>NW_008329807.1:600265-605735 GCF_000622305.1 Nannospalax galili
AATTGTAATGTTTGCTTTGCAAATTGTATTGAGCTAAAAGCTGCATTTCAAAATTGCATTCCAATTTTTCCTAGTTTGACCTTCTAGATCAAGAAAAGATAAATCAGTAGTTTCTCCCACATGTCAGTCTATAAGGATTCAAAAATAGTGATGATTGCCCTAAGTCGTTTTTTTCCCTTTCCTTTTTTCTCTCACTAGAATCATTGTCCCATTATTCTTTAAGTGACAGAGTATGTTAGAAAATATTGGATGTGGATATTGACTTCGGAATATAAGGTAAGTTTGGATGGTTCACAGTGCCATGGTTTTGATGTGAAGTATCTTCCCAAAAGGCTGTGAGGCTGAGATGAGTGGATACTGAGGGTGCTCAAAGACAGAGATTAATCCATTAATGGCTTCAGAGCTGAATGGGAGGTAAGGCCTAGTCAGAGGAGGTATATGACTCT
Organism: Nannospalax galili; assembly: GCF_000622305.1. NCBI lineage: Eukaryota > Metazoa > Chordata > Mammalia > Rodentia > Spalacidae > Nannospalax > Nannospalax galili. The sequence goes on from NW_008329807.1 coordinate 600,712, forward strand.
GGGGATGTCTTTGAAGGATCGCTGTCATTCTCTCTCTCTCTCTCTCTCTCTCTCTCTCTCTCTCTCTCTCTCACACACGCACAGACGCACGCACTCTTTCAGAGCTGAATGGGAGGTAAGGCCTAGTCAGAGGAGGTACATGACTCTGGGGATGTCTTTGAAGGATCGCTGTCATATTCTCTCTCTCTCTCTCTCTCTCTCTCTCTCTCTCTCTCTCTCCCTCCCTCCCTCCCTCCCTCCCTCACCTCCCACAAGGTGAGCAGCTCTACTCCGTCCAGCTCTACTCTCCTCCATGATTTTCTGGAGGAAGAATTGTACATGCTTACAAGGTGAGCAGCTCTACTCCATCCAGCTCTACTCTCCTCCATGATTTTCTGGAGGAAGAATTGTACATGCTTACAATAGTCTAACAACAAGCAATAGGACAGGATGAGGAGTGTTATTTGTTTGTTTGTGAGACAAGATCTTACCGCTGTAGCCCTGGCTGGTCTCCAACTCACAGAGGTCCTCTCAAGTTCTGGAATTAAAGTCCTATGCCACCACACTTGACTGAATAGGGTAAGTCTTGTGGAGGGTCTTTGAAACTATAAATTTAGGTCTCACAAATGGCCAAGAGTCTAGGCAGGGCAGGTATAGTACTTTGTATGCTGTGAATGAAAGAATTGAGATAAATATTCCTGTTCAAGGACAGCGTGATTCTGTTTTGTGATCAGTGCTTCAGCACCATGTTTATCCCTGTTTCCTGAGTGCCTTGCCTTCCCGCTCCCTTCACTTCTCTCTCCCTCTTAGTCTTTGTGCTCCTTGTTATGCCAATGATTTCCACTCTTTTTGACAATAAGGATTCTGACAGGTTCGATACACTAAATGGGAAACACATGACTGAATGATTTGTAACCCCAAACCAGGTTACTAAACATTGAAATTTGATGGAACATTCCTATGAGGGCAGCTGCTAGTGCTTACTCCTGAGCCTGCATGAGAGCAGCACTGCCCTATGCTTATCACAAAGATCAGCAGCAGAGTTTGGTTTTTGTTTTTGTTTTGTTTTTTTATGTGTACGCATGCTTTGCCTGCATGTATGCAAGTGCACTATGTCATGCAATGCCTGTGGAACAGAAGAGGGTTTGAGATCCCCTGGAACTTGAATTACAGATAGCTATTAGCCGCCATGTGGGTGCTGGAAGCCAAACCTGGGTCCTCTGCAAAAACATTCACTAAGCTCTAAACCATCTCTCCAGCTCCAGCAGCAGAGTTTTACTGTGGTGGAATTTCTAACATTGTTCACAGTATTAATAAGAAGCCAGTTAGTATAAGAAAAACTTAGCGTGCTTTCTCAGTTCTCCTTTGTGTAACCAGAGTGAGCATATTTTGCCCGTGGGAAATCAAGATGAGTGAACACCCTGGAGTCTAAGGACAGATAACTGGAGGATAATTGCTCCTGAGGTCACACAACTAATCTAAGAGCAAGCACTCTCAGACATTCCCAAGAACAATGTCCACATCAATAAGGGAAGTCCAAGTCCTATCAATATCATACTCATTGCTGATTTTTGAAATGGGAAGTAATTTGTATAATAAAATTGTTTATGTGCCGGAACCTGCAAATCAATGGATAATATAGAATGAGTCAGAAAAAGGAAGCGCAGGGATTGCTTCTTGTTATTACAAGTTCTCCTGAAACTGATGATTATACATGGAACACTCAGCTGCCTCCTTTCTTGCCCTGCTACACTTTGTCCTAGCAGAGGATAGGTTCAATCTCCTGGCCAGGTATAGACATGCAGGCTGCCATGCATAGCCAGGTCTCAGAAGTGGAGCCAGGTTCTAGACACCTCAGTTAGGTACAGGGATAGCTCAATGGTTGGGGTTGGAGTAGTGAAAGGTAAGGTAACAAAGAACTATCACCACCACAGATTCAGCAAACCCTCAGTGGGCCAGGTGTTTCTGGACCTCTGTAGTTGTGCTCTCTTAAGTGGTTTGGAGGCCTTCAGAATGATTTAGCAGTAGTAAGTACAGGAGGAGATTTCTGCTCTTGTCATTCACTATCAAGGTGGGCAAGGTCAAACATAGTCTTTCCCAGGGCTGGAGAGATGGCTCAGAGGTTAAGAACACTGACTTTTCTTGCAGAAGACCAAGGTTCGAATCCCAGCACCCACATGGCAGCTAACAACTGTCCGTAACTCCAGTTCCAGGGGATCCAACAGCCTCTTCTGTCCTCTGCGGGCATTGCACACCATGGGTGCACTCACACACATGCAGGCAATACACTCATACACATAAAATAAAAATAAAAAATAAAATATTTTAAAAACATATCCTTTCCTTTGTCTGTTGTACAATGCTATCTGTCAACATTTCATCATTTCCACATCACTGAGTGTGGGGCACAGCTTTTCACATGCTGTCAAGAGCCGTTCCACAGCATGCTGGGGCCTCTCTCAAGTCCCCATCAGGGCGCTGGTACGGCCTGTGTCATGGAGCGGTGCTCTCACTGCAGCACTCTTGTACCTGAATTTATCTTTCACTTACCTTGGCTAGGTACCATCAGAATCCAGCCCCAGGCATATTTTCTCGTTAGCTAGTCTTAAAACAGGACTGGAGGGTGTATTATTCTCTTCCTCCCCGACTAGCCCCAGTATATATTTGACAGAATTATTTTATTACTTAACTGAGACTTATTGACCTGTTTGTTGGGAAAGTGATGTCTTACAGAGTAGAGACCTCTGCCTTAACGTGGGGGGGTGTGCATATATGTGCACATAGCATATATATTAACCCCCAAGAGAGGGGAGGAGTGGAGTGGGCCATCTGTACAGTATCAGATAGTTAAGGATAATCTGGACATACAAGATTCTTGGAGGTGGACAACATGGACACAGATAGGCCCATTTTTTGTGTGAGGGACTCATTTTCACCAACCTTTGCATAGCTGGCCTATTTTACTACTCTCACAAATAAACTCTGGCCTTGGCCTTCACATTCAAAACCCTTCTCTTCCCAGTTCAACAGACAAGAGCTCTTCAGTGTATTTCTAGAGAGACTTCTTCTCTTTAGACGAAGTGTTCAATTGTTGTTGGATAAATCTCAGCCTTTTGCCAACTTTCCCCAAGGCATTTGTGGAGCAGAACAACAGCCGGTCCAGTGTCCTGATTTCTCTTGTTCTCTGTTGCTGAAATATCTGGCATGCTGCATTTCCTTCCATGGTTATATGTCCCAGATCACCCCTGGTGGAATCATTAACAACCACACAGCTGCCTGGGCTAGCCTGGGATAGCCCTGCTCCACCTATCAGTTCTGAGCTGCCTCTCAGTGTCTGCACTCACAGACCAATCCCGGTGCCTGCTATCACAAGTTGGGTCACTGGGGGCAGACCATGAGAAGCAGCTTTGTGTGCAGTATGTTTAATAGGGCGTGTTCCTGGGATCTACCCCATGGGAGGTGGGGAAGAAGCAGAAAAGAACAGGGAAAGCCTGGGTTACCATGGCCACAGGGAGCCTAGATGCTGAGTTGACTCTTCCAAAGGGACTTGTCTTGGGAGATCGAATGTTTATTTCCCCAAGTTACTCAGTCTTTACTCAAGAATGAATTAAGAGAGAAGTTCTCTTCCAACATGGCAGAAGGCTGACCACTGGGCACTATCTTTTTACAAGTGGGGAAATAAGTCTTCCTTCTAAAAAAGAACCAAGGTGGTTTATCACAGCATCCACCAAGTACAGAGGACCACATTAATCACTTAAAAACATGCTGAATATTTTGTGATGATTACTACGTGACTGTTAAAGACATTGAAGCATAGAGAGGGTAGATACTGCTCTCTCAACAACACACAGCCTTGGGGTCACAGCATCTCTGAAACTGTTCCTTTTGTCTATGACTATAACCATAGACAATGCTTGAATGAATGCATAAGGCCGTATTCCTATAGAACTTGACCTACACACACATAGTTGCCACAAATGACTTACAGACCACATAATTCTCTGACCCTTGGCTTAAAGAATATGGCTATAGCTAAACCTTTAAGAGCAAAAAAAGTTTGTTACAGTAGTGGAGGGAGGCCATTTCAGCAAAAAGCATTAATAAATTCACAGTGTCAGGTGAGAACTGGCAAGACTGTCAGGAACAGCTTGTGAAGTCAGAGGTTTAGTGGACTGGGTTAAAGAGATGGCTATGAATCGATCTAGGAGGTGAGGAAGCTGACGGGTAGAAGTGCTAGAAACTTCTGAGTGCTTGCTCAGCCACTTACGTGTGGCAACGTTTCCCCATATCCTTTGCCCAATTAAGACCCTGTACTTACCCTTCACAGTTCAACGATCAACTCACATAACAATCCTTTTCATTCTAAAGACTTTCTGGTCTCTCTGGGTCCCGCCTTATTATTCCCATGTCCTGTTAGCCACATCCATTACATGACATCGCCCCTAAGTATCTGCTCACACATGCCTGCCTCACTATAGCAGTAATTTTAACCTCTCTGAGCACAGCCTTGGCAGAATTTGTTTTGTGGCTTGGGGTGTGGGCACTCATGCCTTTTAAAATCTCTCCAGATGATTCTGAACTGTCACTGGGTTTGGGAGTAGCTGCACTATCCTGTGACTTTCTCTAGATCAGCATAAACTCTAGCTTTCATGACTCATACTGATGTGTAGTAGGTGTTCAATAAATGGTAGTACATTCATGGATGAATAAATGGAAGCTCAAGAATGCCATGATAGGAATCAATGTATGGAGACAATTTTAGAAAAATGCTTATCCAGATACAGCAGTCACTTAGGCAGCAGCCTATGTTGTCCTTATACAGCAGAGTTCTGATGACTCAGAGCCATCCTTCATTTTTTTGAAATTTATGCACATGTGTATGTGGGTGTCCTCAGGGGCTGAAAGAAGGTGTCAGATCCCCTGGAGCTAGCTGGAGTTACAGGTGGTTGTGAGCTGCCCAACCTGAGTGCTAGAAACTGAACTCCAGACCTCTGCAAGAGCAGCAAGACCTCTAAACTGCTGAGTCATCGCTTCCGGGGGTGGGG
>NW_008329807.1:605760-610748 GCF_000622305.1 Nannospalax galili
ATGCTGTCCCATTCATCTTGTTCATAGATGACCTTTGTAAATCCTGTTTTGCTTCTCCTATAAAATTATACTCTCCTATCTATAGTAACACTGCACTTTAAACAATGTAAAAACAGAGACTATGTTATTGATCTTTGTATCCTCTGGGCGAGGCGCAATGCTTATCTCATTTACAGTTCAATAAATGTGGAATGAAACAAAATGAAATTACTAATTCCCAGAAGGTATACATTAGCCAGTGTCTCCAGGCCTTATTTTCCATTCTGTTTTCCTTGCATATAGTCAATGACAATAAAACAAAGTGTTTCATGTTTTACAAAGTCAACATGGTTGAAGTAGTAAACCAAAAACCAACCAATAGAAGCCCAGCTCAGGAGCTGCCAGCAAGTTCTATGAGGATTGCAGAAATGGAGATTTGGAGTGTGCCCTTCCCTGCACCTTCTGGCCTGCCATCAGGGATCCCTTTGGGTCCACTTGTCCATGCTCAAAAAGTTCTCTCTCTCTCTCTCTCTCTCTCTCTCTCTCTCTCTCTCTCTCCAGAGCTTCCTCTCATCATTTGGTAAATATTGACAAGATGATAGAAGAGTAATCTGCAGAGCCTTGGGAGGAGAGCAAGTATAAAGTTTGTCTCTGCCTTTAACCAGTCTGTAGGCTCCTTTTGTAAAGTTCTCAATGATCAGGTTCTATAAATCAAGCATTAGATCCCACTAAAAAAATGATTCATTTATGTACACTGAGTTAGAAGTATTAAGTAGGCTTAATCTTGCTGACAATACCTATTTTGTAAAGCAGTGCTGATGAGCCAGCCATGGTGGCACAGGCCTGTAATCCCAGCACTTGGAGGCAGAAGCAGGAGGATGGCAAGTTCAATGCCAGCTTAGACACCAAGCAAGAGCCTGTCTCAGAAACTCAATGAAGAAAGACGCTCTTATTCACATAAATAAGCCCGCAAATAAATCATAAAATAGCATTAAAACGTTCTGTTCCCTTCCATTTCTTTTTCATTTCTTTTCCTTCCTTTTCATTTCCCCCTTTGGCTTATCTTGACATCACCTCTATTCCTTCACAGTGAGCAAGAGAATACTAGTTGACATCTTATTTAGAAAGATGATCCCTTCCTCCTATGAGTGCAGAATTAGAGTTAGGGTATTTCATGAATGTGGGTTATTTGCTGTTTAACCAGTTTTGTTTAATGCCTGTTCAGTGTCATGTGGTACAGAAGATCCAGCCAGGGAAATATTGCCAGTGCCCATCCAACATGGTCTGACTAGCACAAGTCGTCTCCAGGGCAGGCAATTTCCAGAGGAGAAAATGCTCTGGCTCAAGAATTTGATTTCTTGGGGACAAGATGAAAGGCCTGGCCCCAGGCTGACCTGACCCGGGCCTTAAAACATTCACCCATTCTGCTACACACCACGGCTACCCTGACCCTGCCTCTCATATGCCTGGTTTTCTTGTTTCCTAAGAAATTCTCTGAGGAATATTTGGTTCATCATATAGATTTTTACTAGCAGAGAGAAAATGTTTTGGGCAGTTACATTCTTCTTGGTCAGTATGAGCCCAGCAGTTTGAGTCTTCTATGGAATGGAACATGAGCTAAACAAGCATTAATCAGTTATCTTGGGTATTCTGTGAGCCTAACTCTATCACATCTATTGAAGACTGACACCGTAATATGGCAGTGGGAGATGTACTGCAACAGGTGGCATGAGCCCTGAGTGGGTCTCCTTGGTGATCTGTATGTGTGACTCAGCACTTACCCTGTCCTTACCTGGTCTGGAACCAGCGGGGTAGCAAATCCTCCCTGAGGTCTAGGATGCTCAAGGGTCTGAAAGTAGAATGGGAAGAACACCCTCAGTCAGCAAGGAGGAGCCAGGCATAGTCAGTACAGGATCCAGCTGAGCCTGGTTATTCTGTGCTTTACTTGTGATTTATTCTGTTGAAAGCTAGAATGACTTTCTCAAGAAACACTTGAAGTAATTTTAAAAATCCCATCTCTCTCATTGCCAGGCAGGGTTATATTTCAGACACACTAAAAGAAACTGCAGTGAGACCCCACTCAATCTGAGAAGCATGTTTAAATAGGTTTGATTGTACTAATCTTTCACTATTTTATTTTTAACATCTTTCACTGCAGTCTAAAAATAATCTATGGGCTTAGGCTAAAGAAATGAATTGGGCTCAAGTCTTCCCTATATCAAGATGAGGGGGCCAGCCTACCCCACAGGACTCCTATAGGAGGTTAGAGCTGGCTTGAAAATTGGTAAAGAACTCCCTCAAGGAGTTGTCAAAATATTCGTGCAAATAATTAATTTGCACTAATTATATGAATATTCTATATTTATTATGTGATATATAAGCATTGGAAAATGAATAATACCCTAGATTCCATTATTGTTGTGAAGATAATGGATAAAAAAATGCCTAGCATGTGGGAGGTACTCAAATATAACAGTAGTCGTTTTTAAATTGCTATTATTATTGCTATAAAAGTAACAGGGAAATTGCCAATGTTCAGCAAAATTTTTCAGAAAAATGGCAAGAAAACTACCCAACACTCCTCTACCACCATGTCTTCCACTCCAGTGTCTCAGTCAGTTCTTTGGAAGGTGGTGAAGTACAGAAGAGAACACAGAATGGTAATAAATATATCTACTGCTTTCCATTTGTTAAAACATGAAGATAACTTCATAAATATGTCAGGGCTAATAGTGTCATAATAGGTCCAGAAGTAGGCACACACCTTTCATTTGATCTGTTTATTTCTTTGCCACTTGTCTCCATGTTATTCTAATATAAACTAATTTTCCACATATCATGAGCCCTTCTCTCTGGGGATGTGGGTAACTGATAACAAAACCCATAAATAATAAAACCTGGGAATCTGTGACTCATATGAAACCACCAGGCAAAATAGTTGACAGGATTAAGATAGGATTCAAAGTCCTCTAATAAATGGTTTATAGTCTCAGATAAGAAATAGAACACACAAGCATAAAAGATAAGCAGGTACATAAAAATCAAAAGTGAAACCCATCTAGCTTCTTTCAGAAAAAATAAATTCTTAGTCCACCAGCTGACAATGACAGTATCTATTTTCCTGTAAAACAATGGAGCTCGTAGAGCCAGGTCTCATTATTCATCTCTTCCTTACAGAAATGGACAGATCCTGTGCTCGAGTTTCCAAGAATTTGCTCAAAGGGAAAGAACGGCTGAAACCACAGTTTTCCTGTGTGGACTCTCACAGGAAAGATTTCCTTTTACACCTCTTCTTGGTTATTCCATTCTTTCTGATTTGTTCATTTCTGAAAAGAGCTGCTTTCTCATTAACCGATTTAAATTTAAAAACTGATTTCAAGTCAATCTGGTTCAAATACTTATTTGAAAAAATATAAAAGAAAAGAATTTGTACTTTACTCCACACTATGTAATCTACTCTATGAGTCCCTGTAACAAGTGTCAGCAGCATAAACAAGATGATTGCTTACTGAGAGTTGTTCTCCCTAGAAGCAACAAGTCTCTCTTAATAATTTCATTGCTTTGAGTGATACCATTAGTAAATAATTTCTGTAAAATTTTGTGACAATTCAGGGTTTCTCTTCTTTATCTTTTTGGTCCAATAATTGGGAAACTCTTCACCTCTCTCTCTTCAAGTCCTCACTCAGTATAGACAGGCTATCTTAGAACTCACTATGTAGCCCAGATTGGCCCTGAACATGATACCTTCCCTTTCTGCCTCCTGAGTGATGGAATGCCATGCATAGCCACCAGGCCCAGCTTTCTTCTGTTTAATTCTTGCTCCATAATAAAGAAGATACTAAGATAGCAAAATAAAGTATAGAACATTTTTCCATTTGGCAGAATGGCAGATAACCTGAATAACACTGATTAAAAAATAACTGACTGGGACTAGAGAGATGGGTCAGCAGTTAACAGCACTGGCTGCTCTTGCAGAAGACCCAGGTTCGACTCTCAGTACCCACATGGCAGCTAACAACCACCTATAACTCCAGTTCCAGGGGATTTGACACCCTGTTCTGTCCTCCTCGGGGCATTGAACGACATGGTACACTTACATACATGCAAGCAGTACACTCATACACATAAAATAAAAAGTGAAAAATTTTTAAATAAAATAAAAAGTAACTTATAATAATACAGTATGGTAACCATCCCTGCAGGAAGGAATGCATTCTAAACATGACACATGCACTCCTCCTTCAGCTCATCAGATAAAACAGAGGCCCCAAGAACTTAAAACTTCCCCAAGAATCTGATTCTGGGGAAAGGAAAAGACTGTAATCTGCTGCCAGCCAGAGGCAGAACTTGTCTCCCCAAAAGAGATTTCACATGGTGCTGAGTTGTCAGACCACCTTGCAGGAGAGACTGGAGCAGAGAACTTGCTGAGGAATGCTCAGTTATGCATACGCCTTGCCTTCTATTGGGGAGATCTGCATTAGCCTTAAACCATAAAGCAATTCTTGATTTGCAAACAAGCCTGTCTAGGGTCCCCAACCATAAGTTCCTGCAAATAGGCCCTGCTATCAGAGGAAGAAGGCAGGCCTTAAATCTTCTCCTACAAGCCCTCTCAAGACCCTTATCTATGAGAAAGAATGGGGCAGTCACAGGACTCTTTGATTCTCTTCCTAATGTGGCTGATCCTGGATTGTTAGGACTGTCAGGCCCCAGGCTCTGACCCTTGGAACTAGTCGAGTTAGGAGGGCAAGAAGCAAAAAGTGTCCTTTATGTCCCTCTGACCAAATTATTATAGGCCTCAAAGTGTGTCTGTTAAACATCCAAGAAGGTTAGTTCCACCAGTCTGGTACTTTAATTACTGTGTGCTATGTAGATAAAGCTTGGGCAAAAACCAAATGTTCGCAGGTAAACCTTGATTAGACATATATTTTGTTCCTTAAACTATTTGACTAAACTATGACCTTAGAAATTTTAAGAGTATGCTTATATCATTTTTGTCTCATCCTTTATAT
>NW_008329807.1:613265-614366 GCF_000622305.1 Nannospalax galili
TACTAGGGTTTCTTCCAGTGTTGATTTTAAGTTTTATTGCATGTGGTCTGATAGAATGCATGGAATTATTTCAATATTTTTGTATTTGTTGAGGTTTGTTTTGTGCCCCCGTATATGGTTGATTTTGGAGACAGTTCCATTGGGTGCTGAGTAGAAAGCGTGTCCTTTGTTGCTTGGGTGGAATACTCGGTAGAGATCTGTTAAGTCCGTTTGATATATGGTATTGTTTAATTCAGATGTCTCTCTGTTAACTCTCTGCCCTGTTGACCTATCTATTGGAGACAGTGGGGTACTGAAGTCCCCTACTATTAATGAGTTGGAATTAATCTGGATCTTAAAGTTCTATAATATTGTTTTTATGAAGTTGTGTGCACCGTAGTTTGGTGAATATATGTTCATGATTGTAATATCTTCTTGATTTATTATTCCTTTGATCAGAATGAAGTGGCCCTCTTTATCGCTTCTGATTAGTTTTAGTTTAATGTCTATTTTGTCAGACATTAGAATTGCAACCCCTGCTTGTTTCTTTGTCCTATTTGTTTGAAATATTCTTTTCCACCCTTTCACCTTTTTAAGATGGTGTCTGTCCTAGAAAGTGAGATGAGTTTCTTGCAGACAACAAGAAGATGGGTTTTGTTTTGTAATCCATTCACCTAGTCTGTGTCTTTTGACTGGGGAGTTCAATCTGTTAATATTTAAAGTTATTAATGAAAGATGAATATTCAATCCTGTCATTTTTATTTCTGTTTACATTCTTGATATAGCTGTACTTTTCCACAGTCATACCTTCGTTGAATTTCTTTCCACAACCCCTTGTGTATAGTCGTTCCTTTCTTTAGCTCTTTGTATTGTTTCCAGAACTCTCTGAAGGCCTGGTTTTGTGGACATGAATTCTTTCAGCCTCTTTATGTCATGGAAGATTTTTCTTTCCCCTTTGACTATAATAGACATTTTGGCTAGGTAAAGTAATCTGGGTTGGCATCTATGGTCATTTACAACTGGGAATACCTTGGTCCAGGCTTTTTTGGCTTTCATAGTTTGCACTGATAGGTTAGCTGTAATTCTGATGGGTTTTCCTTTATATGCTAGTTGTTTTTCTTT
>NW_008329807.1:615425-617776 GCF_000622305.1 Nannospalax galili
TAAGGTCTGGATCCCTCCAGGAAAGATTTTGGCCTCAGGAATTTGGGGGTTGGACTGGCCTTTAAGCAGGGCCCAGGAAAGATGATGGTCTAGGGCAGCTGATGGCCACGTCACCCAGAGATGCGAAAGAAGATGGGAGCAGGAAGCGACTCCAAGGGCTCCTGGGGACTGCACTGAGGAGCTGGGTTGGTCTGGATGCAAAGGATCAGGAAGAGGAAAGGTCAGCCCCAGTGGCCAGGAAAGAGGCTGGTGGGTAGTGCAGGCCCAGGGAAGTCAAGGGAGGTGAGGGCGGGGCCAGACCCAGAAGCAGTGCTCCTGGGGACCTGAGAAGGAACTGTGTTGGTCTGGATGCAAAGGATCAGGAAGCAGTGGTGGTTCCCAAGGTGTCTGAGGCTCCAAGAGGCAGAATGGGACAGGACCCAGGCTAGGAGGAGAGACCAGTGGAGGAGATGGGAGGGTGAATGAGACTGGGGAAGTCAAGGCACGGAGGGTGCTATTGACTTACCCTGGAGAGAGGCCTGCAGGTCAGAGAGAGGCCTGTGGGTCGTGCAGGCCCAGGGAAGCAGAGGGTGGTGTGTCAAAATTTGATTTTTTAAATTGTGTGTGTGTGTGTGTGTGTGTGTGTGTGTGTGTGTGTGTTTATGTGCATGTGTGCTTTTACTCACAGAGCCATCTCACCAACCCATCATGTTCATTTTAGAGAGAAAACTGTAAGGACTTAAAGCAGAGGAGGCCATTCAACCTTGCATTTCACACGTAGGAAGGCACCTATTTAACAGATACCCACAACCAGGCACTTCCACCAAGACTTCTCAACATGCTCTTCAAAACGAAAGGCTTTGTTCTAACATATAATGAACAATCCCTCCACAATCAGGACAAACACAGCAGACACTGAATTCCACCAGTTTTAAATATGTGAATTTACATTTCGGCATCACTGAAATCCCAGGGTAAGTTGTGACTAATGGCATTTTACAACTTAATCAGCAACACTGCACCATTTTTCCTTTTGTTACTTATTTATTTATTTACTTACTTATTTATTTATTTAAGTTTAAGAGAAATTTTATTGAGTCAAGAATTTTTTTTGAGTCAAGAATTTTATACAATGACTTTTTATTATATTCAAACATTCTCGCCCATCTCCATCCTCACCCTACCACCTCCCATGCCTACTATCCCCAACTTCATGTCTTCTATTAGCAAATAAAAAACCCCATCCATCTTACATAACACCTCTGAGCTGGGTGCCAGAGAAATCATATCTCATTAGAGTGTCAGGGATCTATAATTCTTTTTAAAATATTTTATTTATTATTTTTATTTTATGTGTATGAATATATTACCTGCAAGTATGTGAGTGCACCCATGTTGTGTAATAACTGCCGAGGTCAGAAAAGAGCATCAGATCCCGTAGAACTGGAGTTACGGATTGTTGTGGGTGCTGGGAATTGAACCCAGGTCCTCTGCAAAAGCAGCCAGTGCTCTTAACTGCTGAACCATATCTTCAGCCCCAGTGATCTATAATTCTTATACAGATGTGTGCCAAAGTAAGGATCCACTCCCATGGTTTTGGATTAGAACATAACTAGGTTTATTGGAATGGGATTTTCACTCTTAGTTTCTATTTGTCTTACATACTGCTTAGGAATGTCAAGTAGGAGATTTCATTTTTTTCTCAACATTCAGAAACACTTAGTTTTCTTCATTAAAGTTAGTTGTTCACAGATCTTGTATGCTGGTTACACTTTGACTGTTTTCAGACATCACTCAACGCAATGACCTCACTGTGTACCAAGGTGTGTTCCAACAGGTGATTTTTCTCAGGATTTTACTGTGGGTAAAAGAAGAATCTAGGCCCTCACAGCAGGCAGCAATTAGCTCATTGGCCTCTAGTTCAAGATTCTCTGATTGACATTTGGGATGTTTCACAGATTCACATGACAGCTTTACACCAGTGGCCTCTAGTGTATTTTCTGAAATCTGTAAAATTCTCAGATTCCTAAAGTAGTTGAGGACCGCAGCAAAGTCCTGAAAATCACTAGGTGGTAATTATGGTTGTCCGACCATGGATGTCATCAGGCCATCCTAATAGGTTGGTAGTCTGACTAGGCTTTGCCCAACCGGTGTACTGTGAGTGGCCAGACCAAGTCAGTTCACCACACCAGTGTGCGTGGGTGGATAAACCTGCTCTGCCTTACCAGAATGTGTGACTTCACCTTCTTGGCTCCCCAGTTACTATTACTCTTACAAGTTCTGAGTTCAGAATTTTGAGATGATTATGGAAAGCATCAAGATTCTTAGTAAAATGAAGAGGGCAGGAGTAGGGTTTCTAGGCCCTTATGGCC
>NW_008329807.1:618575-619003 GCF_000622305.1 Nannospalax galili
TAAGACAATTGCTTGATGCAATTTTAATGAAGCAAGTGTGTTGTCTCATTATTCTTATTTAGTACCTGTACATGTTCTGCGGTGGAAGCATCCTTTATAATCAAGAAATAAGAAAGATAACTGACTTGAAGGAAGATAAATAATTAGGGAACAAGAGAGAACATCTAAATGTTCTTGATGACATCTGTGATGTCTTAAAGTTAAAAAAAAACAATGTCACAGAAAAAAGAATTAGAAACTATGTTCTGGAAAAAAAATATAGAGGACGTTCTAACAGGTCACAGCATCTCCTCGGACATAAAGCTGCGTTGTTCTCCTCACTGACTGCTGGGAAGAAAGCTAGAAAGAGGTCACCCTCAGAGCAGAAGAGTAAAACTTTTAGGAAGGTGGTCATTAGGAGAAGAGGAGAAAGAGGACAGGCTGAGAAG
>NW_008329808.1:0-1138 GCF_000622305.1 Nannospalax galili
CTTGAATCACTGTGGGAGGAGCATTATAACCCTGTTGACAGAAGTAAGTGCTAATGTCTTCAGGCTCCAGCCTGCTGATGGTGAAAGTGAAATCTGTACCAGATCCACTGCCACTGAACCATGATGGGATCCCAGTTTGCAGTGTGGATGCATCATAGATAAGGAGTTTAGGAGCTTCCACTGGTTTCTGATGATACCAGGCTAACCAAGTACCAATGTTCTCACTGGCCTTGCAAGTGATGGTAACTTTGTCTCCCAGAGATGCAGAAAGCAGGGATGGAGACTGGGTCATTAGGATGTCACGTCTTACACCTGATAGGAAAAATATACAATGGATATACAATGAATAATACTGAACAGGATGACTCTTAAAACTTCATGTAGCTCTGGCCAAATTGGCAACAAAAGTCACCACTGCTTCCCTTCCCTACCTGAAAACCAGAGCAGCAGAAGCCCCAGGAGCTGAGCACTGTCTCTCATGTCCATGGTGTGTCTTGACAGGAACTAACCCTCAGTATGTAAACAGACTATTATAAGTCCTCAGGGCAGTGGGGTGTGTCCATATCAAATGCAAATTACCAAGAAATGAGTGTTATGGGATTTGGTTGATCTCATCTCTTAGACTCAGCACAGGCCAAGTGTCCCCCAGGTGTCCAAGACAGATAAAATTAGCACAGATTTGTCCGCAGAGAACATATTCTTATCCATGGGAGAAAGCACAACTTCAGTATCTGATCCAATGAGGAATCATGTATTTTCACTATTTCCTGTTACTTTACATCATTTTCTTCCTCACTTCCAACAAGGACAGTGGAATGTCCTCCCAAACAATCCCAGAAATCAGAGCAAACCTTATTCCCTCCTTTTGTTGGTGCATGTGGCTATGACTAACAAATAGTAAATTCCTGTTGGCTCTGGTACCATTCTACTTTTTGGGTGAATTTAAAAACTTATAAGGAAAAAAGAAGACATGATTTTTTATGTAAGGAGTAGGCCTGCTAACTCAGGCCAATTCAAATTTGTTCCTGCATATATCAATACTTTTCCCAATAAACACCATATCAATTGACCAGTCCTCTTCTCAGTTCTTAACAGAAGAATATGAAGTCCTTTCCTTTCTCTGCATGCAATTGTGCAA
>NW_008329808.1:1894-7282 GCF_000622305.1 Nannospalax galili
AGAGTGGATAGATATGCCATGAATGGAATTAGAAGTGTATCACATAATCCCACGCAATGTTTTAAAATCCATGAAGCATTTTTTTTTTTTTAAGAACTGAATGGTTTGTACAGCCCAACACCATGTAGCCAGGCATGGTGGCACATGATTAAGATCTTGGCACTTAGAATGTTGATAGAGGAGTATCACGATTTCTACTCCACCCTTACAAACTAGCATGAACCAAATGAAACCCAGTCTGAAGAACAAATAAGTATAAAAAGTAGAGAAGGAAGAGAAGGGAAAATAGGAAGAAAAATGAAGAAAATGAAAAAAAATTCTTTATTTCTCTTAACCAGTTGTTCTTAGGTAAGTGAAATTATTTAAGCAGTAATTCCATTTCCTAGGTCACAAAATCAATATGTCCCTTGCAAAGAGCTTTGTGTCATGAAGTGAATGTTAAATTCATAAAAAATATCCCCGTGCACTTAAATTGCACATATTAAAAAACCATGAATCATAAATTTCTTCCACCTGTCTGTTTCATCTATCTGCATCATGAATTTTTATTCTGCACTAGAGGAAGTGTTAAGTCACATTTCCACCATTGTGATTCAGTATGTGAGGGAATAAGTTTAAAAGAGGAAAGACTCCTACAATTCAGTTTCACAAGCTTTAAACTATGGACATTAGATAGATAGATAGATAGATAGATAGGTAGATAGATAGATAGATAGATACAAATAGATAGACAGATGATAGATGAGATAGATAGATAGATAGATGATCGATAGATAGATAGATGATAGATAGATGATGATAGATAGATAGATAGATAGAATGACAGTGACCTATTATCTCTGAAGAGACTTCACATACTAATATAATCAAACTGTGAATATATCTGTGCACTAATCCTTACATTAGTGAAGAACCAGATTGATCCAATTGCTAAACTGTGAATATATCTATGCACTAATCCTTACATTAGTGAAGAACCGGATTGATCCAATTGCTTATCAATGAATTAGCTACACTTGGTAATGAACAAGCCTTCAATTGATGAGGATTTAGAGACAGTTCATTTCAAAGCTCTAACAGTCAATAGTCAATATGTGGGAAAGGGGAGTTATTACTGGAATAAAAAATGTGCCTAAAATGTATTCCTTTATGGAATCCTGTTGAAAACTACAGGTCCTTCTCTCAAGATCTTCACTTTGTTTGCATCCTACATATTGGAAAAATCCACGGGGTATTCACAGGAGTTTGAATCTATGGGGCCTCTAATGATTAAATTCTTTGTCTCCAAAACTATGAGCTAAGTAAACCCCAATTCTTCAGGAGCTCTCTAGGCTTGAAACTTTTGTTTTAACCAAACAAAACAAAGCCATTATTACAGGGACAAGTACTTAGTCCAGATATACAAATTGACAAAATATTTCTTCATAATATGTGTAACTAGCATATAAATCAGTATTCATATGCTAAAAGCAAAATGTCTCACCAATAGGTTGCTCTAGTTATTGGTTGGGAAAATCACTGAAATCTGCTTTTGCATTCTATAGCTTATCAAGATGCAAACTTTACCAGCAAAATTAGAAGCAATTACCTCAGTATGAATAACTGTTTCTTCCTCCACTTGAGTGGGATTTCCCTGGAATTGGGCCTTGATTGGGATGAGAAATCCTGGATCAATTACAATCCCTAAAATCATTGGTTTAGTGTGATTAACTCAAAATTTTATTTAATCTTTGTGATTTTCATACAGTATAGTTTTATGGTATTTAGATCCCCTCTGCTATCTATACCTTCCATCACAGTCCCCCCTACATCTGAACTGGAGTTATAGATGGTTGCTAGCCACCAAGTAGGTGTCGAGTCCTCTGCAAGAGCAGTCAGTGCTCTTAACTGCTGAATTTTCTCTCCATCCCCACATCTGGCTATTTAAAAAAAACAAAATTTTATTTAACCTTTGTGATTTTCATACAATATAATTTTATGGCATTTAGATCCCCTCTGCTATCTACACATTCCATCACAGTCCCCCCTATATCTTAATGTTTTATATATATATATATGTGTGTGTGTGTGTGTGTGTGTGTGTGTGTGTGTGTGTGTATCAGTGTACATGATCTTGTTGTGTCCCCAAAAAACATTGAGTGTGGAGTGGGGGTTCATCCACTGGGTCCACAAAGAATCAAGAAACCAATTCCTGTGATTTCTGTAAGACCCTGTCATTACCCCTCTTTTCTGAAATTGTTAATCATTTCTTGAAGTGTTCTGGTAAAATTTTAGAATCTTTTATGTATAATATCATATCATTGTCAAATAAGGATAATTTCACACCTTCCAATTTATATCCCTTCAATTTCCTTCTCCTGTCTTATTTCTCCATCTAGAGTTTCAAGAACTATATTGAAAGGTTTGGGGATAGCAGACAACCCTCTCTGGTTCCTAATTTTAATAAGAATGCTTTAAAATTTTCTCCATTCAGAATGATGTTGACTGTGGGTTTGTTGTACAAAGTCTTAATTATATTGAAGTATGTCCCCTCTCATCTAATTATATCTAGGGCTTTTATCATGAACGCATGTTGCATTTTGTGAAAGGCCTTCCCTGTGTCTAGTGAGATGATCATGTAATTTCTGTCTTTAGGTTCAATTATATGTTTATTGACTTATGTATATTGAACTACCCTTGCCTCTCTGGAATAAAGCCTACTTTATTGTGGTGAATGTTCTTTTTGCTTTGTGTCTCTATGTTCTTTGTAAATATTTTGTTGAGAAATTTTTCATTTATGTTCATTAAAGATATGGACCTACACTTTTCCTTTTGTTATATCTTCAACTTGTTTGGGTATTAAAGTAATATTGGTTTCATAGAATGAGATAATTTTCCTCCATTTCTATGTTTTTGAATACTTTAAGTAGTAATGATTGAAGATCTTCTCTGAAAGCCTGATAACATTCTAATCTGAATCCATCTGGGACTGGCGTTTTTAGTTCTGAGGCTTTGTATTTTTGTTTTGACTTCTTTATTTATTAAAAGTCTGTTGAAGCTCTTGATGTCTTCTTGTTTTAAAAACTATCTTCTTGTTTTAACAGCTGTTGTTCTTTTCTTATTTTTTTTCATTATTTTTATTTTATTTTATGTGTATGAGTGTATTGCCTGCATGCATGTAAGTGCACCCGTGTCGTGCAATGCCGTGGAGGTCAGAAGAGGGCTTCAGATTCCCCTGGAACCTGAAATAAGGACAGTTCATAGCCACCATGTGGGTGCTGGGAATTGAACCGAGTCCTCTGCAAGAACAGTCAGTGCTCTTAACCACTGAGCCATCTCTCCAGTCCCCTTGTATTGTTTTTTAAAAGCTATTTCTTAGTCATTTTCATTTTTTCTTTAAGAGCTCTCCATTCAGATCTCAGAGCCAATTTATAATTTGATCATTTGTATTCTTAAATCTTAGTTTTTGAGTTCTGAATATACAATTCTGAATGTTGATGCTTTGTCAGATTTACAGCTCACAATGATTATTTCCCACTCTGGGGAATCTCTCTTCATGTGATTATTTCTTCTTCTCTGAAAAACTTTAGATTAATGAAATCCCATTTGTCATTTGCTGGTCTTAATTTCTGAATGAAGGAAATCTGTTTCAGAAATTCCTTTCCTGCACCTATATTTTGCAGGATAATGCCTAAACTTTTTCTCGCAGTTTTGAAATATTTCTAGCAATTTCAGTGTTGCAGATTTGATATTGATCCATTGGTGCAGGGTGATAGACATAGGTACAATTTTGTAGTTCTACATGTAGACATCCACTTTTCCCAGCATTGTTTTTTGAAGATGCTCTCTTATCTCCAATGTGTATTTGTTAAAACTTTGTAAATAGCAAGTGGCTTTAATAACATGTGTTCCTGTTTTGGTCTTCAGTTTGGGTTTTCTATTGATTTACATATATGTTTTATGCCAGTAGCATGTTGCTTTTATTAGTCTAATTCTGTAATAATGTTTGAAATGTGGTGTGATAATCTGTCCAACATTGATCTTTTAAATTGGTTACCTTTCCGTTGCTTTGATAAGACACCAAGGCAGCTTAAAGAAGAAAGAGTTTATTTGAATTACAGTTACAGAGGGTCAGGAGTCCATAATTGTTGGGAGTCATGGTTGCAGATATAGCCAGAGCAGGAAGCCAAATAATCACATCTTTAACAAGGAACAGGAAAGAGAGAGAGATAGGAAATCAGGAAAACTGGCAAGGCTTAAGAATTTTCAAAGTCTACTCCCAGGGACGTGAGGAACTTCTTCCAGCAAGGTGACACCTCTGAAAAACCTTCCAATTCAGTGTCACCAAATGGGCAGAAAATGTCCAAATTCTCAGAGCCTATGGGGACACTTACCCAACCCACCACACTGAGGATTGCTTTGGTTATGAAGGGTTTTTACTGCTTCCATATGAATTTTAGGGCATCCTTTTCTATATCAGTGACGAATACCAAGAGAATTGTATTGAGATTGCATTGAAAGTCTAAGTTGCTTTTGTTAGGATGGTCATTATGCAGAAAGAGAAAGAAACATTGGATATTTATAATCTCTCACAGTGTATTTTGTCTGGAAATTGGTAATCTGAAAACTATTCCTAAGGTTAGAAACATATGAGAACTCCTTCACACTCCTTCACA
Source organism: Nannospalax galili (assembly GCF_000622305.1). Classification (NCBI taxonomy): domain Eukaryota; kingdom Metazoa; phylum Chordata; class Mammalia; order Rodentia; family Spalacidae; genus Nannospalax; species Nannospalax galili. The sequence continues at coordinate 6,550 of NW_008329808.1, forward strand.
GTCCTTCCAGCATCCTCATCATTTTCACATCACCTACCTTGGATCTTCTCTGAGAGCTGAGCAGAAGGGCTGACTTCACATGAGAGGACAGTGTATAAAGGCTTTCCACAGTATAGGCCCCCAGTGCGTGTCCTACTCACGGAAGGAGAAAACTGCCCACCAGGCTGCACACCACGGAGCACAGGTAGGAAATCTGAACTCTAAACCCTCAATCATAGAACCAGGTTTGGAATTATGGAGTCCTGTTAACATTCAAAGGGGCAGTGACTGAAGATATGCCATGCCTTTTAATGGACCCAGCTTATATAAGTGACTGTGATTATCCTTTGCTAGAGATATTCATACAAATATTTCCTTCTACAGCCACAGAGAGATGAAAACAGACAGCACAGTAGGTTCCAGAAAAACATAAAAATGAAAACATAACAATCTGAATACCATGCAATTCAATAAATGACAAGGAAAGTATACCACTATTTATTACATAAACGTATGTCAATGCACAAATTGCATCCAAAGGATTTAAGCTTGTCCCAAGTGGCTAAATGACTAAAATACAGCCCATAGACATTTATGTTTGATGTCTCACAGAGTGAGAGGGAATGTCCACTACAATCCTCATTCTTAAAAGTCTGATATGTGAAAAATGCCTATGCTATATAAATCTGTCCCAGAAAGGCTATTCAAGACCGAGTAAACCTCTGGAAGTGTGTATTCAGCTTTTATGAGCAGA
>NW_008329808.1:7703-10738 GCF_000622305.1 Nannospalax galili
CTATGGTGTCTGCTGAGAAGATTAGAAGCTTGGACACACTAACCTTTTTGCTAGGCCTTGAGGAAATTATTTAGTCTGAAGTCCTCTAAAGTTTATATCCCTTCCCCACAGGGGCCAGTGCAGGTTATAATTTCATCAATTTTAAGAGGAACACCTTTATCTTTTCCTCCTTATAGTCACAAAAATTAACCCCACCCCAGAGACCTAGTTCAAAATATTCCTTAATTTTACAGATGCAGGTAATCAGATGCTGCCACACATTGCCTGACTTCAGCTGTTTATGACATCCTCCATCTTGCTCCCTCCATGTCTTCAAAATCAGCACCACATGGCTCATGCCACCAAGCTCTGCTGCTAATTCAGGATGGAGCCTGGCCCTTTTGCAATAAAGCTGTATCAGTGTCTGTCTGTTGACAGTAAGGAAACACGTTTACAGGGAGTTATTTTCAAGGAGGAAAAATACCTATAAATTTAAGCTTGCCTGCTTTGAATGAGTTGAGATCTGTACAAGACAGAGCCTCACGGGTGGGATTTTCCATCTGGATACCTTTCCTATTGTCACAGAGCAGCAGAGGAGGATTCTCCTTAGTGATACTGAAGTCCTTAGTAATCACAGTTGTCTTGGCGCAAGACTTAACGCTCTCCTATTTTTAAATTTAATCTATCAAAGAAGTTAATCACCTTTTTTAATAATTAAGCTTAATTCAGATTCTTAGGGCACAGGCAGAATGAAGCGGATTCCTTGCAAAAATGTCATACGAATGGACACAAGCCCAATGCTTCATAGAAACCTGGTTCTCCTCTGAGAAATCTTGAGCCAGATCTCCACTGACTTTTTCTCAGAAATACTGTCTTCCAACCATAGTGGTCCATTAGATTCTGAACTTTTCTGCATTCCATTCATAAAACATTCCTGATGGTCCGAGAACTACATTATCATATTTATCACAGGAACAGCGCCTCTCCTCTGAAAAATTCTTGTCCTTTTTCTTTTCCTATGGCTGTAATAAAAAACTCCGATGCAAGCAAGACAAAGGGTTTGTTTTATTCACAGATCTAAGTGATAGTTTGTCATGACCTGGTAGTCAAGACATCAAGATCTTGTCCACAGTCAAGCTGAGAACATTGAATGCATTCGTGTATGCAGTGTTCCCTTCAGTCACCATATCTGTTTAAACAAGACCAAGTATTTCTGACTCTTGCTCTAAGTGGATCCATACTCACCCTGTGCTCCTTGTAAGATCTCTGGAGTCTCCCGTCCAGAACAACTGAGTAACTTTTCCTTTGTATTAAGATCATTTTGTTTTGAAGATAGTATACCAGTTACTTTACAGAATGAATTTTTTAAAAAGTAGGTTTTCTTCTTATTTCATGTTAGGATTGAACAATTATTTCTGAAGGGAACCAGTTACTTTACAGAATGAATTTTTTAAAAAGTAGGTTTTCTTCTTATTTCATGTTAGGATTGAACAATTGTTTCTGATTTTCTAGGACTACCATAGCAAAGACTAAGAAAATATTGACTTGACTATCACTGACGAACTGTGCCATTATTGTGCATACTTTGAGGGAGATCAGTGTATCTTTGGCACCCTTCCTTCCTAGATCACTCTCATTGGTTTGTAGATGACCATTTTCTAAGATCTTCAATGGTTTTCCCCACAGTGTCTCTGAAAGCCAATGTTTTCATTTTATAAGGACAGCAGAAATCCAGGATTAATTCCTCTACAATCTCCTCACTTTAATATTTTAAGTGGTTCCTTAAATGCTAGTTACACTATACTCAAGAAACGTCCACAGTCAAGCACGACATGAATGACTCCACTCACTTCCTGGTGTTCCTGTTACTCTGGATCCTAGCTAAGAAAGGGTGGCAGTGGGGAGTGCTTAAACCACTGTTGTCAGAATTCTTCATTGTAGATTCCTGCACGCTATTTGTCACAGGTTTATCACAGCATATTTTTTTCTATAATTCCAACCCCAGGTACAAAATATGTCATCCAGATGATCCAGTCTCCATGCTCCTTGTCTGCATCACTAGAGAGACAGTGTTATCATCATTCTCCAGGCAAGTCAAAATATTTACACTACTTTAGCATGTTACTAACAAAAATCAAGGAAAGTCCCAAAGCTCCTGATCTAATATAAATGCAGTTTCCAATCAGTTGTCACATCCATATTCAGTGGCAATGGATCTGGAACAAATTATTTCCCCCCCATCAACCACCTATAATCTGAAGATGTTGTAACTTAATACCATCAGTATGATAAGTATCCTCCCACAGGGATGCCATTCATAATTCCCTAGAGAAGCCAAAGTTTGAGGCTGGTTTGTCCCAGATGCTCCTCTGAGTGCCTCTGTCTATAGAGAGCCTTTATCAAACACAACTTGGTATTGACAGAAACTTGAATGTTTTGTAGAAGTGGCATGGAAAATGAGTTCACAGTACAACAAATAAGTGGTTTCGTTAAGGGGCTGTCAAGTGGTCAGGAAAATTGGTTTTAGAAATAGAGGATACTATTGTTTCTGGTTTAAAAACAAGAACTCTCTACCACTGAAAGTACGAGCTACATAGCTCTCTGTCACTGAGATTCAATCCTGATAGAACAGAGTTGGGGTGCTGATGCCCACCACAGTCTGCTGTTATGTCTGTGCTTCTGGATGTGAAAAGAAGGAAAGAAGGATACAGTGAAGTCTTTCTGGGCACTTGTATCAAAAATTCCTCAATGACCTCACAATCTCCACTGTGTCTCTGAGAAACAGTTGCAGGTGGAGTCACCACCAGAAAAAGCAGCTGGGCAGGCCAGCCTCTCACTTTGCTTCCCTGGTGGGGTCTGTTATAACTTGAATCAGTGGAGGGGTCTCTATTGATATTATTGACTATAATGAATAATTAGTATGAAGTTATAAGAACTAATTTTCAGGGAAAGAATATTAAAATTTTCTTCAGGAAACCATATTCAGAACACAACACCATATAACCTGTAGAAACTTGCAGATAAACAGATATGGAGATTGACAAGATTGGGCATGA
>NW_008329808.1:10758-17273 GCF_000622305.1 Nannospalax galili
ATTGTTTACAATAGTTTCTTTGTGTCTCTGTCTTATTTTTTCCTTTCACCTTTCATGGAAGTTTTGCTTCAATATAAAAACACTGGCTTGTGGATTTAAATTGATTTTTTTAACTCTGTTACAAAAGGTCAGTGACTATGAACCCAAGTATGAAATAGCAATAGTTTCTGGAATTTGGAATTTGGTTATTAAACAAAAGAAAAAAAAAGAGAGACCACCTTGTATCACTAAAGGCAAAACAAGCACATGCTTCCAACCTACATGTCATGAAGAATGTTGATCCTTTTGGCTTTAGTGTTGGAGAAACATTATGAGAATGTTTGTTTTCTTGACACTATAAAGTGATTTCTTATATCTAAATAAGACAGGAACACAACTCCTTTGAGAAAAAAATTAAACGGAAATGTTAATTATTTGTGAGATTGTCCTACATCAGTCTGACTGAACTCTGATGGTTCCGAATTAGACTTTGAAAATTAAGGTTGCATAAAGGTAGAGCTGACACGGGCAAAGCCAAAGAGTGAAATGGTTTCAGTTTTCTTGTTGAAACTAAGCAAAAAACATTTAGTTCTTGCTCAGAGTCTAAACTAAGGCAGATGACATTTACAGAGAGAATGAATCTATCTCCCCAGCTCGGAATACCTGCCATGATCTATGACTTCAAATATATTAAAATGAGAAACCCACACACAGAGCCCAGAGAAAAATGAAATTTAGAGGTCAGTACTAAATTTATTATTTGGAAGAGAAGTGAGTTTAAAACACATCTATAAACTCTTAGATAGTAATGGTACACAGCTGTGCTTCCTGACTCTTACCTGACAAGGTAAATATGACCTAAAGTTCTAGAAGCCTGTTCCATACGTGTGGTGGCTGTGACATTGCCATGGATCCAAGAACTATGCTTTTTAAAACAATTTTAAAAATGATCAGTTTTGGAAGTACCAATAGAGAACTTAGAAAATTGAATGGAGGGTGTTTCCTCCATGAGTGCTATTCCTATGATCTCCTAAACATCTCTTGTCAATTTTAACTTAAGACATCGAACACTTATGATGAGCACAGCTAGCATCTGAGTTCACAGATGAAATTCTCTTGGTTTAAACATTTTGTCTCTTGACAGTCTAGTATTAAGAGTTTCAGTACCAGAAGCGGGTGGAGAGTGAAGTTGGTAGTTATGGTTTGTACATTTATTTCCATATTAGGATTTAAAAAATCAATTTATAATACAGAAATATACAGGGACCGAGAAGGATTTGTGAATTCAGTAGCATTCTGTTTTCTCCTGCCTCCCATTTTACAAGTAGTGGGTCATCACTGGATAGAAAGAACATGAACATACTTACACTCAGACAATTCTGCATTCAAATCTGGCCCTGGCACTCACTGATCTATGGACAGGCTACACCTATCTTCTGATGACTGGATCTCTCCACTGTGGAATGCAGCACTGAGGATGTAAAGGGTGATCTGTAAGTTTTCCTAACTGACATACTGTGAAGGATACATTTACAAAGAACACTCATCTATTTATTTATCCTTAAGAATGGTACCGGGAAAGGGTGCCAGAGAGATGGCTCAGTGTTTAAGGGCACTGGATGCTCTTACAGAGGAACCTGGTTTGATTACCTGCATCCACATGGGGACACCATCTGTAAACTCCAGTTTCAGGGAATATGAAGCCCACTTCTTGCCTCCTAGGGCAATGCATGTTGACACAGTTGCACATACACACATGCAGGCAATATACTCACACACATAAAATCAATAAAATATATTTAATTAAAAAATAATGGTGCTGTGCCTAGTGTGAGTCCAAGCCTACCCGGTGGGCACAGGGCCCTCCCATCTGTTCCTCTGCTCATCCAAACCTTCCATACAGTTTGCCATGGATGAAGATATCGTAGGACTCATTGCCAAAAATGGATTCTGGTATGTGAAAAGCTGAATTCTTTGTGGGGGATGATGCTTCCCAATCTGTCTTCCTTCAATCCTGGGCTGCCAGAGGCACCAGGGTGTGATGGTGGGCATGGGTCAGAAGGACTCCTATGTAGATGAAAATGTCCAGAGCAAAAGAGACATCCTGACCATGAAGTCCCCAACAAACATGGCATTGTCACTAACTGGGATGACATGGAGATCTGGAACACCTTCTGGGGGCCTCTGACATGCACCCAGTGCTACCCACTGAGGACCCTCTGAAACCCAAGGCCAATCGTGAAAAAATAACCCAGATCCTCTTTGAGACCTTCAGTACACCAGTCATGTGCGTAACTGTCCAGACGGTGCTGTCTCTTTATGCCTCTGGCCCTACAATTGGCATCGTGATGAACTCCTTTGACAGGGTCAACTACACTGTGCCCATCTATGAGGGCAATGCTCTCCCACATGCTATCTTCGACTGGACCTGGCTGAACCAGACGTGACAGACTACCTCATGAAGATCTCTGCAGAGTATGGCTACAGCTTCACCATCATAGTGGAGTTGGAAATGGTGCGTGATATCAAGGCTTTGTGCTACCTAGCCCTGGAGTTCACGGAAGAGAAGGCCACAGCTGCTTCTCTCTCCTCACTGGAGAACAGCTATGAGCTCCCGGATTGGCCTTAGCAGCGAGTACTTATGCTGCCCTGAAGCACTCTCTTCCAGCCTCCTTCCTGGCATGGAATCCTGCAGTATCCATGGAACTATCTTCAGTTCCATCATGAATTATGACGTCGACATCCTCAAGGAATTCTATGCCAACACAATGCTGTTCTCTTGCAACACCACGTACCCTGGCAACACAGAAAGACCGATGAAAGAGATCAGTGCTCTGGCTCTGAGCACATGAAGATCAAGATCCTTGCTCCTCCTGAGTGCAAGTACTCGGTGTGGATTGGTTGCTCTAACCTGCCCCCCCCCCGCGACCACTTTCCAGCAGATTTGGATCAGCAAGCCAGGAGTATGATGACTCCTGATGAGTTGAACATGCCCTCATCCACTGAACATGCTTCTAGGCGGAATGTAACTGAGTGAGCTGTTACAGTTTCTTGACAAAACTTAGGTTGCGCAGAGAGAGACAGAGAAAGAAAATAGTGGTATGTCTTTATTTTTTCATGTTTTTCTTGGGGGGAGATGACTGGAAACAGGTACTTAACATTTTTTTCCAAACTGTACACTTCGTTTATTGGACATTTCTTTTCAAAAAAGTTTTTATTGAGATTTTGTGAGTTTCATGTAATACATCTTAATCAAATCTAGACTTCCCTCCACTCCCCTTCCAACCTCTGATAACCCCCCAATCAAATTTCATTTTTTTTTGCCATATATGTTTAGACTTATCTGTTCAAGCATTTCTAGCCAGGAGTCCCTCAGTGCAAGTTCATCCTCTGGAGCAGCAGGTCCTGACCAAGGAACTCTTGGCAAGTGATTATTGTGGGGTGAGAGGGATTAAATTTTTTTGAAAAGTCTCTTGTTTAGGTGCTTTTGACTGAGTATTAAAAACTGGAATGCTAATAGCAACACCATTCAGTTGGATCAAGCATCCCCAAGTTCTCTAGTGAGGCTAGGACTTTGTACTTAAAAAAAAAAAGTTATTTCAAGTATCCTTTGCCTTCCCAAAAGCCGCTCCCCAAAGGAGGATGGCCCAGTCCACACCCTGAGTTCATGCAGGGAGGACAACAGCATGAGAGGGTTAATGTGTCAGGCACCAGGGATTGCCTATACACTGACTTCAGACCAGTTTAATAAACGTGCACACCTTATAAATGGGAAAGAAGAAAGAACAGTTGCTGGGCTTATAGACACAAACATGCCTGCATCTGACTTTTGATGTGGGTGCGGGGGATTCAAACCAAAGAACTTATGCTTGAACAGTGAGGTCTTACTAAGTCATTTCCTTACTCCTTCCTGGTTCAATATTTTAATGTTGTACATAAGTTCACTGTAGAAATTTTGTGTAGTGGAATAAAGACACAGAAAACCATACCATACGCACTGAGAAATGAAATAGTTTTTTTTTTTTTTTAATATTGATGATTTTCTGTAGAAAATGATGTCTGGCAAGAAATGACTTTTTGCTATAGTCATAGGTTCCAGGAACTAAGACCTGGTGTAGTCATCTCCCATTGCATGTTTAAGATCTCTCTCTCTCTCTCTCTCTCTCTCTCTCTCTCTCTCTCTCTCTCTCTTCCTGGGACCATTCTTATGCAGAGGAAGAATATAACTAAAGATGGTTGTCAAGCATACGTTTCAGAAACCTTTTCCTGAGAGAAATCCCATTCTCTGTCAGTCTTTGGACTCCCTCTTGCTCCTGTGTCTTTTTGCCCTCAAGGAGGAATTGGGTGGCCCTGACACATAAGTGCCCCAACCTGCGGGGACCCTTACAGGTAAGGCTCGAGGGGGACCACTCCCTGAAAATAAAAACGGGCGAGAAAGAAGAGACGGAGCCCAAGCAAGTCCACTTGTCAAGGGGTCCGCTTTATTGAACTGCAAGCTTTTCTTATATACAGTTTGTATTTAGAAGGGGTTGAGGGAGTTGGTCAAAAGGTTATAGCATTCTTATGGGTATGGGAGGGGGACTGAGCAATTCAGTAACGTGACTGACCGCCAGGTGTTCCAAGAGATTACTGCATGACTCATTTTGTCGAGAACTGTTTGCAAGAGGAAGAGAAAGATAACCTTGCCATAAATTCTTTCTCCCATGCTCTGTCAGTCTTTGGACTCCCTCTTGCTCCTGTGTCTTTCTGCCCTCAAGGAGGAATTGGGTGGCCCTGACACATAAGCAACTCACTTCTGCCTCACATGAAAGTCCTCTCTACTCAATGACTGCAGTGCAAATGCTGAGAGCTGAATGAGCTGAAGATTTTCCAAAGCATATAAATCTCTATAGTTTTGAATATGTCTGTATTAGTTAGGCCAAGAGGAAATAATAAATACTTTGAAATGAAAGTAACAGGCTCTTATGAACTTAGCAACTATGTGTACTTGACTGTTTACAGTACTGCGTATGGATGCCCTTCTACTGAGTGGGCTGTAAGTACTATTAGACATCTGTTGCTTACCCTCAAAAACATTTTTGGCTCTTGCACCAATAGAGATACTTTTTTTTTCACTCTTGAACCAATAGAGATACTTTGCTAGTTTGGTCATTGATATGTTCTGTAGATTTTACAGCTGAGGAGGAGCATTGATTTGGTCTCTCCCTCGGCAGCTTGAATTTTGTCTTCTGATGCTATGAGACTTAGCATCTGGGAGGAGTATTCCAGGTCAGTTCCAGCTCAGTTGTTTAAAGTCCTGTGTCTGTATGCCATGTCTTCAGCAGTAGGGGCTTACATTCAAGTTCTAGCAGGCAATCAACACCTATAGTAATAGACTATAATATTTGGGGGATCTCTCAGACTATTGTGATCAACAACTTAAAGGGAGGTTTCCCTTGTCTGGCACTGTGACTTTTCTTATAAAGCCTTCAACTATAAACATGCATGCATATAAATATACATACTATATGTAGTTTTAGTAGTCTTATGAAATAATGCATTACTTTTGTTTTTACCAAATTACCTTAGTAGTATTTATCTCTCTCTCACTTCTCTCTCCCCCTACATAACCATAATTCCTTCCACCCCTGTTAGAATACCACATTTTCCCTTTTCTCCCCTTGATAATCCTGTGTCTACCATCCCACCCCCACACTCTTGAGCTCCTTCTTCCCCTCTCTCCCCCAGGCTTCCTTCCCATTTTCCTAGTTCCTGAGGTTATTTCAGGATATATACTCACATCTAAGGATTTTACATAATTTTCCTACATCTAAATAAACATTTTTAGTTCACAGAAAGTATAGCTCTCAACATTCATCAAAGAAGCTTCTTCTTGCAAAAGATGGAGACTATCACAAAGTTCCATAATGGGTCAAATGCAGAGAACAAGTGACCATGAAGTGCCCATTCCTATGTAATACATCCACTGCTTTCCATAATGGTTGCACAAGGTTTCAATCCCTCCAGAAGTGCATGAGTGTTCTTTCTTCTACATCATCTGCAACATTTGGCATCATTTCTTATTTTGATCTTCACAAATCAGACTTAAAGCAGTTTTAATTTGCATTTCCCTAATGGTCAAGGATGCTGAACATGCTTTAAAGTGTTTTCTTAGCCATCTTTTTTCCTTTTTTTGATTAGTCTGTGATCAGATCCAAACTCCCTTTCTTGGTTGGGTCATCTGTTCTCTTGATTCTTTGCCTTTTTTCTTTTTTCTTTATCTATTTTGAGTTCTTTATAAATAGTAGATGTTAAATCTCAGTCAGATATGTCACTGGTGAATATTGTTTCACACTCTGTGGGTTTTCTTTTCATTTCCTTCATTGGTTCTTTTGCTGTACAGAATCTTTTAAATTTAATGAGGTCACACTTATTGATTGTTGACCTTAGCTCCTGAGCAAAAAGTGTCCAATTTAGAAAGTTCCTTCTTACACCTATATCTTGTAAGGTACTGCCTAGGTTGTCTTCTAACAGTTTTGGAGTATCAGGTTATACAT
>NW_008329808.1:18564-22221 GCF_000622305.1 Nannospalax galili
AGAAAAATTCAAGTACAATACTCATCTATGAAACTCTCAAAATATAAAAATAATTAATGCTTAACAAGAAATAGTTTGAAGTGATAAATGTTCTCAGCATATTGAAGCTGAACTGATGGTAGAAACTCCTGATTATAAGATTACAGTTATGTTGTCTAAAGATAACATCCCTTTAAAGAGAGCCTATTAATTTTAGACAGAAAAAAGTGTAAATTGTTAAAATACATATCTGCCTCTATAGAGTTCAGAACACCTGTACATTGTTGACCATATAATTGTTCAACTAGGAGACCTCTACAATTAGAAGTCAGATGTGTGGACACTTGTGATAATCACCAGGTAAAGAGCTAAAGGCAGCTGAGAGCATCAGAAACCAAACTCTGGAGTTTCCATGGTGGACTCAGGACCACAGAGCAAGAGGAACTCTGAGGTACATGGGCCCTTCAGGAACAATGAAAAACCCCACTTTCTATTGTCAGCTTTCTTAACAGATAAAGTCACAGTACTTTTGACTCCTGTTACCTGTAATAAGCCATTTAAAACAAGTGATGATTTTACTGACTCCCCTTCTCTGAATAAGAGTATGAGTCCCAATTATGTCAAAATCCAGGTGCCTCACATGCCAAGATGTGAATCTTATATTAAATCTCTAAATCAAGAGAGACATTGTCCTGGCCTAGGACTGAAGAGGACCTAGACCTGGGATGTATTGTAGTCTCCATGTTCCCTCCTACAAAACCTTACAGTAACCTTTTAAAACTACCTTCACCTGAATGAGTAACAGCTTCAGAAGACAACAGTAGAGCCTGGCAGCCCAGCCTTGTACTTCTGCTATCCTATGGGGTTTCTATCATGATTTTAGATGGTGGGAGTGGTACTGCTGCCCTGTTGACGGTAGTAAGTGGCAATGTCCTCAGGCTCCAGACTGTTGATAGTGAGAGTGAGACCAATTGCTGATCCACTGCCAATGAACCCTGCTGGGACCTCAGTCTGCCAGAGGATCCCACATAGTTCAGGAGTTTAGAAGATTTTGCTTGTTTGTTTCTGCTGATACCAGGCTACCTGGTCTCCAATGGCCCGACTGACCTTGCCAGTGATGGTGACTCTGTGAGATGTGAGTCACACCAGGTGACTCACAGAGATGCAGACGGAACTTCTGGAGGCTGGGTGAATAAGATGTCATGTCACACCTGCAGTGAGAAACACAACAAATATACATTGAATTATTGTTTTCACAATGACTGTCCTAATAAATAAAAAACACACAGCACTGTCTCCAATGTTGGCCTTCTTTACTTTAAAACTAGAGTAGCAGAAGCCCCAGGAGCTGAGAGGGGGCCATCATCTCCATGCTGTGTCCTGACTGGGATGAAATCCTCAGTGTGTAAACAGTTAATTATAAGGCCTCAAGGTTCTGGACCATGTCCTCTACACATAAAAAGCAGGAAATGGCAAGTCTTTGCCACAGCTGCATGTTTTTTTTTTTTTAAAGGTATTGAACTTTTGTGCATTCCATACAACAGTACTTAATCAAATTTAAGCACCCTCCCCCATACATGATTTCACCACCCCCCACTGGACATCATATATTCTACCATACATGCTAACTCCTGTCCAAGCAAGCATTTGTACCCAGATGTCCTTCCACGCAAATTTACTTACTAGAGTCTAGTCAGCCTATATTGAGATCATTGGTAAGGTTTGCTCTCCCTCACCCAGTAGTAATCAATTTGCAATAGCTCCCAGATTAGAGGTGACCAACGACCCATTTCCCTCACACCACTCTGGACTCTTGTCTGATTGTGTTGGCATGGTACTGTGCTCCATAATACCACTGCTGTAAATTCACATGTGCAAGCTTCCAGTGGACTGAAAGCCTATGCTTCCCTTTGTTCATAGACAAACCCTGGTTCTTAAAATCTTTCTGTTCCCTCTTCCAAAATTGTCCCTCACCCATGAGTGAGAGAGGTGTGATATGAGTCCTATCCAGGGACACACACTCTGCAATCTTTTATTCTTTAAATTTGGCCGATAGTGGCCTTTTGTGTACATCACACTGTTATATAAGGAAGCTCCACTAGTGAGAGTGGAGTGATGCACTAGTATTTTGTCTACCCTCAATTCCACTGTGTTTCATGAGTACCAGGTGTACAGGTTTCACTGTAAATATGTTATCTAGGACTGGGAAGTCTCTCAGACGTATTTTTTTGTTGTTTATTAGAAGAAGCATTTCATTACAACAGCATTAACCTATTCAATAACATTTTTCTGAGCTAGGGTACATCTCTTTCAAAATTGGATAAGGTTCCATATTTAGCATATTGTAAGACATTTCATTTGTCTAGAGAGATGACAGAGATAACGTTTTCTCTAGGATCTGTGGCCTCTTCAGCCATGTGTATTTGTCTGTGAGTTCCCTTCTACTGAGAGGGTTTTATGTCCAAATAGATAGCTGTTAACTGCCCTCCCCCTCCATCCCTAGATAATTGTGCCACTTCTGCACCAGTAGAGGTACGTTGATGTGCTGCTCCCTATGGTTTTGAGGTTATAGGGATGGGTTGGACCACTGATTCATTTTCACCCTTAGCAGCTTGCTTAGTGTCCTCAAAACTATGAGAGCTAAACTTCCATTAGAAGGCTTCCAGGTCAGTTCATGCTCCATTGCTCCAAGTTCTGGATCTTAAGTATGTCCTTGTCTTCAGTGATAGGATCTTCTCTTCCCATCTTGGAAGATAATCAAGAACTCTGGCAATAGTCTGTGCTATTTTGGAAGCCTCTTGGACCACTCTGATCAAACACTGGAAGGGACATCTCAAGTATCCGGCACTGTGTTCCTTGCCATACAGCCCTCAGGTAAACATACGCACTAATGTTCAGAAACCATATGTGCATTACTCAGGGGGTTTGAGAAGAAACACATTTCTTTCTGGGTGTCCTAACCACCCACTATTCATTCACCTCTACCTCTCTCCCTCAATGGACCCCCCTCCTCCCTCCCCAGTCCAAGTGTCTCCATTATTCCCCTCCCCATAATAACACTTGCCCCCTTCCACTCCCCTCTCTCCTGAGTTTGCTCCTCACCCATCCTGGCCTCCTGCTTGCCCCTCCCTCCTCCCTTTCTAGACAGGCACTCCCTCTTGTCCCACTCCCCCCTGTTGGCATGTGTTCCCCAATATCACCCTCTTTTAGGTTCTTTCTTCTTCTTTATCTCTGTTTTCTTCCCATTTTCCTGGCTCCTGGTGCTACATCAGGATATGTACTCACATATAAGGGATTGGTGCTATGATCTGAAAATGAGGCAAAAGAGGGAGAACATACATCACTTGGATATTTTAGCTCATCTCAGAGACTTAGCACAGGCCAAGGATCCCCCAGGTTTCAACGAAAGACAAGAGCAACACAGGGATGCTAGGGGAGAACATGTTCTTCCTTCTGGCACAAAGTCCAACTTCAGTGCATGATGCTGTGTGTAATCAGAAACTTTTAATATGTCCTGTCTCCGTATGTTATATTCTTCATTTCCATTATGGACAATGTGCATTTCCTACTGAAATGCTCCCAGATATTTCAAAAAAACATGCTTACTCCTTTCTTTAGTGTCTAAAGATATTGTTAAAAATAAATAACTTGCTATTTACTCTGAATCTTTTTTTAGTG
>NW_008329808.1:24035-24897 GCF_000622305.1 Nannospalax galili
GTGGACCTGAATTCTTTCATCCTGTTTGTATCATGCACGATTTTTCTTTCCTCTTCGACTATAATAGAAATTTTATCTGGGTACAGTAATCTGGGTTGGCTTCTGTGGTCATTTAGAACTCAAAATACTTTGATTCAGGCTATTTTGGCTTTGAGAATTTGCACTGAAAAGTCAGCTGTAATTCTGACGGGTTTTCTTTATATATGACTTGACTTATTGTTTTTCTTTTGCAGCTTTTGGTATTGTCTCTTTTATCTGTATGTTTAGTGTTTTCACTATGGTGTGCTGGGGAAAGTTTTTCTGGTCTCATCTATTTGAGGTTCTATAAGCTTCTTGTATTTGTATGGGCACGTCTTTCTGTAATTTGGGGAAATTTTCTTCTACAATCCTGGTGAAGATCTGTTCTATACCATTATCCTAAGATTCTTCTCCTTCCTGCATACCTATGACTTGTAAGTTTGGTCTTTTTATGGTGTCACACAATTTCAACACATTCCATTCTTGTGTTTCTTAAATTATTCATAATCTTTGCTTAAGTGTTCTACTTCCTCCACTTTATCTTCCAGTACTGATATTCTGTTTTCCATTTCATTCATCCTATTGGTGAGGCTTTCTCCTGTCATTTCTAATAGGCTAACTGAGTGTTTCACTTCATTGCTCATTTCAGCCTGAGTAGTCTTCAATATTTCTAACTCTTTTCTGAATTCATTAAGAAGTTTATCCCCATCTTCCTTCAGTTCTTTGATTTCTTTGTATGTTCTTTAAATTCAGTGAATTCTTTTATCATTTTCATAATTATTCTTTTCATTTACATGTCCTGTGTTATCTCAGGGGAGTTCTCATTGTACTACTCTGGAGGACT
>NW_008329809.1:0-7001 GCF_000622305.1 Nannospalax galili
TGCCATGATTGTTTTCTAAGGTATGACATTTTCTTTACTTCTTGTCTTTTGCCTTTAATGCCCCATTACAGCGGATTGTGCAACATGCAGCCAGCTGTTAAGTTGATGTCTTGCTTTTCAGAATTCAAAAAACGGCTAACAGTACATTCTTCAGGACCGAGGTTTGATGTTGAGGTTCTTTGTGTTTCCATGGATATTCATCCCACCTTGTCGTTTGTTCCTGTGACAACCTATTGTGTATGTTTCTGTCATCCTTGACTACCTGTTTCTAGAGCATTTAGGAACAGAAGAGTGTCCACCTTTTGTTTGTTGATTATTGCCTTGGAAACCTGCTCAGTACCTACGTACCTCTTGTGCTCCTGTCTTCACAAACTTTGGAAAATGCACAAGAACACACTCTTGCTAACAAATTCTAATTTCTAATAACTTTAAAGGATTTTTTTCTGCTTCAGTTAACAGTTTTTTCCTTCCCCAGGACTATAGGTCAGCTCAAGCATATACTTCAGGAACAAGGTGTGATATGCAGTTCACAAGGCATGACTACATTTGTGGAATTGCTTGAGGAAGTGTGCCCTCTTGGTTTCCGACAAGGTCCCTTGACATTAGATGTATGGTATAAAGTGGGTGCCGAGTTACAAATGTATTATATTAAGCAGGAACAATCACAGATCCTGCAGGAGACTCTCACGCTCTGGATTCTCATACGAGATTACTGTACAATGGCCAAGTGTGATATTGTGACTTGTCCTGCTCAGTCTTCTACAGGTTCTGCAACAGAGAAGGTCCAAGAGTTGTGTGATGATGTGCGAGATCACCCTAAGGAGTCCTCTAAATCCTCTACGGAGGCTACTGCTTTGCAGTCACAGGCTCAGTTGTCGTCCTCTGTAATACAAATACAACCTGAAAAGAACATCCAGTTCTGGCCTACACCAATTCATACACAGGTCTTTATATCTTCTACTGCACCTGCCCTATCTCCTTTATAAAAGATTGTGCGGCAAGCCACTGCTGCAGGTGAGGATGTGTAAGGCTTCATGTCACTCATGGAGCCCCATGACAGTCAGAGTATTGGAGATACTCTGTTTCAATTCAAAGCCTTGCAAACTTTTAAATCTGCTTGTCTGCAGCAAGGCCCCACAGCTTCCTTTACTCGAGCTGTGTTAGATTCCCTGCCTACCGAGCAGTTGCCTCCTAATGATTGGAAAGCACCGGCAAAAAATTGTTTGTCCACAGAAGACTATTTCATACGGAGGTCACATTTTAGCAAATTCTGTCTGGCTACAGCTGACCTTAATAAACATCTTCATATTCCAGTTACTTTTGATATGCTTGCAGGAGAAGACCTATATAAAGAAACAGCACAACAATCAAATTTCCCAAATGCCATATACGCTCAAGCTACTGTTGCAGCAAAAAAGGCCTGGAATGAGCTGCCCCCTATAAGAGGACACACTGAGGACCCGACTAAGATCATGCAGGGCCCTGATGAGTCTTATCAAGACTTTGTGTCTAGGTTGTTTGTTGGTTGTCAGGCTAATACTCGGCTTGTGAAATGCTTAGCGTACAAAAACAAAAATGCTACCTGTCAGGCAGTTCTGAAAGCATATAGAAAAAAGGATCTTTGTCAGATTATATCAGATATTGTTCTCACATTGGCTCAGCTCATGCCATCTGGCACTGCTGCCAGGGTGACAAACCCTATGGTCTTCCTTCTCAGAAAAAGCAAATGTCTCTAGTTTCACCTGAACAATCTTCTTGATACCTTCTTTTAACATGTACGTTTCTTTCCAGTTCAGTATGTTGTCTATAAAAATGTAGTTATGCTTTTTCTAGGTTTCCCCTTTGGTGAACATGTTATCTCACTACAGTCATTACTTTTCAGCACTTGTTATGCCCTATAGCTAGACAACTGGTTTTAAAAATACCACTCACTCCTGGATGAATGTCTCATAGAATATACAACAGATTTACGCTTAACTTTCAGTCATTTCTGTTAATGCTTGTTTTCAGCTGACCATGTCATATTTGTTTCTCATTACCTTGAGAACCTACATTTATCTAGGAACCACCTAAAATACGTGCTGTCTCCATGGCAGCGAGATCACAACTGTGTTTGTTCTATGTTACTTTGGTTACTAAGGTTATATAGTATTCTCTCATGTATGGGTATCATCATTTGGCTTCCACTCCTGGTGAGTTTACTTCATCCCTTGGTGTATGCCTTCACAGTCCTATTTCCTTTACATACTTCATTTCAACAATTGTTTCTTGCAGCTTCATCTGCACTACATTGTTTGTAGGACTACTATCAGGTATAGCTTATTTAGCATCTGAAGACTAATATTACTATTGTTTCTAGTCATGTCTTCCTCCCATAGGAACCTTCTGTTTGTCATCATCTTTCGTTTATTCAGTTGGATTTCTGTTATAGAAGCTGAGACCACTTATTTGGCTCATGTGCCTAATCCTCCTCTTCTCCATCTGTATACTTGGAAGGAGCCCACTATCGTGGTTCCTACTTCTCCTATGAATGTTTTGTCACCTCCTTATGGAACAGGTAGACCAGATTTTCCTGATGAAGAAGGGACACTGTTTCATTGTACTCAATTTGTTACAGCTGATATCATGTGCTTTGGAGTTCCTCCTTGCTATCCTATAAAACAGCAATATTGGGTTGTTCCAAAAGGTTCATGGTCCCATAGCCATCCAGATATGCTACAGTTTTCTGCAAAGTCAATATGTTCAGCTTGAACTAAATATGAGCCTACAGCTGCTCCATCTCTCCCAAAATGTAAAAGTTCGTCCTATGCTCAGATTTCCGAAAAGCAAGTCTTGATATGGCAAGATTGTAAAGGGTTAATAGGGAAAGTTTATAGGTCCTGGAATCATACTTGGATCGATTGGGGTCCTTCAGGGAACTGGTTACAAGAATGTGAAGATTATACAGACTTTGACTCTAAGTGTGATCCACATAATGTCATTCCCATGACAGATAAGTTCAGTGGGTTGGGTGGATGGAGGCATAGCCAATCCTCAACCTCAGTTACAAATAAGACGTACATTATATCCTCCTCAAATGCATATTTGGATATTGCTAGCTGCTCTTAAGCCTGTAGAACTCTTTAATGGGACTGTTGCTCTTATTTATGATAAGGTGTGGTATGACTTTACTAAAGTTAAACATTACAATGTTACAGCTTGTGTGCACTTCCCTCTAGTAATCTTAATTGGACATGTGGTCATTCAGGACATGAACTTACCCTGCCAAAATTGTCGTTTGTATACATGTCTTAACAACATTATAGCCTTTGATTCAGCTTTTGACTCTGTTATGATTTTGACTCAAAGGAATTCTTTATGGATTCCTGTGAAAATGCATCGTTCCTGGGAAAACAGTCCTGCTCAAGGACTGATTCTGAGATTTTTCAAAAGGTTGCTGCGGCGTGGTAAACGTATGATTGGTCTGATTATTGCTGCTACTTTAGGTCTTATTGCCTTGGCCGCTACAGCAACTACTGCTGGTGCATTGCTGCAGAAATCTGCGCAATCGCAGACTTTTGTTGAACATTGGCATGACAACTTCCATAAGCTTTAGACACAACAGGCTCAGGTAAATACTCACTTACAAGATGAAATTGTGGCTTTATAAAGTGGATTTCATTGGTTAGGTAGTAAACTCTTGGAATTGCAGAAAACTGTACAATTTGTCTGTGATTGGAATTCTACTCAGATTTGCATCACTCCTAAATTTAATGCCTCCCTTCATGAATGGCACAATTTGGAGCTGTACATTCAAGGTAAAACGGGCTGCCGCAATCATCTTTTCTGCTCTTCATTTTCAAAGGGACACCGCTGCTACAATTGCTTGCTAACGTGGCTACCTAGCCCCGTGGTGGCCTGGGAAGGGGGTGTATTTCTGCTTTTTCCACAGGATATCACCATGAATTGTCCTACTCAATTATGGCAGATGGATGTTACTCACGTTCCTGAGTTTGGACGGTTAAAATATGTTCATGTTACTATAGGTACCTTTTCTGGTTTTCTCTTTGCTTCTGCTCTTACTGGTACAAGCACTACAAACACCATCACTCATTGCATTCCTTGCTTTTCAGCACTTGGAACTCCCAACATCTTAAAAACTGATAATGGTTCTGGGTATACTTCTCGCTCATTTCAGGATTTTTGTGTACAATTTGCTATCCAACATAAAACAAAAAATTCCATATAATCCTCAAGGTCAGGGCATTAGTGAACATACTCATGGTACTCTCAAGTTACAATTGGAAAACTCAAACATAGTCAACTGTATACCCAGTCACCACTTCATTTTAAATTTCTTAACCCTGGATGCCCACGGCGCTCTGCAGCTAATAGATTGTGGCATCCTTCTTCTTCGGCCAATTATGCTGAAGTCAAGTACAAGGATCCTGTATGGGACTCTGGCATGGTCCAGATCCTGTCCTCATTTGGGGGAGAGGGCATGTTTGTGTTTTTCCGCAGGATGCTGACAATGCATGTTGGGTACCTGAACGCCTCGTTCGATTGGCGGAATCTCTGGCCTCACCACCACCTGTGCCTTCGCGTTGCACCGACTGATGTCACCATCCTGCTCTTTTATATCTGAACTTTTGGATTTAATGCACCACCTGGCGGCCATCGTTCTATGTCTCTAGACTTCAGCTATGAAGCGTCCCTGCCCTATTTCATTGCTTGTGTATCCCACATGATTTGTGCACCATTGTTATGCTCATTTGTGTGGTACTTCTTCCCTTCTGTCCTCCCTTTGACCCCTTGGGCTGTGGGGTCCTTTTTATTCATTCGGAGGGGGGACTTAGGCTCTGCTTAACCTCCAGTTGCACAGGTAGAGAATTCACAGGTAGCGCATACAAAATTCAAAACAAATTCAAAATTCAAAAATCAAACGACCCACTTCAAAAATTACAATTTAAATGCTACATGATTTGGCCATATTTTGGTTCCAGACTCTGGTCCCGCTGTCAGATTTCTCTCTCCATGACACTGTGCCTCAGTGGCATTTCCAGTTTCTTCCCCAAGGCCGTGGCCATTCACTGGGAGCTTTCAGGAGGCCGGTTAGCCAGAGACGGGTAAGATCCTCTCAGAGGAAAGCGGGATGCCAGCCACCCCCAATGGCTTTCACTCTGGCAGAGGGCAACCTAAGACAGGCATGGTCATTCCATCCCAAGTCTTGACATGTACTTCATCTTTAAAAAATATAAAAAGAAAGGGAGATATGTCAGGAGCCATGCTTGCCATAAGCATTGGAAATTAGGAGAGTGTCACTTTAAGAGCTTCTGAGCTCTCTGCTTCAGTGGTCAGAGCAGGCAGGCTGTACCTGGATGATAAATCTGGTCTTCTAGAAAGTTAGTTTCAGTTCAGCCTTCATGCTGTCTCTTTAGCCCTTTTGTTTATAGTAACCCTTTTGTTTCTGTTGGGAAGATACACCTAGGTAACCCAAACTCCGGGCTGGATAAAAAGGACCTATGGGACCCCTCAGTAGATTCTTCCTTCTAGAGAGCACTCTCCTCTCTGTACCCGCTGTCCCTTTAATAAATTCCTCGCATAACTTCAGACGTTTGCCTGAGTGTCCTTTTTGTTGAAGACCCAAGCCTGGTGGGCTTGGGGGCATTCAACAGTGATCTATCTACAGGAAGTCATATCTCACTTGTTGTGGATATAAACCAGGAAATGTACAATGAAAATTTTCATAACTGTACATTCCATGTAGGGATTTAAAGTTTATCTTCTTGAAAATGCTAAAATTGTTGCTAGGTGCTATCAGATGCTCTCTTAAAACTTTTTTATTGGCACACATCCATTTTACATATTTGGGTTTCAAAAAAGACCATTTCTTTTAATAAATGACCACATTCAATCCCCTCTAATACTCATTTCTCACTCCTTACTCCCTTTCTCCTTCTAGCTAGTCTTCTTTCCCTCAGTTAAGCTTTGGTCTATCTATCTATCTATCTATCTATCTATCTATCTATCTATCTATCTATGTATATATCTATGTATGTATATATCTTTGTATCTATCTACAATAACAAAAGGGCTGAGATATTAGCTGGGCACCGTGGCACATACCTTTAATCCCAGCACTTGGGAGGTAGAGGCAGAGGCAGGTGGATCTCTGTGAGATCAAAGCTTGTAACCATACATACATACATACATACATACACATACATATATGTATATATGTGTGTGTATCTATCTATCATCTATCCTATCTATCAATTACCTATCATCTATCTGTCATCTATCTATCATTTGTCTATCTATCATCTATCTATCTATCTATCTATCTATCTATCTATCTATCTATCTTCTATCTATCACCTATCTATCTATTTATCTGCCTATTATCTATCTGTCTATTTGTCTATCATCTAATCACCCACCCATTCATTCACCTATTCATCCATCCATCAACCAATCCATCTATCTAATCTGTCTCCCTCCCAACCCTCCCTCCATATATCTATCTATCTATCTGTCTGTCTATCTGTCTGTCTGTCTATCTATCAATCATCTATCTATCTATCTCTCATCTTCTATCTATCATCTATCATCTGTCTATCATCTATCTATCTATCTATCTATCTGGCTATCATCTAATCACCCACCAATTCATTCATCTATTCACCCATCCATCCATCCATCAAACAATCAATCAATCCATCTATCTAATCCCATCTCCCTCCCTCCAACTTCTATCTACCTATCTATCATCTATCTATCTATCCATCTATCTGTCATCTATCATCTATCTATCTATCATCTATCTATCATTTACCTATCTATATTAATCACCTAAATACTATCTATTCATCTACTGCATTCAATTTATATATAACACACCGTGAGTATCATGTTCCATTAATTTTGCATTCTAGTTATCTGACATTATGTGTTGCTTAACATTTAAAGAAAAATCTTTAAAAAACCATGATTTTGGTTGCAAAGAATAAATATTTTACAAT
>NW_008329809.1:7311-13893 GCF_000622305.1 Nannospalax galili
CATCAAATCATTCTGACTAGAATTAGCATATAGAATAGGATAGAATCACATAGTTTTATTAAAAACATTTTACCTTGTCAACCAGAGTGCTCACAGCTTTTTATGTTCTTACAAGATATTTTAAAACTCTTTTTATTTCACTTCTGGAACTTTAAGTTCTAAAAAACTATTTAAAACAACTTTAAGATAGCCACTTTTGATAGGAGAAAAATGGGACCAGATAAATGAGACTTTCAAAACACAATCATATACACGAGAGAACACAGGGCAAGCAGAATCTAGGCTGTCAGAAAGTCCTGCTACTGGCTTTTTGTTTTTCCTTGAGGATGAATACATTACAGAGGATTAGTGATGCTGCAGAAATTGGATTCTGAGGAAAATGTCAGCACCCGGTTGACAACGGCTGACTTTCAGAGCTGAACAAAGTGAAACCTGGATTCTCTGTCTACGCTTCTATGACTCATGGAGAGATTTACATCGTTTATTTTCCTCTTTTGTGTCTAGTGACTAGGATTGGCTTGTGCTGTTGATTTTTGTTTTTAATCTCTTTGGTCACTATTGTGTTCATAAAGCAGAATAAATGTCCACCTTGACTGTATGAGGATTGTATCTCTTTCTATAGAAATTTGTTTTTGATAACAATTACCACTTACCTAACTATCTGCCAGGAAATTTATGTTTACTGCTCCTCAAATCTTTTCACAGATTTAATCAACAAAGCACTGGCCTGGATAGTTTGTGTGTCTTTAGTATCCTAAGTTGTCTGCATTATGTTTTCAACAAAAAATTTAAAATCCCATGGTAAATCATTTTCTATACTTTAACCTAGTTTTTAAAGAAGGGAAACCCTCAAAACAGTAAATTAAATGTCAAAATGTGATTCTAAAAATGCATTATTCAGCCTGGTATGGTAATCTTAGTGTCTTTTAATCTCAGCACTCAGGAGGCAGAGGTACGCAGATCTCTGTGAGATTGAGGTCAGTCTGGTCTACATAGTGAATTCCAGGCCAGTTAGCACTACATGGACCCTATCTCAAAATGATGAATGTGATTTCTTACTATGTGCAAAATATGTGTCCTTATAAATACAGAAAATTCCCAGTCACCACTTATCAAAGAAGCTCATTTTGCACCAGTCAGAGACTATTACCAAGTGTCATAACTGATCACACATGGACATTGTCTATGAATTGCCCAGGCCTAAGTGACACATCTACAACACAACCTATACATCTAAGGCTCATGGAGCATAGAACATGGATTAAGAAGAGGACACTAATGAATCTCTCAGTCCTCAATAATGAAGCTCCCTCAGGCGGTGGAGGGTCAGGAACAAAAAAAGTCACAAACAGCTAAAGTGTAGACATCAAGAGTCTACTGAATGCTGGTCCTTGGACAGGATCCTTTCATTAAACTTCACCCACTCAAGGCTCAGGGACCACTGTGGAAGAGGAGGCAGAAAGATTGTAAGAGCCCAGGAAGAGGTGCATGACCTTATGGAAACAGAGCCCTGCAAGCTCCTGGGATCCTACTCATATGAGTCCATGGCAATGGTTTTAGCATACACAAGTCCCATGCAAACTCAGGCAGACAATAACCCAGCATAGAACTGGGAAAATGAACAGCAGACCTCAATCTTACCTGAAAGAATGTTGGCAACTGATTACTGCTAGATGAAGAAGAGCTGATCTTCTTAAAACAAAGGACTCTAGGTAGGCTGGCTAGATTCAATGGACAGACTTACACTGAGGAATGGCTGGGCATACTGAAAACCCATTTGGGCCTTAACAAGGATGACAGAGTATATGGGCTCTAGTGGTGGGGGAGTCTACTGGAGGGTGCCCATGGGGATGGGGGTATAAAGATGATTAAGATTGTTTGAGATGTTTTATATGAAATGCACAAAAAATTCACTAAAAACAAACAAAAACATTATTCATTAAAGAAAACAATCAAGAAAACCTCCCAACATTTTAGAAATTCTAATTATTTCCATGTGTTCTCTGTAAAGATTTTTAGAAATAGAGCTGGCATGTAGAAATATGAGACTCTGAGACTATATTTATTTGGTTTCTGTGCGTATTATATTTTATGGTGAATGTCTTAAACACTTTGATTATATGATGTAGATGGGTTCTGCAAGGATAATTGTGTGTGGAGTGTATTCCCTTTTCAAAATTGGAAAAACCTCAAGTATATGCCTAGTGCTCTTAGCACATCAAATAAAGGATTTTTAAAAATGTATTCTATAGTTGTTGCTTGTGTGAAAATATTGATGGGGAATTATGGTGTACTGATTGTGATAAATAGCTGTACGAATTGTGTAGTGCAGGGAATGGATCACAGAACTCAGAAACCTTGTGTGTGTTTGTGCTAAAGGAGTGAGCTTGGGATGAAGTGGTTCCAAGGAGAAGCCCAAAATTCTACTTAGGGGTTCTGCAATTAATTAAGATATTACAGTGCATGTTGGTTTTCATGGCTGTCAGTTCAGGAAGAAGTTGAACTACAGAGTTGTTCTCAGTCTCTCCTTTTCAGTGTGTATTAGAAAGTGGTAGTGGTTTCCCTCCAAACTTCAAAGACCCTCTTCTGTAGTAGTGTAGCAGTTTCATTGACCAGAAAGGCTTCTGGCCTGACTGCCTGTGGGTGTCAAGCATCTAAATGGTACAGAATCCACGCAGAAAACATAACAGGAGCCAAAACAAAAAACAAGATCAACTAACAGATGCCTAATGGGACCTTCTCTCTGGTCCAGATGTTAGGAACTGCCTTGGCAAAAGTAATAATGACCTGCTTCAAGAGAATAGCCACCTGTCTGACCAGGATGAACCTGTCCCACTCAGAACAGCAGCTTACAGGGTACTGATAATCTATGCGTCTATCTGATGTCCTGAGTCAGAGTGGAGAACCTCCAGTGGGATGAAGAATTAATGGTGGAGAACTCACATGGGAGGTTCCTGGTCCTGTCTGAATCCTCTTGGGTTTGGGTGGAGAATTGATCTCTTCCTCCATGTCTTTGATGGTTGATTTTCACCATCAACCTGGCTGGATTTGGAATGGCTGAAACACACATCTCTGAGCATGTCTGTGAAGGTGATAATGTAAGAG
Organism: Nannospalax galili; assembly: GCF_000622305.1. Classification (NCBI taxonomy): domain Eukaryota; kingdom Metazoa; phylum Chordata; class Mammalia; order Rodentia; family Spalacidae; genus Nannospalax; species Nannospalax galili. The sequence continues at coordinate 10,417 of NW_008329809.1, forward strand.
ACTAAACTCTTATAAAGTAAATGAGGTCACTGATGAATAAGAACGGCCATGCACTTCCTGCTTCCTCTTGGTTTGGCCCTAATCCACCTCCTACTGCTGGCTGACAAATCCAGACCAGCTTAGATAAGACAAAGGCCAGACCTGGAGATCCCACACAGCTCAGAGCTGTGATCTATAGGCTCTATCTTCTTTAGGTTGACCAACCTAAAATTAGAAGAGGGGAACCTGCACCACACCAGCAAAACATTTAAAAGGCCCAAGCCCTCTAGGGCTTTGATTTTTCTGTTTGAGTTCCCTCACCACCTGTAGGGAGCTTTTCTCTGTATTGGTGTGTGTGGATACGCTTCTTCATATTTTTCTAAATAAAATCTGTTTGCCTGTTGCTCTCTGCTCTTTCTGAGATTAAGACTGTCTTTAAATTGTTTAATTGCAGGAGAGAATGAACCCAGTCAAGACCCCCTAGACAATAACACAGACACAGCATTTCTAGAGAGGATTAACTAAACAGGGATGACCCATTCTGAAAGTGGCAGCATCACCACTTATGTTGGGTCCCTGTCTGAGTTAAAAGGGGAAATAAGGAATTTGGATAAGCCCTGGTATTTATTGCATTGTGCTTCCTGACTGTGGATGCAGTGTCACAACCACCATACCCTCCTTCAAGGAGTCACTGGGCTCCACTTAACTGTGAACTCAAATGAACTCAAATTCCTTAAATTACTTCTGTCATCTATTCTGCCACATAGTGAGAGAATTGTACAATCTCCCAGGCTCCCTGAGGAATCACTTTCTCTGAAGGAAATCTCAAGCTTCAAATCTTTGGAGTTGTGGTTTAGCGAGCAGTTTGATTTTTCTTGGAGCTTGTTGAGAAATTCTACTCACTAAAGCAGGAATCCGGAAAATCTTGGGAGATAGCAGTGTTCTGACTCCTGGCCATCTGAGGGCAACTCACACTTGATCGCATATTTTCTTACCAATTTTTAAAAGATATAACTGAATTCAATGATTATGTTTTGGGAAGATTTTTGCTTTTAAAATTATTTTGAAAGATAAAAAATTCCAAATTGTATAACACTTAAAACATTCTAATTTAAGTGGATGTGATCAATGAAATAGTGACAAATTATTCTAAATTTATTGGCAAGGATAGGGTGACTAGGAATTTAATTTAATTATGTTTACCTATTATAGTTTCATCCAAATAAATGTTTCCAAATTATTTGAAGACAGCAATCTTAATATACATTGAAAACTAGATTTTTATACATTTATCTATTTTGTTTTATTGAGAATTATTTTAATTTTTATTTATGTGTATGTTTGTGTGGATATATGATACAAGTGAGGACAGTGCCTGAGAGGCCAGAGACAGCATCAGATCCCCTGGAACTGGAGCTACAGGCAGCGTGAGCTGTCGAACATGGGTGTTGTGAACCGAACTTGGGACCTCTGGGAGAAGATCAAAGGTTTTTAACAGCTGAGCTATCCATCTCCCTAGCCCCTGATTATTTTCTTTGATTTACTCCCAAAGCTTTGAATTATTATAGCATTAATAATAATAACTCATGGTTGGTCACATATTAATACACAGTGCATTAGATAATTTCTCTTGGCATACCTATATGGCTCAGCAGTTAAGAACACTGGTTGTTCTTGCAGAAGACCCGGGTTTGAATCCAAGCACCCACATGGCAGCTAACAACTGTCTGTAATTCCAGTCCCAGGGCATCCAGCAACCTCTTCTGGTCTCTGAAGGCATTACAAGACACGGGTGCACTTACCTATATGCAGGCAATACACGTATTCACATAAAAAACAAAAAACAAAACAAAAGAAATATTAATAAATTATGTCTCATTTCTTTAAGAAGCTTCTAAGCTTCTCAGGAATAGCTATGCATGTGACTATCAGAGTATATCAGTTATAAGTAAACAAGTGATTTCCCTTAATAAAATTTCATAAAATATGTTTTGGGAACTTTTATTATTTATAGTTGTTTTATAAATGTTTGAAACATGTTAGCTTATATTTGTTTTATTTTCACATTTCATGATCAATATCTTATTTTCCATAATTTTTACCATCAAAATATCATTTATTGATATCAAAATGATATCAAAATATCATTTTCACTGAATGCTCTCTCTTCTGCATGTATTTGTGTATGTGGAAATGAATTAAATAAGAGTTTATTGTAAACATACTTTTCTGAAGTAATAGTACAATTTTTCATTCATCATGAATTGATTACCTAAAGTTTTTCAAATGAGAAAGCATTTAGCATTTTCATAGATTATTTGTGAATTCAGAAAACATTTCAGATAATCATATACATTTTTTAGAACACTACATACATAAGACATAAACAACCCTGATTTCAGACTTAACAAAGGCAGCTCATCTTTTGTATAGGATTAGCCCTTGACTAAAAAGAAAGGAAAATTTTCATCCCAGAATCAGCCGCATATAATCACCCTTCATTTTCTTTTCCCTTGGGACCCCTCACTCTGATTCCTGCTGTTCTACTCACCCTGATAGCCAGGGGCCTGCTCATTCTCTTTGAAAAGTGCCATTTCAGCTGGACACAAATCTCTTTAGGTCTGCAGGATCAACTGAGACTCAAAAATGTGCTTTTAATTGATTTAAACACTAAGAGCAGGAAGAATAAAACATGCAGGAGTTAAGCTGCATGCTTAAGCCTCACCATGTTGCCTGCACTGTACCTCAGTAGCTTCACTGTCTCCGAGAAAACACTCTTACTCTACTGTAAGGTTATAAAAGGACTGACAACCCCTTTGTCTGGCTACTTTGCCTTTCAGTGTTCATTTTGATCAAACAAGAGGCAATCTTCCCATTTCTCTGTTTGAAGCCCCATCCTAGCCTCCTGCGGTCACCCCTGCAAAGTCCCTTCTGCCAGTGATTAAAGGCAGGAGCTGTTACTGGAGGCGTGTGCTGTTCATGTGGCATTTCTGCTTGTAGTCTCCTAACACTCCCAAGTCTCCTCACATTCTGTTCCATACAGAGCAGATGCCACTCCTCTCTCAGAGAGCCTGGTGCTCAGTCCTCTCTGCCAAGAACATGCATGCATTTTCTCAGAGTCAGGCCATGTCACAGCTTCTATGCAACTCTTTCTTAATATGTCCTAATTAAGGAATATTGCTCTCCCCTATGTCATGACGCCAGCAGAACATGAGCATGTCTTTCAAAAATTACCCAACCATTGGGCTGGAGAGATGGCTCAGCGGTTATGAACACTGGTTGTTCTTGCTGAAGCACCAATATGGCAGCTAACAACTGTCCTTAACCCCAGTTCCAGGGGATCCGACAGCCTCTTCTGTTTTCCGTGGGCATTGCATGACATGGGTGCGCTTACCCACATGTAGGCAATACACATATACACATAAAAATAATAAATTTTTTTTAAAAAAGATTACAAAAAAATTACCCAACCATGACACAGACTTCAGGCATTTCAGG
>NW_008329809.1:14468-15644 GCF_000622305.1 Nannospalax galili
ATTTAAATCTTTTGTACTTGTTATTGACTCATCAGCAGAGTCTTTTGTACCTTTCTCCCCTACTTACCAAAAAAATTAATGTCCAGAGAGTTCTCCATACTTAAAATACTGTTATATTACATAATACACATATATGTATTGTTTTAAAAGTTTTGCTATTCTATTCAAGATCTACAGTGCTGATAGAAAGCAGGGGTACGTGGCATAGGGGTGAAAAGGAGAAGTCCTCTGATGGAAACAGATGCTGCTGCAGAATGTGGGTACCTGGGAAAGAGTAAAATGCAGGACGAAGCCCACCTTTAAAACTAGGGAAGATGAGGATGGGTCATGGCTTGGCAACTCGTATCTAAAGCAGAAGAGGCCTGCATGTGGACAGCACTGCCCAGAGTCTGGGCACTGCCTGGGACACTGAAGCCTGAGTCCTCCTCCTGTTAGTGAGGGGAAGGTTTTCAACTAGAACTCCAACTATAAACTGAGGTGTTGAAAACCCATGTGAAGGGGGCTGGAACACTGATTAATGGAAATATTGAGAATTTGCTTTGGAATTGATCAGGGGGAATTGGTGGGACATGTGCCAATATCTCTGCTTACTTTTCAAATATTTAGAACTGTGGACTTAGATGCAGGGTTCTGTTGAAGCATCTATCAAAATTAATAAATGAAAGCCTCTTGATTTTTCATAGCATGAAGACGAAATTAAGTGAATCAGGATAGCATCCCCGTTTGTCTCACTTTTTTTTTTTGTCTTTTTGAGACAAGGTCTCCCTGTAGCCCCAGCTGTCCTGGAACTCACTATGTAGACCAGGCTGGCCTTGAACTCACAGAGATCTGCCTGTCTCTGCCTCCAGAGTGCTGGGATTAAAGCCATGCGCCACCATGCCCGGCTTTGTCTCACATTTTTAAACAAAGCTTGGTTTGAGTAGCTCAAGGGGAAAGTTGCTGTTTCATGGCATTTCTATCATCTTATTCAAGATTGCCAGTTATAAAAACAGCAGCATTTGGAGGGAAGAATGTCTGTGGATGTACCCTGAAGCCAGATTCCATTCACTCATGAATATTCTGTTGCTTGGGAAGGTTAGAAAGTGGCAGATTCTCTGAAGTACAGGTCAGAGTGGGTCCACTGGAGCCCAGTGATCAGGACACATAAACATGTCCCAATGTGCTGAACTCAGTACA
>NW_008329809.1:16246-18386 GCF_000622305.1 Nannospalax galili
CATGGATCCTGTGAAAAGTGTGGTATGCTATTATAAAAGGGACATTTTATATGTAATTCAGGTTATGATGTTTAGATTGAAGATTATTCTGCATTAATTGGTTGTCCAAAGTCTAACTACATGAGTACTTTAAAGCAAAGAATTTTTATCTGGCTGGAAGAAAAAATGGTATGTTAAGCCCAAGAGATGCTAAAAAGAATAAAGCTCAAAACTCTACCTTGTTTATGGAATGCTGGGATTCTGTGTAAAGACCAGAGATTGGCCTTTGCAAGTTAAATGGGCCTAGAGATGACAGGTAGAAGAGAAAATAGATTCTGCTACGAATAAGGCACACAAGCCTGTTGATAGTAACCTGGCCAGTGGACACCTTGATTTCATTCTGTGTAACCTAGACCTAGAAACCACATTGGCCAGCCCAGCTTTCTGATCTGCATATCAAATTTACTGCTGGGAGATGAGGCGCATTCATGGCTCCCTTGCACCCCACTCTGTTGAAGCATCTATCAAAATGAATAAATGAAAGCTTCCGAGATTTTTCATAGCAGAAGATGAAATTAAGTGGATCAGGATAGCATCCCCGTTTGTCTCACGTTTTTAAACAAAGCTTGGTTTGGGTTTGTGACTGACCAACAAACCCACACAATTTTCCTCCAAACTACAGTTTAGGGGATTAAAGACATTTATTTGGGCTTGCCAACAGAGTTTATGATGATAGGGGAGGATCACTTACAAAGGCATGGACACCCGTGGGCTTTTTTCCCTATGTCTCACCTGAGCTTTCCAAGTGAAGCGCCCAACTCTTCCCTGGTCTGTCCTTAGACATTCTCCCTCATGCAGCTGAAGCTGAGTCGTTGGGTGGGAGGGTTAACTCCCTCCCATTCTACAGAGTCTCTTAGGGTTCAGCTATCCACATGTTGTTGGTCCTTCAGAGGACAAGCCTATCCAACAAGGTCTATAAAGAGTGAAATGATAAATTAAAAGATTTCATTGTTTTAAGACTCAAAGTTTATGGTGATTGGTTATTATACTAATAGAAAAGTCATATCCTGGAGGCAAAGTGACTCACACCCATAATCTCATTGCTAGGGAATGGAGTGGTAAGTTGGCACATGCATCTGCTCTCAGGAAGCAGAGATTGATGAATACAGACTCATAGCTTGCTTTCTCACTTTTTATCCTGGAACCCCAATCCATGGAAAGGTCTTGCCCGCATTCATGGGAAGTCCTCCCACATCAATTAACTTACTCTAGATAATTCCTCACTGAAATGCCCTGAGATCTTTTCTCCATGGGGATTTTAAATCTTATGTGGTGGTTTAATTGAGCGTGTACTACATAGGCTCAACACTCGTGTGTGGTCCCCAGTTTCTTGCTCTGTTTTGGGAAGTCATGGGATCAACTGGGAGGTATGGCCTTGTAGCAGGAAGCACAACACTGGGACAGGCTTTGAGAGGTTACAGCTTCTTCCCAGTCCAAGCTTGTTCTCCCTGCTTTCTCAGAGTCCTTAAGGATGTGATCACTTGCCATTCCATAGGTGATCAATTTCAAACTGGGGACCCTTTCAAGTGCCCTTTTCAGTTGATTACCTTTGCTTTCAAAGAATTTGGGTTTTCACAGTATAGAAACTTAGATGTGTAAGTCTATTGTCCCAGTGCATAGTGTGAAATTTCTCTTTCATGGTGCTAATTCGTAAACAGTTACATGTGCTTTCTCAGCACCAGCCTTATCTGCAACTTTAAATTTACCTCTTTCTCGGGAGGGTCAACACGGAGGAATCATTTCCTCCATGCTTCCAATAGAAGGAAACAATGGTCGAGCAGGACCTTTGACTTATCTTCACATAGATGGAACTGGTAAAAGAAAGGAGCCAGGGGCTCCTCCCAAGCCCATGGGACCCCTGAGGAACAGATCCTCAAACGACCTCAAGAGTAAAAACAAATCAGTTTATCTGGTCCAATTGTATGTCCTTAAACACCCAAAAGGGAAGTATAAACAAAGAGTAAAGGGGCCAACATAATATCATAAGAGCATACATATATATAACTAAAAGTTACTTGACAAACAGCAAAGCCAGACAGGCGATACCTTCAGTCGAGTTGTTGGCTAGGATAGATAAAGGCTCTTCCAGACAGTAACCCAA
>NW_008329809.1:18899-33176 GCF_000622305.1 Nannospalax galili
ATTACCTCTTTCTCTACCAAACAGCACATTTTTAATATCCTTTTGTTTTGTTTATTTCTTTCTCTCTCACTGCAGACATGGATAAGAGAATGAACAGTGGCCACACACAGAATGTTGTATCCTCTTCAAATTTTCTCTTTCAGATAAATAAGTCCATTATCCTAAATTCAACCTCACTTGAATTCTCAGGACTTCTTCAAAATGCAGCTAGATTCTTTGTTAGAATGTCATATGAATGGCCCCTAACCCAGGTCCTGATAGAGTCCTTTTTCCTCTTAGAGCTGGGCCTCCACTGCTTGTATTTCTCCTAACAGTTTTTGTCTTTCAACTCTAACCAGAATGGCTCATTAAGTTCTTTATTTAACTTACTTAGTCAAGTTATTTTCTAGCCCCAAATTCCAAACTATTCCAAATTTCTTCTATAAACCAGTTCCAAAGACCTAAGAACCACAGAGTCAGGTTTTTGTGAATGCCATACCTTTAAAAATTTTTATATCAAAGGATCATGACTATCTTAGGTATATATTTGAATAAAAAGGAAAAAAAATAATACTGGGTCTGCACAAAAAATAGCCTCCAAACTGGATTTCTTGGGTTCTAGTAGAACTGGATTTGCAATTGTGATGATGGTTTCTCTTTCTTTCACAAGATTGAAGAAGTGTGCAGTACTGTACGTATCACTGACTTTACACTGTCACGCATTTGTAGTTTTCTCTCTGATTTGTAACTACTGGTGTCCTAGTTTAGCTTTAATTTGCATTTCTTTTTATTTTAATTGAAATTGATTACAGTCTTTGATAAGCTCAAATGACATTTATTTTTACACTGATTTTCTATAGTCTTTTGCTTTGTCTGCTGAGTTAAAGGAATTGATTATGTTCAGAGCTCACAGTTATACAGGCACACATCCATATCATCTTCCACTCTGCGGCTGAATTATTGCATGACTTACTATTTCTTTATTGGGCAGTTTGGGGTTTTCTTCTAAATATGTAGAAACAGTAAATTACATTCTTCTCATCCGTGTATAATTATTTTTGTTGCTTCACAATAACCTTTTCCACAGTCTTTGGTTTCCCAACTTTCTGAAGTTTGTTTGACTACATAAAAAATATATAATGTGTGCAAAACAGTGTTTTGATTGTAATAAAAAAAACCTCTGTGAATGATCCCCATACTAATGTAATTGACACTCCTACCACATTACATATTTAACTTTTGTGGGGAAGGGTGACAACACTTAACTTCTACTCTATTAGCAAATTTCCAATACACAGCATTTTGATATACGTATAGTTACCTCATTAGATAGTCTCAACATATCAATCTTATAACATAAAGTTTGTAACATTTCTTTTTTTTTTAAGACAGGCTCTTCCCATAGAACTTGCTATCTAGACCAGGTTGGCCTCAGACTCGTACAGATCTGGTGCCTCTGACTCTCAAATGTTGGGATCAGAGGTGTGTGCCACCGCCACCATGCCTGGCTAAGTTTATAGCTTTATATGAGCATTTACTCCCCAATACTCAGCAGACCCTGACAGTCATCACTTTATTCTTTCTATAATTTCAGCTATTTCAGATTTCCTATGTGAGTGATGTCACCCAATGTTTCTGTCTGAGACTGCTCATCAGGTAGCACAATGCTCCTCAGAACTGCTGTTGGCAATGACAGGGTTTCCTTTTTCTTGGCTGGGGAAGTTCCTCCCTCCCTCCTCCCTCCTTCCCTCCCTCCCTCCTCCCTCCTTCCCTCCCTCCCTCCCTCTCTTTCTTCTTTCCTGCCCTCTGTTTCAGGCCATCCTTTTCAACCTCTTTAGTCATTCATTCATTGACACGTGTAAGTTGCTTCCATATCTTGAAGAGGTTGAGTAGTGTCTCAGTTAAAATGGGAAGATGAATGCCTGCTCAAAATATTGGTTTAAATTCCTTTCTCTGTATAACCCAGATATGTTATTGTTGGGTGGCTATGATTCACACAAGCTCTAGGGAAGATCACTCCTTGTCTCTTTGGGCTTCTGATGGCCGTTCACTTCCCATAGCTTGTGTCTGCATCACTCCACACTCCTCCTTTACCTTCACATGACCTTCTTTCCTGAATATCACTACCTCTTTTTTTAGGACTCTTGTTAGATGTACAGCTCACCTGGACATCCCATGATGGCCACCTTTTTACACCCTTAGTTAGTTACATCTGGAAGGACCTTTCTCAAAATGAAATGATAGGCACAGATTCTGAGGCTTAAGTCATGGACACATTCCCAAGAGACCTTCATCAACCCTTGCAAGGATAGGAACAAAGAGCCTGGATGGAACAACAGGAAATAAACCACAGTCGACAGCAAACCAGGCTTAAATATAATATTTTAAGTGGGGCTGTTCTCTGACTTGGCATTGCTTAAGTTTCATAATGAATGGAGCTGCAAGCCTTAGTGCCTAGGGATAAAAGAAGTCTACAAGAGTTTGTTCAGGCTAAGCTGTAGAGGAGGTTAAGGATAGCTGTGATGACTTCATCTCTGTTCAGATGCGGCTCTCTTCGGGGCTTGTGTGTGCAATAAGAACCTGATCTGGTTGACGAAAGCTCAGCTACCACCTGGCCTACTGCAGCCTTCCATACCTTTTATTGGTGATATTTCTTTCCCTGACATCTTTCGTGCTTAATCTTTGAAGTAGGGGTTTCCTTCCACAGACTTATGGCCCCTTTATCTGCACTTTCTTTCTCTCCTCTTCGTGATCAGCTCTTCCCACCCTTTTCCTTGAATTAATGCTGAGATAGATCTCTTCTTATCTCTCTGAAAGCTCCACTTCTTCTTGGCTATAGGTCAAAGACAGGCCCTAGAGAGAAATCAAATATTCCTGAGCTTCACCTCATTCATTCCCTGGATATAATGAATTGGATTCTGCAATGACTCTTGCTTGATGTCTTAAAAACTTTTTATAAGATTTTACAGTTCTCTCTCTCTCTCACTCTCTCTCTCTCTTTCACTTTGGCACCTCAGAGTCCAGTATCAGTGTCTCATCACTATAGAACGAAGCCTCTATAGCAGGGAATGTTTAGCTGGAGTTTCCCAGAGCACTGTTCCTTCTTTAGAATTATTTTCATTGACTTTTTATTTCTTGTCCTGATTTATGCATTTCCTTTTCTAAAAATGAGCTATGACAAATGTACTCCTTTGTAAAAGTATCTCTACTTTTCAGAAGCTGGCTAGCATATGGTTCTTGAACCTGCAGGAGCAGAAGTACTTAGCTGCTGTCATGATTATGGCATACCTCTGGCTTGTTTACTGGGTAGAACCATCAGGCTTAAGCTCCTTAGAATTATAATGACAAATACCAGTCAGTAAACTTGAAGGAACAATGCAGTGTGAAAGACATTGAAACAGTAAATATTGCCAATTTTTAAAAAAAAAGAAATTTAGTGTAAAAATAATGGAAAATGTTACATTTTGATGGAATAACTGAATTGCCAGGACCGAACACCAAGTTGTTTTTGTTTGCAGTGAAAGGATGTGTATACTTTTAGATTGAGTCAAGAAGTCATTTGGATAATGTAGAAGTTGAGAAAGGGGAGGAATTAGGGTGTGTGTGGAAAATACTTCTGAAAAGTTATATTTACAAAACTGAATCAAAGAAAATTTACCATGATATTTGGCATGAATCTTATTATGCAAATTTATATTCTCAATATTAAAAATTAACTAAAAACTTTCACAAGAATTTAAGTTTTATTTGTTTTTCAGGTCATACTAGATAACAAAAAGGCAATTCTTGGGGATGGAGAGATGGCTCAGGCTGTTAAGAACACTGGATGCTCTTGAAGAGGACCTGTATTCAGTCCCCAGCATGCCCATGGCAGCTAACAACCATCTATTATTCCAGCTCCAGTAAAAAATAGGCCACAGATCAAGAGAGGATCTGATGTACTCTTCTGTCTTTTGTGGGCATTGCATGACAGGGGTGCACTTAAGTACATGCAGGCAATACACCCACGCAATGGTGACTATACACAAGTCTCAAGTAAGCTCAAGCCAGACAAAAATCTCAGCATGGGTGTGGGGCAGTAGATAAGAGACTCCAACCCTACCTGGCAACCAACAGGAGTTGGGAGGGGGGAATCAGCCTCATTTAAGGGTGAGACTCTTGGTAGGTTAACCAGGTTCCAGTGGATGGATCCATACTGAAGGGCATTTGGAGACACAAATTTTACTCTATGGACCATAATATAACATAATATACACATAAATAAATAAATAAATAAATACATGAATAATATAATGTACTATAACAAATACATAATATTGGGTAGGGAGTAGTAAGAGGATGCCAATAGGGGAGAGGATCTAAATATAATCAAACATACCACATGAAATTTACAAAAATTCAATTCTTAAAAAGCCGACAGAAGGATGTGAAACTATGGCAGGAAAGTCTTACTTTTATGCTTTACATTAATATAGATTAACTACTTCCCATATATAGCAAGAGATGTAAATGGTAGTATATTAATAGTGCTCTCTGGTTATGCACTGAGGGGGCCTCAAAGCTCTCATTTATTATCTGTGCTGCTCAGTTCTGAAAATACTAATTCTGCTATAGAGCACTGTTGGCATATGTGTTAGTCACTTTTCTGTTGCTGTGATAGAAACACTGACCAAAGCAACTTATAGAAGGAAGAGTCTATTTGAGCTTACAGTTCCAGGGGAATTACAGTCTATCTTACCAGGGAAGCATGGTGGCAGAGGTGGCTAGAGGAGGAGCAGAAGCTAAGTTCCACATCTTCCAGCAGGCACAGGAAGCAAGAGAGTGACTAGAGATCCGGCAAGGCTTAAGAACTCTCTAAGCCATCCCCAGTGATGTGCTTCCTCCAGGATAGCCACACCCTCTAGGACTTCCCAATCACCAACTGGGGACAAAATATCCAAATACTTGGAGCCTATGAGGGACGTTTTCATTCAAAGCACCACAGCACAACTTGAGGTATGGATGCATTCACTTCGATGCCCATCAATGAGAGAAAGTTAAAGGATATCAAAGAAATGGCTATGAATAAGTCCTAACTCCCTTGATAATAATATTGCCAGAGTAGAGGTTCTGAAATTTTTTTAAAAAATGAGTGTGTGCCCCCCAGAGTGTATGTCAGAGTTAATCAATCTCAGTACTGCTGACATTATTGGCAGATTGGTCATGGTTGTGACCAACAGCCCTATGTTGTAGGAGGCTGGGCAGAGTCATTGACTTCTGCTAAACACTAGGGGTGAAGGATGACAGCCAAACTGTCTCCAGGCCTTGACAAACACCCTCTGAAGACAAGGGCAAGAAAATTGCACTGTGTAGAACTATTGACACAGATTGACTTGACAAGAGGAAAGCAAGGACTCAGTGAAAGGGTGTTGTTAACTCTCTAATATTTTATTCATTTGGACTGATAAATGTTCTGACTTTTTTCTATTGCAAAGCAAAAGTTCATTCTCTCATGAGCCAAAGTATTCTTAAATAAAGGATAACCAGTATGGAGCTTTACTAGTCTTCTTAAAGCCCAATGCCATCTGTCTACCAAGGTCTACAACAGTTCTTACCACAAAAATTTCAAATTCTGTGTCTTGCCTTGAGATAATATACTTTTATAGCAACCTGTCTTTCTAGACTTACCCTAAAAAGCCCCTGTTTGGATGGAACCATCCTAGAAAGTGAATTTACAGGCTATGTTCCAATTCCAAATACACAGGTGTCTTCACAGCATGAAGTGGTGACTCTGCCCGTCTTGGTTGTAAAGAAAGCCTGCCAGTCCCAGCAATGAACAAAAGCAATTAAAGGAGGAGGAGGAGGGTGAAGTTCACTCAGAAAGAAGCACAAGCTCTGCATATGTGAAGGCTGAGTTTGATCCTAATAAATAGTGAGGATGATCTTGGAGCCATTGGATAAGCACTGGTAGTCACAAGTAATTTTATAATCAGTTTACTTTTGGCAGAGTTGGGTTTTTTTAACGCCAGTGATCTGAAATATCAAATATGTGATACTTAAAAGCTTGATTTAGGGGCTGGAAATAAGGTTCAGTAGTTAAGTGCACTGGCTGCTCTTGCAGAGGACATGGGTTCAGTTCCCAGCACCTGTATGAGTGGCTAACAACCATCCATAACTCCAGTTCCACAAGAATCCAACTCCCTCTTCTGACCTCTGCAGGCATTGCATGACACACATGGAGGCAATACACATAAAAATAAAAATAATAAATAAAATACTTTTAAAAGTTTGATTTCTAAAATTTGTAAGGTAAATTATTAAATGTATACCACTACATCTTAAGAATTTTGCACATTTAAATGACCCGGTTATCTTAAATTTACAAATGTAGATTGAAATTACTGAAAATTTTATCAACTATGCATATTGAATTAAATGTTTAAATTGCATTAAAGGAAGTACTTTACCAATCAGATTTTCAGGTTAGTTGAATATCACCCCCCCAAGAAAAGTACAACTGTGACTATAATGCCAAAACAATAAAATGTATTAGCAAAATGTCAAATTTTATAAGCTAGAGGCCAGGAATGGTGGTACAATGCCTGGAATTCTGCAGCTGGAAGCTTGAGGCAAGACCACAAGTTTGAGATCGCCCTGGGACTCATAGCAAGTCAAAACAAGTCTAAGCTACATGGGCTCGTCTCCCACTGTTTTTAAACTGAGTACACAAATACAAGGAAAACAGATTTTTAAATTGTAACTTTAAAATAAATGACAACTTTAAAAGAGCTGAACATCGCTGGGCGTGGTGGCACACACCTGTAGTCCCAGCACTCGGGAGGCAGAGGCAGGCGGATCTCTGTGAGTTCAAGGCCAGCCTGGTCTACATAGTGAGTTCCAGGACAGCTGGGGCTACTGGGAGACCCTGTCTCAAAAAGACCAAAAAAAAAAAAAGAGTGAACATTATCCTGCAAGAAAAGTGCGCACTGCTCTTCGTTCACTAATGCTCCTTGCCTTTACATAGGAAACTCAGTTAAACAGCATTATCTTTACCTTGATTGCCATGTGAGAGAGAGGGAAAGAAAGAAAGGGGAGACAGAGAGAGAGAGAGAGAGAGAGAGAGAGAGAGAGAGAGAGAGCTCTTCTGCTAGATTAAGCAATCTTGAAGAGGGAATTCATGCCCTTCTCATCTTTGGCCTCACATATTATCTAGGAGAATAGTATGGTATGTGTGATATGTAAATGCACAAATATACTTTAAGATGCAAGCAAGAATGACTTTTATATTGGATATACAATAATTTTTCTAATGACTGCATAATATTTGACAGTAAAAGAAATTCATTTTTCTGTATCCATTCTCTCTCCACACCTCAGTGTGATTGTCTAGACTGAAAATGCTTAACACAAATGTCAGCCAATTAGCTGTCATAGTGCTGGAAGGTACTATACATGCTACCAGAAGGAAAAAGGAATCAACTTTACCCAGCTGTGAATCTTGTGAACTACAACTACAACTGGCCTGACGAATATGCCCACTGGCATAATAGTGGCACGAACATTATGGAGTAGCCCACCACTCTAATTGGATTTAAGGTCCACTTTCTAGAATGGAGCTCATATCTGACAATGATATCAGGCTTAGAAACTAAGACTAGACAGGTCACAGGACACAAGGGAGAACCTAATACTAGTTTTCTACTAAATAGTTATTCTACTAAACTGACTCCTGGGGCAGGAGAGATGGCTCAGTGGTTAAGAACACTGGTTGTTCTTGCAGAAGACCCGGGTTCAAGTCCCAGCACCCTCATGACAGCTAACAACTATCTGTAACTCCAGTCCCATGGGATCCGACAGCCTCTTCTGACCTCTGCGGGCATTGCACAATGCCTACATGTAGGCAATACACACACACATAAAATAAAAATAATAAATTTTTAAATATTTTTTTTAAAACTGACTCCTAATGACTTACTACTACACCCATAGATGACTGACTCTCTCCACTCTCACCAGAGAAGTTTCCTTATACAGCAGATGGTGATTAACACAGAAACTCACAACTGGCCAATGTACAGAGAACAAGAGGCTACAAAGTGATTATGCCTGAATAGGACACCTATATCAAACTTCTGCCTCCCAAGACTCAGGGATCATTGCAGAAGAGGGAGCAGAAAGATAATAAGAGCCAGAGGTGGTGGATGATCACAAGGAAATAGTTTTCAAGACAGCTGGTCAGTTATTCATATAAACTCACAGCAATGATGACAAGTCCCATGTAGGCTCAAACAAGACAAAATCCCACCATAGCCATGGGGAACTGGGTAAGAAACCCCAACCCAACCTAAGGAAATCTTATCAGTCGAAGGACATCTAGGTTGTTTCCATTTCCTAGCTATTTTGAACAGAGCAGCAATGAACATGGCTGAGCAGGTTCTCTGTCATAAGATATTGAGTCTGTTAGGTAGATGCCAAAGAGTGGTATAATTGAGTCATATGGCAGATCTATTTTTTTAGCTTTTTGAGGGTTCTCCACATTGATTTCCATAGTCCATCTCTTGTGTAATTGGACATTAATTCTACTCAAGAGGAAAAAACCCATGCATGGTACTGTAAACCTAGCCAAATACCCCTGGGTGGAGAGGTCATAGACACTAGAGGAGTACCTATTGCTGCTATTGTCCTAAACAAATATAATTTCTAACTGTATAATAAATATTTACTCTTGTACTCACAGATAAGTGTAGCTCTCACTATTCAGAAAAGTATCTTTTTGCAGCAAATGAAGATTATTACAGAAATCTACAACCTATCAAAATGCAGAGAATAAGTGACCTGTGGGGTACCCATACCCAACTGATACATCTACAATGCAACCCCTACACCTAAGGCTTAGGGGACAATGAGGAGGAGACTGAAAGATTGGACAAGCCATACTACTAGGACACCTGCTGCTCGATAATGTCTTCTAGACAAGACAGGGATGCTACACGGGTGAAATCTCAACAACATAGTTGCCTAAATAAGACCTGCATAATGACATCAGTTGACATGTCGACATGAGTGGGGGAAATTTCACAAGATCCCACACTAGGTGAAGAGCTACAGACAATCAATGGTTGCTGAGTGAGGGAGACTCAATTTTCTCTAGGGATGAGCCCCCTGATAAGTCATCGAATGCCAAGTGGTCAGCCCTAAACATGTACATACTAGCAACACTAAATGAACTCAGTAGGTTGTGTGTGTGCATGTGTGTGTGTGTGTGTGTGTGTGTGTGTATGTAACAATAATTGTAGACGAGGTCATGGATGTGAGAGGGGGTTGGAAGGTATGGGGCCTGGGAGGAGTTGGCGAGAGAAAGGAAAGGGTGGAGATGACAAATGAAGTTCTCAAAAAATAAAATAAAATTTAAAGAACAAAAAAGAATTTCAAATGTAAATTCTATTTCTGCCAATAAGATTAAAATATAGTGACTCCATTTCTCTTCTGAGAGAAGAGACTGGTTAGATTTCTGGATGTCCTCTCACTTGGACATTGAAAAGGACTAAGCCTTTAGAATCTGAGTTCATCATTCAAATAAATGTTGATTTGATTTGAGATATTGCATCAATGAAAAAGTCTTTTTCCCATATAATATAAATAGAAGCATTTCCTCTAAAGTAGATCTATTTTTAAATCTTGACTCAATTTATTATACAGATTTTTCCTAATCAAAACATATAAAGTCATTCTTTACTTTTTTCCAAATAAAATGTAGGGAAACTGTACAAATTAGATGATTAATAAAAGCTGAATAAATATGGTCTCCAGGCAAAAGTTTTATTTTACTTGTATGGAGTACTAACTTTATTTCCAAAGTTCAAATAATCCCACTCCGGTATTATTCACAAACTTAAAGAACCAAAAGAGCCAAATATAAATTTGGCAAAGGGTCTTTCCCAGAATTTGAGAAACATGTTCTGGATAATAAAGAGACACAGCTGGGAAAAAATGACATCAGTTCAAGAGACGCAGCATAGAAAGAGTTCAGACAACCCTCAAAGAATAGAAAGATGTACAGGCCCGGGCAATTACAATTCCGCTGCTTGGGAGGCTGAGGCAAAAGGACTGACACAGTTCAAGGCCATCCTCAGTTCTATCATGAGTCGTGGTGCTACAGTGTGAGACCCTCTCTAAAAAGAAATGACAGGATATGATTTCTTCTTTAATGTATTTGATATAAATGCTTTTCTTGATTTGGAAAACATTCAATAGTTATCAGCCTAAACTACTCAGAAAATGGCATTTATACTATGAAAATTCCTTTTAAAATACTTCATAAACCGGGCTATTCCTAGCTCTTGGGAGGCAGAAGTAGGCTAATCTCTATGAGTTCGAGGCCAGTCTGGTCTACCTAGTGAATTCCAGGACATCTGGGGCTACAGGGAGACCCTGTCTCAAAAAGGCAAAAAAAATTTAATGAAATACAGAATTTGAACATATGAAATTGATTAAATTTGCCTTAATGATGGCTCATAACCTCTCTTCCTTTCTTAACACGCAGGATTGGGAGGCACATCAATTAGAAGCACCATCTAGAAAAAAATATGGTTTTTAAATTTGATTTATGTATGTATTTAATGCAAGATAAACTATAACTTTGTTTAAAGGAGGCCTTTAAAAGATAATTACTGCATTTCTACTTTTGAAAGCTAATATCACCACCTTGGTTGACTACCTCTTCTATTTTATGTTGTTATGTTAAGGAATCTATACAGCTTAAGATAGAGCCACCTCTGCAGATGTAAGCTCATCAACTTCTTGATTCATCTGCCCTACATCATGGTTTTACATGGGTAAAAGAAGCATCTAAGGCATGTGTGATTGAAAACAGGTATCACGAAAGGATGGGGTTGGAAAACAAATGAGTACATCTCATTCATTGTCTTGGGAAGTATTTTTAGAAGTCACTAAACGAAAGAATGCACAACTTCTTCCCTCCACCACTTTGACATTAGCCAGTGTTGTATGCTACATTCTTCTAATTGACATACTCCTGGAGGAAAGAGTGAGGCTCACAAGACTCAGAAATACCAGATGGCCCAGCTATACCACTCCTGGGCATATGCCTAAAAGACCCCATATCCAGCACAGAAGGTACTTGCATATCTATTTTTTGTCCCTTTTATCACAACACCAAAGAAATGGAATCAGTCTTGATGACTATCAACAGATAAATGGATAATGAAAATATGGCACATACAAACAATAGAATTTTATTCATCTATAACCAAAAATAAAGTTATAAAATATTAGGGAAAGTTGATGGATCTGGCAGTTACTACATAAAAGGAGGTATGAGGCAACCCAGTCTCACAAACACAAATACCACATGTTCTGTCTAATATGCAGATTCTTGTTTTTAAGTTTTATGTGTGTGTGGTGAGTGGGAATATGGATATTGTCCATGAAACTAGAAAGGGGAACATGAGAGTGTTTAAGGAAAGGGAGGAACAGGTACTAGGATACATGTGGCATGGATGTGGAGAGGGATTTTAAAGACAGAAAGTGAACAAAACATATGAGGCACAGGAAGCCCCTGGATCTTAGAAGATTCAGTCTTCCTCGCCAAGGTTAAGCAGCAATAATGCTACAGGAACAGACTGGCCAGCCCAAGGCCTACAAATTGTTCAGGGAGCCGCTAAGGTGCAGCTTTCATGAGTCATGGTCCATGCTGGAGTCGGCTCTTCAATGATGGAGCTTCTTTTAATCACTTCTGCTTCTGTAAGTAACTCATCACCCATTCTCCTGTTAGTAACCCCAAATAAACTCCCTAGTTTACGAAGATGGACTTGGGTTGGAATAAGTTCTTTGGTCTGTCAGTGCACACAGATGTTTATACACATCTCCACAGGAAAAGTCACACAACTATGAATGCACTTTATGCTGCATTTTCTCCTAAATAATAGTCTTGCAAGTGCCAACTATAAAGTAACCATACCCTCACATAAGCCTTTCCCCACACCACCTCCGAAAAACATCTACTGCTTCTTTTGCTAGATAATCACTTGTGATATTTGGACATTTCTGATCTCATGCGGAGTACCAAATTCCTCCCTGTCCATGCTGTTTTCAATTTCTGGTCACATCCTGAATGGAAGGTGCAATGAAAGATTTTCTAACTCCCTCTTTTATGTTTAGTTAGATCAGCCTTAATGGAAAAGAAGACTACTGTCCCCTGTCATGTTCACATTACCTTGAAAGTCCAGAAATCTGCCAATCTTCTAAGATATATTCTGGCTGGTGATGGGTGGGAGGAAGAGATGATAACAGAGACAATGGAATGGAAAATTCACAATAAAGTTCACGGGGGAGGGTGTGAACAGCATTCAAATCAAGATAGAGCTACAAACACCGGTCCTATATAACAAGAAGGCCAGTGGGCTGGAGATGGCTCAGCAGTTAAGAACACTGGTTGTTCTTGCAGAAGACCTGGGTTCGAATCCCAGCACCCACATGACAGCTAATAGCTGTCCATAACTCCAGTTCCAGGGGATCTGATAGCCTCTTCTGTCTTCCACAGGCATTGCATGACATGGGCGCACTTACCTACATGCAAGTAATATATGCATATGCATAAAATAAAAATAATAATTTTTTAAGTAAAAAAAGAAAATGTAGTACAAAATAAAATCTAAAAAACACAGCCTGAGGATGGCTCAGCAGTTAAGAGTGCTTGCTGATCTTGCAAAGGATCCAAGTTTGGTTCCTAGCACCTGTGTCAAATTGCTCACAGCCACCTGAAACTCCAGCTCCAGGGACTCTGGCACCCTCTTCTGGACACCACAGGCAACTGCATGCACATGAGTACATACCCACACACAGACACAGGCACATACACATAATTAAAAATAAATGTTTAGAAAGAGAGAAAATAAAATGAGTCACTACATTTTTTTAATCCTCAGAGAATACTAGGTTGACTGCTGGGAGCAATGGCAGCTAATTCAGATTGGTTCTGCATTGCAAGCACTGTCACTCAGGCGCAACATCTGTGAGCGCTCCCAGACATGCAGCTGTCTTCACTTAGCTAGAATCCACCATAAAGAAATCATTTGCCATTCTGATATTATCCATTCTCCTCACATTTCTTGCTTATGAAAGTCAACTTTCTGTGATTGTTATTTCAACTTGCAAAGGTTCTTGCTTCCCAGATTCATCGTTGGAGACTATAAGGCTAGTCTCTTTCCCTTCAGGAAATTGCCCAAAAACAGCTTGAAGAATGAGAAACAGAAAGTTAAGCTTTGTTTTTTTAATAAAATTCAGAGATATTTATAGTCCCAAATATGATACATCAGTATGGGCTGCCAAAACACTGAAGGTCAAAAATAGGTGTGGGAAGGCTTTGAGAGAGAGTGTTTAGCTAAAGATTTGCAACAAAGCTGCCAGACGAAGCTCCCCAAGGCAGGTAAGAGAAACCGTGGGGACACACAGGCTAGATAAGGAGGAGTAGGGAAGAGAAACTATGTTCGGAAATCATCCGTGCGCAGTGTATGAAAGCTGTCAGGAGAGGTGGGCAGGGTCAAACACATAATTGATAGTACCGTGGATGCCAACCACAGGTGTCTGTGAGAGAAATAAAAGCTAAAAATTTATCCACACAACACTATTTTATTGTAATAGGAATTTTTCTATAAGCCCAGAAAATTTCCTCATCCTTCATTCACATAAACCTCCTACATGGTACAGGAACTATACTTACTCAAGGATGAGGAAAGAATAAAGAGACAGAAACTGCTAGATAAACCTCACCAAAGTGCCGAGAGAGAGAGAATGTGTGTGCACGTGTGCATGTGTGTGTGTGTATGCAATAAAGGGAGGTGGAAAGGGAAGAGAGAGGAGGAGGAGGAGGAGGGGAGGGGGAGGGGGAGGAAGAGAAAGAGGAGAAAAAGATTAGGAAAACAGGAGCTGGAGAGATGGCTCAGCAGTTAAGAGCACCAGATGCTCTTGCAGAGGAGCCGGGTTCAATTCCCAGCACCCACATGGTGGCTAGCAACCATTCATTTCTCCAGGGAATCCAATGCCCTCTTCTGACCTCTGCAGGCATTGGGTGCACTTGCACACGTGCAGGAAATACACTCATACACATAAAATAAAAATAATACATAAAATATTTCTTTAAAAAGATTATGAAAACAAATGAAAAAGAAAAAATTTTCATGAAGCAGTTCAAAGCAAGCTTTAAAACTTAATGTACTAATTACTTCTATAAAACAGGAGCTTATAGCTTATGCAAGAGTTCAAGTAAGATAATTCTCATCAAATTCCAATGGCATTTTT
>NW_008329809.1:33212-33335 GCF_000622305.1 Nannospalax galili
ATTTCTTAATTTTTATTTATTATTATGTGTATATGTGTATTGTCTGCATGTAAGTGCACCCATGTCGTGCATTGCCGGCAGAGGACAGAAGAGGCTGTCAGATCCCCTGGAACTGGAGTTACA
>NW_008329809.1:34085-45329 GCF_000622305.1 Nannospalax galili
GTTCAGGGAGAAACTCTGACTCAAAGGAGTAGAGAGTGATAGGGGCATCATCAGGGGAGGTTTAGAGAATTGTGGGGTTTGACAAAACTCATAAGGATGATTGAATAGTTCAGAGAAGGGCTAAAAAACTATAGCTTAAAATTATGCATATAGCATTATGTTCAATTTTTACTAAAAATATAGTCATTGTGTTGTATAAATTCCTTTACCATAGTGAAAGAGTAAGACTTCAAAATGATAAAAGCATGTATTATTAAATTAACTACAAAGAGGACTCCATACAAAAAAGAAACTAAAGCAATACAAATCGCATAGAGAAATGAGTTTGAGCAAATCAAAGCCAGGTGACAAAAGTTGAATACTAAAGAAAGAACGGCACACCATGATGGTTCAAGTGCAGAACAGAATCAACAAAGCAAAATTCAGGACACGGAGACCAAAAAGCCGCACTGCTCATGGTTTTTCAGTAAGTCTAACTGATTGGAAAGATATTTTCTCAGAATTGCAACACAACAAACTTGGATGCTGATAGAACTCTGATAAAGAGCTCACTCCTGCTCCCTAAGAAGTTATACAACACTGGAAAATCACTCACTACCCTTATACTCATCTCTAAAATGGGGAGAGTAATAATCCTTGCTCCATTTTGTCACTAGGTAGGTTAAGAGATAAAAATGTAAAGCACTTAGTTAAGTACTAAATGATAATCCAATAGAGTTTAGCTTTGTCATTTGAAAATAATATTGCATCAAACGTAAGGAATGGCGTTCCAGGTCACAGTAGTGCTGAGCTGTCACAGGAGCCATTCTTCAGTCATCCAACTCTAGTTTTTCTCTACATTGCTTTCCCTAAACCAAAAGGCACCTTCCAGTTATGTGACCACACTAGAACCCAAGGGACTGTGGGTAAACCATGCAAGGTTAAATCTTAGTCAGCAGAGCTCATGGAAGTCAGGTGGCAGGGTGATCAGGGCATGTGGAACTCAGACGACCAGAAGGCAGGGTGACCAGAGCTCATGGAAGTCAGGTGCCCAGATGGCAGGATGATCAGGGCTCATGGAAGTCAGGTGGCCGGGTGGCAGAGTGATAATGTGAGGACTATATGTTGTGGAGCCTGGTGCTGGGAATGAGCCAGTGCTCTCCACTGTGATCACATGTTAGATCCTTAACCTCATTTCCTCACTAGCTTCATCTGTGAAGAAGCACTTTCCTTGTAAGGATTTGGCTGGGTTGCATGTCACAAAACATGTGAAGAACAACACTGGACACCACAGTGAAGCAATCACTGTTAGCTCCTTAATTCCTAATTTGAACCTGAAATGTCCCCCACAGGCTTGTGTACTGAAGACTTGGTTTTCAGGTGGTAGTGCTATTTTGGAAGTTCTAACAACTTTATGAGGAGGAACCTAGCTGGAGGACAAAGGTCATTGGGGACATGTCTTTGGGAGCTATCTCTTGCCCTGGCCCCTTGCTCATCCCCTCCCTTTTCCTAGCTTCCATGAGAAGAGCAGTTTTGTTCATTATCATTCTCTGTCTCACCAAAGACACAATGAGGCTAGCCAACAAGGACTGAAAACATGAGCCAAAATAAATCCTTCCTTTCTTAAATTCTCACAGATACATCATTACTAAAAAAAATTAAATACACTCACCAGCTGCTGTCCCAAGTAAGACATTGAGAGCTGCCATATTGGACTGACACCAGTTGGCTGTTGTAAACAACTCTGGTAATGCTACATGGCAATTTTCTTTTCTCACCAAAACATATTTGTTAATAATCTGAGATTATCAAGCAATTGTCAAAGACATATTCCTTTCCCCTGGCGGGGGGACCTCCAATGGAACACCAAACTTCCCTGTTCAACACCAATTTATTTCAAATTGATAGCACCTGTTTCTTCCATCTTTAATGAGGGAGGACTTCCCACTTACATAAAGGAGAAGGATACTCATTTGACACCTCTGTATTTCTTTTCGGGGGAAGAAATATTGAAAAGAACATCCAGGCCCACATACACTCACAGTCACAGATACAGTCCTCTGAAACACACACTCTATCCCAAGCCATGACTATGGGTTTCAGGAAGACCTTCTGCCCTCTCAAGCAAGGAGCCACATAGCCCTAGGTCCCAGAGTCCTTGAAAGGACATCATTTTGGGTATAGGGCTGAAGACCATGAACTTAATACCTAATATCATTTAGCACTGTCATAGAGGGAATTTGTCTGTAGAAACCTTTTCTAACTGCTATCTGTCTCTTGGCATCTGGGCATTGTCATTTCACTATAGAGAAACAACTCCAAGAATATGGAAATGTCCCTATTTGGGGCAATATGATAGCAACTTGGTGACTTGAGGTTGAGCTCTACCCCAACTTAACCCTGCAACTTGGAAACATCACTCAGTCTCTCTACACCTTTCTTGAAAAGGTGGGATTTCCTTTCTTGAAAGCTGTTATGCAGGGAAGTAAATTTTCTGCTAAGAAACATGATAAATCACTTCTTTGACTCTCTGCTCCTAACAACAGAGATCTTCGGGAACCTTGTCAAGGGAGGAGGGTTCTGCAGCATTTTGGGTGAGAAGAAATCCATCCCTGCTTCTTCCATTCCCTTTGTCACAGTCTGGCTGTCTAAAAGGAATCCATTGCCCCATAAGTGGCAAGAGCCACAGCTCTCTTGGGATGACAGGTCTTTTTCACAGCCCAGACTTAAAGTTTGTAACCCTCACATTCAGTGTTGGTCAGTGAAAGCCCCTGCCTCCACACTGTCTCACACCGACAAGGCAGGACCCTCATTATGACTTTAGCTCTCCCTTAAATTCCTTCCACTACAACTGAAATAGAGCCAAAGCACTTAAAAATCTCTAACACGGGAAGCGCAAGGGCAATTGGATGACCGATTTGGATCTTCAGCTTCCGGGTGCTTCCCAGGCCTCTTCTGTACTGCCTTGGACCTGGCAGTGCCCAGAGAAGGCAGGCGCTTCCTCGGTCATCATCTGATTTCCTGTTTTCTGAGTGCCCACAACTTTTTGAAACATGGCTACTGGAGTGGCTGTCCCCAAGATGCAAACCCCATCCCAACACCTTCAGTCTCTCACCAGGAAAAACATTTGCTTGAAGGAAGGGAAAAGGGAGAAAAGTGAGCCGGTGGGTGGCGGGGGAGAGGTCCCTTCTTTATAATGTTACACCCAACATAGCTCTTTCCTGTTCCAGAATTATTAGATGATCCTGATAAGACGGGTTTTACAGTTTAACATAAAATGTATCTACACAGCTAAGCTAGTTTGTTGTGAAGAAGCCCTGGGTAAGACAACGGGCCTTAGGAAGATCCAGGGGAAACCAAACCTCCACCAACGAGCAGCCATTTCCTGTTTTGTTCAGTTTCTTCTCTCTCTAGCCGGAGGTATAAAAGGAAAAGCATAAGAGTTGGGATGGAGGGACACTTCAAGGACAAAACAAAAGTAGGTGGGGAGAGACAGCAATAAATACTTGTCAGATGATTAGTCCGGAGTCTTTGATTCCATTAGAGGATTAAAATTCCACAAATTCTGGGTCAAACTTTCCTTGCCATAACTTACTTCTTAACCAAAACCGGCCAGAAGAATTGGTACTGGAATGTGGCAGGCCCTCTTCTTTCCAAACTATCCAGAGCTTAATAATCTCCCAGGTTTTCATCAGCAGAATTTATTTTCATGAAATAAAAAGGCACCTCGCACTCTGCGCAGGTTTCTTCCTCCAAAAATAACAAGTTATTATGCATAAATTACGTGCCAAAGATAAGAATGCATCCTAAAAGGTTTATGGTAATAGCAGCAAACAGGCTTTTAATAACCAGACTGTTTGCACAGAAACAAGAAAAGTAATTCAGATCTCATTTTACTTTTAGTACATAACAGGAATTTTTTAAATTTAATTCTTTTTTGACAATTTCATACATGAGTACTGTTTACATCATTTCTACCCCTCCCCTCTCCCCATATGAAGCCTTCCAGTTTTGCCCACTCCGTCCCAATATCCCGACTATTTAATTATCATTGCTGCATACATACACGTGTGTGTATATAAACAACCTACTGAGTCCGTTTAGTGCTGCTAGAATGTTCTTGTGTTTAGGGCTGAGCAACTGGGATTGGATAACCATGAGAGAACACTCACCCGCCCTCTCCAAGCATCACCTGTAGCTCTTCATCTAAGGGTTTGACCTTGTGAAATTCCCCATCTCATGCACGCTGGCATGCCAGCTGTTGTATTGTGTAGCTCTTCTTTAGACAATCACATTGTTGAGATTTACAACAGGAATTGTTAAATTAGGCAGCAGCTTTGGGTCTTTCTTTCCTTAATCCTCTTCTGCGCCCTAGTGGCAGCATACTTTTGTGGAATTAGATGATTAGCCAACCATTAGGAATATTTGGTGGTGTTTCTACCATTAGAGTAATTCTACTGTGTGCCTACTTTAAACCAATTAATAAGCACATCTTACTGTGTTTTAAATTCTCATGTCAGTATTATTTTAAGATTGTTCGTTGGCTTAAAGCAACTTTACCAAAATAATTTCATTGGAAAACGCCCAGAGAAAAATACTCTGAAGGAAATGGGGATGTGTTAACCAAAAGGTTTGGGAAGTGTAGAATATCAATCCTTCAATTAAAATTCAAGTCACACATTATCATAGCAGTGAGAAATCCTAAAGCAATGGCACCGTCAGATTGTCCAGACTTGGTCATTAAATAGGGAGAATTTTATTTGACTTTGTTTTATATCACACCTGTTGGCATCCTGTAAAACACACCCTGAAAAGTATTTTCGGGACATTGCCCCTTTGGCTAGAACTTTCCTTCTTTGTGATTCTTCTTCCTTTGCCACGCCTGTTACTCTCATTAGAGCAACTTCAATTATTCCAGCTGAATGTTTTATATCAGGTTGGCAGATGATGCTTCCTCCATGTCTAGGATTCCAGTGAGGCAGCAAAATCAAGTCCTTGAGATGCCACTCAGCAGTCAAAAGAACATCAGCACACAGAGCACAACTCAGACGCCTCCCCCATTTGTTTTATAGGTTACATCCATTTTCACATTGCAAAACAGATAATTTACTTGACATGTCAGCCATTTTCAGATTTTCGTTTCTTTTTATTCTAAGGGTTACATAAGGCTATTATCATGTATTCTGCATTCCTCCCCATCATACCCACTCTCCCACCTTCCCTCCCTCTCAGTCTCCTTTGTTCCCCAGACAGTTTTACTTCTTCTTTCTTGTGATTTGTACATATATGTAAGACCCACAATGAGAGAAAACATATGATATATGTCTTTCTGAGACCGGTTTAATTCGCATAATACAGTCTTCTCCAGACACCCATTTTCTTGCAAATCACATAACTTCGTTCTTTGTAGCTGAAAAAATCCACCGTATATATGGACCACATTTTCGTATCTGTCCCTCTGCTGTTGAACACCTAGGTTAGTTGCATAGCTTAGCTATTGTGAATAGCACTACGGTGAACACCGATATGCAAGTACCTCTGTAATGTGTTCGCCTGAAGTCTTCTGGGTAAATATCAAGAGTGGTATAGCAGGATCATAAAATAGATTTATTTTCAGATTTTTGGTGTTGGGGGTTATGTGTGTGCACATACGTGTGTGTGTGTGCTCACATGTGTATGGATGCAGGTGTGTATATGCATGTTATGCGGAGTGTCCTCCTTAATCACTCTCCACTTATTTACTGAGGCAGGGTCTTTCACTGAATGCAAAGCTTCCCAATTGCAACTAGTCTAGCTAGTCAGCTGGTCCTGAGGAGGCCGTCTGTACCTCCTGAGTGCTGGGATTCCAGCCACCACATCTCCCTGGCCTGTACACGGGCCCCAACTCCAGTCCTCATGCTTGTGTGTCAGGCACTTTATCCACCAAGCATCTCCCCAGCTCCTATTTTTAGTTTTTAAGGAATGGCTAGACTAGTTTACATTCCACCAGCACTGTATAAGGATCCCCTAGACCCATGCCCCCACCATTTGCTAGCTGTTTTCTTGATTACTGCCATTCTGACTGGATGAGAGAGAATCTTGGTGTCTTTATTTGCATTTCTCTGATGGCTAATAATGCCAAACATTTTTCATGTTATTGGCTATTTGTATGCCATCTTTTGAGAACTATCCGCTCATTTTCTTAGCCCATTTACTGACTGAGTGGTTTGATTTTTATGTAGATATGTGTACATGTTCATATGTGTGTACATGTATGTAGGTACACAAGCATGTGTGTGCATGTGCATGTGGAGGCCAGAGATGTACAGTCAGGTGCCTGTCTCAATTGCTCTGTAACTTATTTTTTGAGAGAGGACCCCTCCTCAGTGGAGCTCACGAATTCTGCTAGGCTGGCTGGCCGGCAAGCGCCATTGATCCTTCAGCTGCATCTGCAACCATGGGACTGTAGGCACATAGTGCCACACCAGCCTCCATGTGGGTGAAGGGGATCTGAACTTTATTCCTATGCTTGCACAGCAAGCACTTTACCAACTGCATCATCTCCCCAGCTCTATGTTTCTTTTTTCTAGCTCTTTGTGTATTCCAGATATTAATCCTTGCTAACATGCATGACTAGCAAAGATTTTCTCCCAGTCTGTATATTAACTTCACTCGATTGTTTTCTTGGCTGTATAGAAGCTTTTTAAGTTCATTAAATCTTATTTGTCAATTTTTAAAGTTATTTCCTGAGCAACTGGGGACTCACTCAGAAAATGTTTGTCTATGTCAATATCTTAAAGCGTTTTCCTTATTTTTTTCCTTGATCAGTTTTAGAGTTACAAGTCTTGCATTAAGATCTTTTATTCATTTGGAGTACACATTTGTATAAGGTGAGAGATAGGGATCTGGTTTCAGTCTTCACATGTGGATACCTAGTTTTGCCAGCACCATTTGTTAAAGGGGTTGTCTTTTCTGCATTACTTCTGAGTCCTCTGTTTTGTCCCATTGCTCTACATGTCTGTTTTTGCCTCCAGACTCTGCTGTTTTGCTACTGTGATTCTGTAGAATAACTTGAAATCAGATATGATGAGTTTCCAGCATTATCATTTTGCTCAAGATTGCTTTAACTTTCTGGGATCTTTTGTGCTTCCATATAAATTTTATGATTTTTTTATTATATATGAAAAATGACCTTGGAGTTTTAGTGGGGATTACATTGAATCTCTAGATTGCTTTTAGTTCATAGTTATTTTTGCAATATTAATCTTTCTAATCTGTGAACACAGGTCTTTCCATTTTCTAGTACCTTCTGCAATTTCTTTCTTCAGTGTTTTAAGGTTTTTATTGTGAGAGGTTTTTCACTTCCTTAGTTAAGTTTACTTCTACGGTGGTGTTTATTTGGTTTGGTTTTATTTTGTTTTGCTTTATTTTGGTTTGTTTTGTGGCAACTGTGAATGGGATTACTTTTCTGATTTCTTTCTCAGCATGTTTGGACAGCGTAGGTGATCTTAAGGGGAGTTTGTTCAACAACAACAACAACAAAAAGATCTCCAAAGTTGCTAATGTATAATTCTCTCTGATTCACTTCTTCAAAATGATAATGATCATCTAGCTAGAGAACAAGTGTGTAGTTATCATGGACTCAGAGGGAGAAGGTGAGCATGGCTTCAATCAGCCGTGGAGAGATGAGATAAATCTACATATGATTGATTGGGATGCCAGTTGCAATTATGCATGAAAATAATTGCTTGTAAAAAAGACCACAAGCACTAAGTTCTAAAGTATAGTTAACTACATTGTGCCAATCAATCCTGGCTTTAGCAATGTGCTTTATTATTTAAGATGTCACTGTTCGTGGATGCAAGAGCACTGGATGATATTTTAAATTTTTGTGACTCTATAATTATTTCAAATTTCTTAAATGAAATTTTATAATTCACACAAGTGAATTTACAATATTAATTCTTTTGGATTTTTCTAAATTCCTCAATAATGTTTAAATTCTTCTACATTACAAAAGGACAAAAGCAAAAGTAGAGTACTACGTAAAATACTTGTGTCCCTACGTAGCCCAGTACCATGTACAATGGTTTTACACTCGTGACGTTTTTTAAAGATTTTAAAAATAAAAACAGTCCCAAAGCATGCTATTATTCTCTACATAGTATATTACTTGAGGTCATAATTATCTGTTGTTCCTCTTCACTGAGTATTGAATGCAATAAAGTGAGACTGACTCAAAATAAAATCTTTGATAAACACATGTGTGTGCGCACACACACACACACACACACACACACACACACACACACACGTTTTCTATTCTTCCAGTCTCTTCTCTAGTTCAGTAAATGTATCTCCTTCATCTGCATAATAAGACCAGACTTTTTGACTTCTGGGTCTTCCTCATTTCCTACATCCAACCTATTCCTAGTCTTACTGATTCTAACTCCTATGTGCACCAAATTTGCATTTGAAGAGTATAAAACAAGAAATGAGAATTAAAAGGAGACTGAAACAGTATACCTGGGGAGGGGAGAGTGTGCAGGCACAGAAGGCAAAGGTGAAAGAAAATTCAGGAAGGAGAGTAGGCAATAGTGCTGTCAGGCCATCAGGAGAAGTCAGGCACGGTCATGCACACCAGTAATCCCAGCACTCAAGAATTCAAGTCTGGTCTGGGGCTACATAATGTGTTCAAAGGTAACCTGACTATGCCTGAAAACATGAACAAAGAAGTCCATTTAAAAAAGAATGAAGAGCGCTATTGGTTAGATTCTGAAAGGGACAAGAAAGTTGGCCCCTGTATTAGTCACTTTTCTGTTGCTGTGATGGAAACACCATGACCAAAGGAGCTTATAAAAGGAAGAGTTTATTTAGCTTATGGTTCCAAAGGGGCAAGAGTCCACATGGGGGGCGGGGCACAGTGGCACAGGTGACTGGAGGAGGAGCTGAACTGTGAGAAGCTGAACTCTCACATCTTCAAGCAGGCCAAGGAAGCAAGAGAGCAACTCAAGATCCAGCAAGGCTTAAGAACTCTCTAAGCCACCCCCAGTGACTTGCTTCCTCCAACATGGCCACACTTTCTAAAACCTCCCAAAACAGCGCCAACAACTGGAGACAAATATCCAAATACTTGAAGCCTATGGGGGACATTCTCATTCAAACCACCACACCCCCTTTATGTAGAATGTCTTCTGTGTATTAAATGCAGCTTTCAGTGAATCTGGAGAAGCAGATAAAGAAAAGAAAGGGTTGTTAATGAATATAGAAATTTTTTTAAATTTATTTAATAACCACATAATTAGTAGAAGCACTTCATTAAAACAGCATTGGCCTAGTCGATAACAGTTTCCAGAGCAAAGATGCATCTCTTTCAAAATTGGCTGTAATTTTTAGGTTCACAGTATTGAATTAATACAGTTATACATTACTGTAGTCAGTATAAACCCTATAGGACACAAAATTGAATGAGGTTTTAACCTTCAAAAAATATTTCCATTTCATTTTAGAATATACTGAATCATACAGAAAACTCATTTTTAATGCTAACACTTAGATGATTGCACATGTGTCTCTAATCTCTGTATATCAGTTACTTTTGGGGATCCTTGGCACCTGAGCATGGGTATAAATTCATCAGGTAGATTTCAATGGTAATGTTTTTTATATCTGCTAATTAACATGAAGCAAATTATTATGCTTCTTCCTCAAATATAACTCATTTATTTTAATGATTTTTCTGTGTATATTTCATACAGAGCATTCCAAACAGTCTTATTCATCTTTATACCCACATCCCAAATGGCACCTCCCATATCCTCCCCCTGCCACTGGAGCCCATATGCTCTCTTATTCCTGTTACTGTCCACTGTGTTGAGTGTTCCCAGCCATTACCCAGTGCTAGCCATCCTCTGAGTTTATTCAGCCTATCTAGAGTCCCTTGTTTTAGGAAGATCAGCTGTTCTTCATCTAGCAGTAATCAGCTGCCAACATTAGTATAGATAAGCTTGCAGTCTGCTGTTCATTTTCCCAGTTCTGTGCTGGGTTACTGTGTGGGAGTCTTTTGGGCCACCCTGGCCACCAACTCAAAGGAAGGTATATCCTGTCTGGCATTGTTTCTTGTTATGTAGCCTTTAGCTATACATAGGGACTCTTGCAGCATTATAATGATCACTTTAATCTTTGGTTATACTTTTTTTGGGGTGTTCAAGACCATATAGTTGACCCAGATAAACCAATTTTTACCCATAAGGTCGTTTGAGGATCTGTTCCTCAGGGGTCACATGGGCTTGGGAGGAGCCCTGGCTCCTTTCTTTTACCAGTTCCATCTATGTGAAGATAAGTCAAAGGTCCTGCTCAACCATGGCTGGCTTTGCTTGGAAGCATGGAAGAAATTTTTCCTCTTTGTCGACTCTCCCATTTGTAGACTGGACATTGGTTCAAGTCCATCTGGTGGGGTTTCCATGGCTTCCTTGATCAAGAGAACAGGTGACTCACCTCAGTTACAGGACATTTTGAGAGATGCTTCGTAGTCCCCTGAAACTTAGTGGATCCTGGAGGGCAAGCAGCAAAAACTGTCCTTTAAGTCCCGCTGAGCAGATTAGTATAGGTCTCAAAGTTTGTCTGTTAAACATCCAAGAAGGTTAGTTCCACCAGTCTGGTACTTCTGATCACCATGTGCTATGTAGGTAAAGCTTGGGTTAAAACCAAACATTCTCAGATAAATCTTGAGTAGACATATATTTTGTTCCTAGAGCAAGTAGTATGTATAATTTGCCAGTAGGTTGTTGGACAAATAAGGTTCCCTCTGTCTTTTTACAACTAGCTAGGCATTATTTATCTCTCTCATTGTCTAAACCTTCCACCATGGTTTCCCCATTTAAAGTGCCCCCATTTTTCCCATTTCTCCCTTAATAATACCCTTCTCCTATGGTCCCACCTCTCTTGAGATCCTTCCCTTTCTCTCCAAGTTTCCTTGTATGACCCTCTCTCCTCGCTCCCATTAAAATAACCCCATTTTAATCCATATTTTCCTTAGTAGCACCTGTTTCCTACTGTTCTCTCTCAGGTTCTTTCTTTTCCTTTACCTCCCTGGTTCCTTTTAATTATCCTTGTTTCTGTAGTTATGTCTGGATACATACTCATTTATAAGGATTTGGTGCTAGGATCCACATATGAGGGAGAACATTTGTCATTTTTTTTTCTGTGTCTGTGTTACTTCACTTAGTATAACAGTTTCTAGTTCCATCCATTTACCTGCAAATTTCATGATTTCATCTTTCTTTA
>NW_008329809.1:45404-61435 GCF_000622305.1 Nannospalax galili
TATGTTGCTTCCATCTCTTAGCTATTGTGAAAAGAGCAGCAACAAACATGGATGTACAAGTGTCTCTGCAATAGGATGAGTTCCTTGGGTACATGCCAAGGAGTGGTATAACTGGATCAAATGGTAGGTTCATTTGTAGTTTTTTAAGCATTCTCCACATTGTTTTCTATAGGGGTTGAACAAGTTTACAGTCCCACCATCAGTGGATGAGTGTTCCCCTTTCCCGAAATGCTCTAAACATTTGGTATCATTTGTTCTATTAATCATAGCCAGTCTGACTGGGGTAAGATGAAATCTTAAAGTGGTTTGAATTTTCATTTCCCTAATTAATAATGAAGTTGGACACCTTTTAAGATGCTTCTTAGCCATCTTTATTTCTTCTTTTGAGAACTCTCTGTTCAGCTCCTTAGCCCATCTTTTAGTTGGGCTTCCTTTCTTGATTCTTTGATTTTTGAATTCTTTATATATTCTGGATGTTAAACTTCCGTCAGTCACTAGTGAAGATTTTCTCCCACTCTGTGGGTTTTCCCTTCACTTCCTTGGTTCCTTCTTTTGGTGTACAAAAGCTTTTTAGTTTAATGAGGTCCAATTTGTTGATTCTTGACCTTATTTCTTGAGCAATTGTCCAGTTTAAGAAATCCTTTCTTATACCTATATCTTGTAGGTAATTGAAATGTTTTCTTCTAATAGTTTCAGAATTTCAGGCTTTACATTGAGGTCTTTGATCCATTGGGAGTTGACTTTTGTGCACACTGAAAGAGAGGGATTTAGTTTCATTCTTCTACAAGTGGAGATCCAGTTTTGCCAGCACCATTTGCTGAACATGCTGTCTTTCCTCCAGTTAATGTTCTTTCCCATTTGTTAACTCTTGACCTTCTTTCTTGAGCAATAGATATCTGATTTAGAGAATCCTTTCTTACACCTATAGCTTATAGGTTATTGCCAATGTTTTCTTCTAACAGTTTCAGAGTTACAGGCATCACATTGAGGTCTTTGATCCATTTGGAGTTGACTTTTGTGCAGGGTGAAAGATAAGGGTTTAGTTTCATTCTTCTACAGATGGAGAACCAGTTTTGCCAGCATCATTTGTTGAACATGCTGTCTTTCCTCCAGTGAATATTCTTGGCCCCTTTGTCAAATATCAGGTGACTGAAATTGCATGTATTCATATTTGGGTCTTCAATTTTGTTCCATTGATCTACAGGTCTATTTTTGTGCCAGTACCATGTTATTTTATGCCTATAGCTCTGTAATGTAGTTTAAAATCTGGTCTAGTAATCCCCACAGTATTATTTAGTGCTCAGGGATGCTTTGACTATCTGAGGTCTTTTGGCTTTCATATGACTCTTAGGACAGTTTTTTCCACTTCTGTGAAGAATGTAATGGGGATTTGATGAACTTTGCACTGAATATATAAATGGCTTTTGGTAGGGTGGTCATTTTCACAATATTAATCCTCCCAATCTGTGAGCATGGGAGGTTCTTCCATCTTCTGGTGTCTTCCTCAATTTCTTTCTTTAAATATTTAAAATTTTAATTGTAGATGTCTTTAATGTCTTTGGTCAGGTTTATTCCAAGACTTGTTTTTTTTTTGTTTTTTGTTTTTTTTTTTTGTTGTTGTTGTTTTTGAGGCTATTGTGAAAGGGAGTGTTTCCATGTGCTCTTTCTCTGATTACTTCTTATTGGTATATAAAAAGGCTACAGACCTTTGTACATTAATTTTGTAACCAGCCACTTTACTGAAAGTGTTAATCATTTCCAGGAGTTTTTGGTGGAATTTCTGGAGTCTCTTAGATATAATATCATATCATCTGCAAAAAGGGATAATTTGATCTCTTCTTTTCCAATTATTACTCCTTTAATTTCCTACTCTTGTATTATTGCTCTTGCAAGAGTTTCAAGCACAACATTAAAAAGAAATGGAGATAGTGGACATTCTTGTTTGGTTCCTAATTTATTGGGAATGTGTCCGGTTTTTCTCCATTTAGAATGATATTGACTGTGGGTTTGTTGTATGTGGTTTTAATTATGTTGAAGTATGTTCCCTCCATTCCAATTCCCTCTAGGACTTTGAACATAAATGCATGTGGAATTTTGTCAAAGGCCTTCTCTGCATCTATTGAAATGGTCATGTGGTTCTTGTCTTTGAGCCTGTTTATATGATTAATGATGCTTATTGACTTACGTATATCGAACCATCCCTGCATCTTTGGAATAAAGCTGACTTGGTCAGCTTTATTTGAGGCTTGTTTTGTGCCCCAGTATGTGTTTGATTTTGGAGAAAGTTCCATGGGGCCCTGAATAGAAAGTATATTCTTTGGTGCTTGGGTGGAATATTCAGTAGATGTCTGTTAGGTCCATTTGATGTACGGTATTCTTTAATTCAGATATCTCTCTGTTAATTCTCTGTCCTGTTGAATTATCTAATGGAGACAACGGGGTATTGAAGCCCCCTACTCTTAACAAGTTGGTATTAATCTGGGTCTTAACGTCCTGAAGTACTGTTTTTATGAAGTTGAGTGCACCAGAGTTTGGTGAATGTTCATGAGTGCAATATCTTCTTGGTTAATTGTTCCTTTGATCAGAATGAAGTGGCCCTTTTTATCTCGTCTAATTAGTTTTAGTTTAAAGTCTATTTTGTCAGATATTAGAATTGCAACTCCTGCTTTTTTCTTAGTACCATTTGCTTGGTACTTTTTTTTCCATCTTTTCACCTTAAGGAGGGCCTATCCTTGAAAGTGAAATGGGTTTCTTGCAGACAACAAATATCAGTCCATTGATATTTAAAGTTATTAATGAAAGATGCATATTGATTCCTGTCATTTTGATTTCTGTTCACCTTCTTGGTATAAATGCACATTTCCACAGTTATACCTGAATTAAGTTTCTTTCTGTTACCCCTTGGGTATAGTCATTCCTTTCTTCAGCTCTTTGTATTGCTTCAAGAACTCTCTGAAGGGTTGGTTTTGTGGACATGAATTCTTTCAGCCTGTTTATGCCACGGAAGATTTTTCTTTCCCCTTCTACTGTAATAGACATTTTGGCTGGGTAAAATAATTTGAGTTGGCATCAGTAGTCACTTAGAACTGGGAATACTTTGGTAACGGCTCTTCTGGCTTTCATAGTTTGCACAGAAAAGTCAGCTGTAAAAAAGTCTGACGGGCTTTCCTTTGTATGTCACTTGTTTTTCTTTTGCAGCTTTCAGTATTCTCTCTTTGTTCTGTACTTTTAGTGTTTTTACTATGATATGCCGTGGAGAGTTGCTTTTCTGGTCCTGTCTATTTGGTGTTCTATGTGCTTCTTGTATTTGTATGGGCACGTCTTTCTTTAATTTTGGGAAATTTTCTTCCACAATTCTGTTGAAGATCTGGTCCATGCCATTGTCTTGGGATTGTTCGCCTTCCTGTATGCGTATGATTCGCATCATTTCATTGATCCTTTGGTGAGGCTTTCTCCTGTCATTTTTGATTGGCTTATTGAGTGTTTCACCTCCTTCTTCATTTCAGCCTGTTTCACTCTGGGCCAGGCTCAGAGTGCTCTTGGGGACCCAAGAAGGAACTGAGTTGCTCTGGATGCACAGGATCAGGAAGCAATGGTGTTTCCCCAGGTGTCTGGGTCGCCAAGACAAGGAATGGGACAGGACCCAGGCTAGGAGGTGAGACAGGTGGGGGAGATGGGAGGGTGAGTGACATTGGGGGAGTCAAGGCATGGAGGCTTTTGGTACTTGGTGGGGATATATTATTTGGGTTTTTCATATTATTATTTTTTTACTGTGACTTTGATGTGTGGGTTTCTTTTGTAGTTTCTGATTCTTGTGTGAGACCCAAGCCTTCCTTTGTTAAGTTTAGGTCTGCTTCTTTTTGTAAACTTTATGTGACTTTGTGATTTACTTGTTGGCCATGAAATGCTGGTTGGTCTAGACTAACGGTTCTCTCTTTTCATTTTACATTGGGGGGGCCGGATGGCTTTCATCCTGCTGCTCAGGGGTTTCCACAGAGGCCCAAGTCCAATGAGGATCAGATGTTCTCAGGCTTTCTCCTAATGTCTGGACCTCTCTAGTCAGCAGGTACAGTACAGTTTGGGAGGATTGCTAGGTAAAGGTAGTATTCAGGACTCTCAGGCAGTCAGGGAAGTAGGCTGGTCTCAGGAGTACAGGTTGGGGGTGGGACAACCAGTGATGAAGGCCAGTCTCAGGTATGTAAAGGCAAGGTCAGGGAGGAAACAGGGTCTGAGGGCTCCAGAGGACTTGACTGAGGAATGTAGTTTGTCTGGGTGCAAAGGCTCAGGAAGCAGTGGGGAGTCTGGGTCAAGACGGAAATCTAGAGGTCTGGGGTGCCAAGAGAAGAAATGGGCCAATGCCCACACCAGGAGGAGAGATGGGGTGGGGGCGCTGGGTGTACGAGGCTGTGGGAGTCAAGGCACAGTGAGCACAGCAGAATTTACCCAGAAAACCAAATATAGAAAACTTTTATCACGAAGTTTAGCAAAGAAAGGATACAAGATAAAGTCATAGCAGAGAGAAACATGGGCTTTTTAAATGTAAAACCATTAGGGTTTTTAAAAATTTGTTAGCATTGATTTTTTAAAAAATATAACATTGTCACACTGAAAAAGTTTGCATAGGTTGGAGAATTTAGAAGGTAAATAAATGCCAAACTCACATTACAGCAACAGTGAGAAATTTCACAGTATTGTTGAAGGTTGGTAGTGCAGTTTTGTCAGTAAATAATACTAAAAGACTATAGTAGACATACAGAATTGTGAATTTGCATTCTAAAATACAATTAACATTTAGTTATGAAAGTATTTTTTGACAATTTTTTAACTTCCCAGACTGTGATTTTTATCTTTAGAAACTCAATTAGGTGCTTTTCATTTTCTGTAGGTCACAGGTGAATGTTCACTGGGGCTGTAGAAGAGGAACAGAAGAATGATGGAAAACCTCTTGGTGCATGATACTGGGAAAGGTCCAATGCCAGAGCCCAGGTCAAAATGTGGAATCAAGAGCATAGCTGGGCACCAAGGGAAGTGAGAGATGCAGTCTAGAGACTCAGTCCTCCCAAGACTAGACTCTGCAAATGACAGAAACCTCCCCTGGTCCCAGGATAAGCCCAACACAGAGGATAAACCACTGCCATGCACAACCTCAGACCCTGGGGGAGGGCCTTTTATGGGGAATACAGACACTCAAAGAAGGCTGAAACTGCTGCCCAAACATCAAGAAGTCATTCCATCCTCCAATCTGTTCCACCATCAACCCACTACCAGAGGAATGTGGAATTGTGGCTCATGGTTGGAGACCACAGCTTCATGGTCATGGGAGGGAACCACAAGTCGGGCTTATGGGAGAGGACCACAGCTCCAGCTCATAGAATTGGACCACACCTCCAGGTTAACAGGAAAGGACCATAGCTCTGGCTTATGGGAGGAAATAGAGTGCCTGTTACCACAAGGGGACCACAGCTTTCGCTCACAGGAGGGAACCATACCTCCAGCTCATAGAATGGACCACATCTCCAGGTTCATAGAAGGAACCACAGCTCCAAGTTCATGGGAGGGGACCACAGTTCCAGGCTCAAGGAAGAGTCATAATTTCAATTATATTGGTTCCTCCTATTTTCTTGTCTCCATTGTTCTGTCCACATGATTATACTTGTGTTTAAGAAACAACATTTTGGCTTCTGTGCAACAAATAGGCAACAGTTACTCACTGGCTTGATTTTCTCTCAATATTGGAGAAAAACACACTTTGCCTTCACTCAAGGAGACTGATGGAGGCTGTGTGTCATCTTCTCTCTGGTCAAGAGTCAGGTTGGCTCTCTTTGTGCTGGATATTTTCACATCTTCCTCCATGAACAGGGGAAGCCAGGGACGAGACAACTTCTTACGGGAGTCATGTTTTACCAAGTGCCACTGCCACAGCCACCATTATTCCATTGCTGTGGCCGAATCCCTGCCATCTTGGTTCTCCAGTTATTTTCTTTCTTACTTGCCAAGTTCTTTCTCACCTGCACTCAACGATGGGCCTTCATCATCCTTGAGGTTGGTCACCAGGTGGAGAAAGTCCTGGTAGCAGACCTGTCCATCTGCATGGCTGTCAGTGAGAGCCAAGAGCCCCTCCTTTTTGTGTGGGTCCAGCTTAGAGCTGTGGCTCCTAGGAAGCTTCAGAAATTTTTCCAAGGGTCAAACTTCTCAAGAGGACTTTCCATTGGATTTAAGCTGTACTAGAGAGCTATAATAATAAAATTATCATGAACCTGGCATAAACACACACATATTGATCAAAGAAATAAAATTGAGGATCTGTATATAATGCATGTTCCTGTGGCCACCTGATATTTTACAAAGAGATCAAAAATAACACATGGGAGAAAAGATAGCATCTTTAACAAATGATGCTGGTCAAACTTGATAGTTACATGTAGAAGAATGAAATTAGATCCGTATCTCTCACCCTACTTAAAATGAATCAAGGACTCCAACATAAGGCATGATACCATGAATATAATAGAATAGAAACTAGGGAATAGGCTTGCACTTTCAGGCACAGGAAAGGACTTTCTGAACAGAATCCCAATAGCACAAGAATTAAGACCAACATTTGATAAATGGGACCACATGAAACTAAAGGCCTATGTACATCAAAGGACACCATCATTCAAGTGAGGGGACAGCCTACAAAATAAGAAAAAAAATCTTTACAAGATATACATCTGACAGAGAGTTAAGAACTACAATATATAAAGAACTCAAAAAACTAAACATTAATAAAACAACTCATTTTAAAATGGGGCCAAGGACCTAAACAGAGAGTTTGCAAAAGATGAAATACAAATGACTGAGAAATATTTTTTAAAGGTCCAACATCCTTGGCCATCAGGGAAATACACAATAAAAACTACTATGAGATCTCATCATACCCCAGTCAGAATGATTAAGATCAAAAAGAAAAATGGCAATAAATGCTGCTATCGATGTGGGGAAAGGGAAATGCTTATTCACTGTTGGTGGGTGTGCAAACTGGTGCAGCCACTAAAGAAATCAGTGTTGAGGTGCCTCAAAAAGCTAGAAATAGATCTACCACATGATCCAGATATACCACTCTTAGACGTATAGCCAAAGGACTCTGTAGCCTACTACAGAAATACCTGCTTATTTGTGTTCATTGATACTCTCTTCACAAATAGAAAATGGAAACAATACAGATGTTCATGAATTGATGAATAGATATTGAAACTATGGTGCATTTACATAATGGAATATTATTGATGTGTTAAGAAAAAATAAATTATGAAATTTATAGGTAAATGGATGGACTGTGGAATAATGATCCTGGGTGAGGTAACCCAGATCCAGAAAGACAAACATCATGTGTTTCTCTCATACATGGATGCTTGATTTGAAGCTTTGTATATGTGTATTTCATTTGGAAAATCAAGATGTCAGGAAACTAGTAAGGGACTATTGACATCAGGGGCCTTTCAAGGGTAGGGAGGTGGATGCAATGATATAAAGGGGGAAAGGGAAAAATGGAATGAGAAGGGTTAAATGGGGTGGGGATGTGAGGGCAGGGTGCTGGAAGGAGTATGGGGAGAGATAACCAACACTAAAGGCCTTTTCAAAAAGTCATATGGAAACCTACTACTGTAGAAGCTTCCTGAAATATATACATATACATATATTGAAATAATTTAAGTGGAGTTACCCTGTAATCGGAAACAATTCCCCTACTAGACACCTCAAGCTAACAAATAAAAAGTAGAAAAGTAATCATCACTCTTACCCAGCTGTGAACCCTGTGAGTTACAATAACAACTGGCCTAACAAGGTATGTCCACTGGTACAGTAGTGGCACAGATGTTAAGAGAGCAACCAAACACTTTCTGATTGGGCTTAAGCCCACTTCAAAGAAAGGAACCTATACCTGGAACCATTATTGAGGCCAAAAACCTAAATAGAATATTTAAGAAAAATGTGGATTTTAACCCTTATTTTCTCCCTCTGTCACTATCAGCAAATTTCAGCTGACAAATTTGTGGTTAGAGCACTAATACAGCTAGCTAGAACCACTGACCTTGTGTCTTGATGAAACTTCCTCAGTTCTGTTTGTCTCAGATGGAGGCTTCTGCAATGATTTTCAGACAGAAGATTTTTTAAACATTTGTTTCCTTTCTAAATTTATAATAATTTGCCTAATTTTGAGACTTTACTGATAGCCAATGAAATGTAAATTTCCTTATCATGGTAACCCAAAGCCTTAGGTATAGGAGATATGTGCTACTTTCCTTTGGGCCTCAGAATTTGAGACAGGAGTCTCTCTGGGCCAAGGCTACAGCTAAACAAACTGTTTTCTGCATCTCTTGGTGTCATCTTATTTGTCCCTCAACTGCTAGACAAGTCATAGACCCTAATGCAGATCTTACCACTATTATTCTGCTAAATGGACATAGTATTAAACCAACTCCTAATGACTTATCATGATACCCATAAGTTGATCCATCTCTCAACCCTCATCATAGAAGTTTCTTTTTGCAATAGATGGTGATTAACACAGAGACCCACAACAGGTCTACATGCAGAGACTCTGCAGTCTCTTACTCTCTGGGACACCTATATCACAGCCTTCCCCCAAGGCTCAGGAATCTTCTTAGAAGAGGGGGCAGAAAAGGTTGTAAGAGCAAAGGTGGCGATGACTACAATGAACCAGTGTTTTGGCGTATGTCATTCTAGTTGGATTATTTCTTGCCAAAATTTGTAAATCTGGAATTTTTCTTGGTATCTCATATTTAATACTTTAGGCTAGTATCTTGTTAAATTGCATACAATTACAAAACATATTCCCAAAGAAAAGCCATTAACAAGATTCATTATTTTTCTTGAGTCTGTGTTTTAAATGCATGAAACTGATCTTAAAAACAAAGAAAAAGATAAAGAATGGCAAAGACCTTGCTCAAATGCCACCATCTGGCTATGCTTGCCCTATGCAGACATCCACAGCTGATTCCTGATCTTACTCCCTCTGGGTCCAGAGGCAGCCTCCAAATCTCTGGAAGAATCCAAGAAGACAGTTCTATCTGATCTCAGTCAGAACTCCAGAAGAAATCTGTTTGACATTGCAGCTGTAGAGTTTGTTTAAAATTAACCCAGAACGGATGGTAATTCCAGTCCTCCCACCTGTGGGTGAAGTCAGGAGTGTCAAGAGTGGAGGGCGAGTGTTGAGGACTTAGCCATCAGCTCTGGACCCCAGTATGGGAAGCATGGATCCACAGAACCAGGAAAGCTGAATTCAATGTAGAGCAGAGGGTTTCTTCATTCCATAAGCAGTACTGAATGCCTGCCACATGCCATGCAAATTTCCAAATTTTGCTTTTCAGAACAAGGAGGATTGACTAAAAATACCCTGAGTGGACAGTGTTGTCTCAGAAGACATGAATTATTAAATGAAAATTTCAGTGCCAGACATGGGCTATATCCCTACAACTTATTGGTCAGAGAGACCTCAGAAGCACTCAGAACAACACTAAGTATTGCCATTTCTCTTGGTTCCCCACCATAACTAGATGGTAAAGTCATATCACCGAAGATACCACTCTATTTTGATGCAAGATATAGAGAACTCAGTGTCAAACTACCCAGAGAACTTTCTCCCTGATGGCTAGCTTACAAGTGACAGAAAGTTCTATGCAGGCTACTTGGGGAGAAAAGCATCAGTGGTATCTCTCAGCTACAATACTGGACCCTGCATGTTACAATACTGACAGGCTGGCAAGATGTGCCCACTGGTGCAATAGTGACATGGTGGTGATGGGTTAACTCACAGCTTTCTGAATGGATATAAGGCCTTCTCCACAATAGGGACTTCATGACTGGTAAACCTGATCAAAAGCCCATGACTAGTAAGATCATAGGCCCTGGGGATGCACATAGTGTTGTTTTGCTGCCAAACTGCCTGCTAAATATTTGTTTATATCCATAGATTTGTGTTGCTCTCAGCTTTGATCAGAGCTTATTTTTGTAGTGGATAGTTGTAGGAGAGGAAGTGCCAGGCCTAAGCACAGGCTGCACTAGGGAGCACAGCTTCCACTCTGAGAGCGCAGCCCGTGCTTCCACAAAAGAACCAACCTACAATCTGCCCAGATGAGGGGATCTATCAGGAAGCAACACACCAATTTATGGGACACTGGGGGCAGGGGGAGAGATATATAAGGCTTTCACTTCCCAGCAATAAATGAGTCTGCAGCACTTGCCTAGTGCCTGCTCTCACCCAACTCCCAGAGTCTATGTGTTGACTCCGTGCCACTCATCCCCACCTTGGCCAGAACCCTCGTTCCTTGCAGTCCCTTGTGGGCTGGACCCACAAGGAAACCTGCAACAGCTGGCACCCAAACAAGGTTCTCAGCCCCCTGGTGTTGGTGACGCCCCCAACTTCAGTTCATTCAGTGAGTAGGCCCCAGGTTTTGTCTGTCTGTTCAGCTGCTCAATGGTGAGCAAGTGACCCCCTCCTCTGTCCATTCTACCCTGTTTGTCACATTTGTTGTTAAATCAGGAAGGCACACTCTGCTGCGTGGTCCTGAAGCCCATTTCGGCACCTTTCCCTTCTCGGCTTCTCCTGGTGACTTCACATAAGGTCTGATCAATGCCAAACTCAGAGACCAGGCTTTGGGTCATCCTGTTGCCTGTCCCGGAAACACTGTGTGAGCATATGGCTGGAGGTATCACAGCCTCTAGAAGTCCCTCTAAGGTCACTAAGCACAAGACATTTGGATCTGATATACCTTTTCATGTTGGGGCAGTTTATATCCAACTGGCTCATGGTCCGTTTTTGCTTCATTTGTGCCCTCTTGGTAGTCACCCTTGCCTTTTACTTTTGTGGTGAGTTTCCCTTCATGGGACCTTCCCACAATGGGCAACTTACCACCACAGTGCATGGAGCCACAAACAGCAGTGCTAAAATCGCTCCTTAGTACTTGGGGACTGAAAGTTAAACCAAATATATTGACAATTTCTGGGATG
This sequence comes from Nannospalax galili, assembly GCF_000622305.1. Taxonomy (NCBI): domain Eukaryota; kingdom Metazoa; phylum Chordata; class Mammalia; order Rodentia; family Spalacidae; genus Nannospalax; species Nannospalax galili. The sequence continues at coordinate 56,418 of NW_008329809.1, forward strand.
GAGCCACTAACTTGGTCCCTTTGGTCTCTCCCATGAATATGTGGGATCCTGACCTCTGGATGCAGGTCCTTTTCTTGGCCTGAAAAAGGGAAGCAGGATCAGGAGTCGTTCCCCCTGCCTCATTTGTTCTGATCCTTTTAGCCATCATTGCCAGCCTTAAGTCCTCCTCCCCTGAAGAAGTCATCTCACCCCACAATAAGCATTGTCAGGATAAGGCCAGTGTAGACCTTGCCATTACTTCAAACCCCCTGAGGTCTGGCAGGTCTGGCTTGCTGACATCTGAGAAGCAGCTCTGTAATTTCTTGCCCTCCTCCTCCCTCACATGGTCAAGCCAGATGTCACACCATTCGAAGGCTGGTAGTCAATGACAGGTAAGATCCTGAGGGTCAGGACAACCTAAGACAGGCACAGTCCATCAAGCTGGGTGTCCTCTGAGGTGGGGCGAACTATGTCGAGGCAAAGAACCTTGGCTCCCACTGACCTTTCTTTAATAAAAAGGATGGATATGTAGGAGAGGAAGTGCCAGGCCTAAGCACGGGCTGCACTAGAAAACACAGCTTTTGCTTTGAAAGCACAGACCACACTTCTTCAAAATAGCCAACCTACAATCTGCCCAGATGAAGGGATCTATCAGGAAGCGACACAGCAACTTATGGGACACTGGGGGCAGTGGGAGAGATATATAAGGCTTGCATTTCCCAGCAATAAATGAGTCTGCAGCACCTCGCCTAGTGCCTGCTCTCACCCAACTCCCAGAGTCTATGTTGATTCTGCAGCACTCACCCCAACCTCGGCCAGAACCGCATTCCTTGCAGTCCCTTGTGGGCTGGACCCACCAGGAAACCTGCAACAGGTAGTGGCTAATGCAGGCCTATAACTGGGCAAACTGCAGACTATAAGTAACCGTGAATACTCAACTGTGGATGAATCTTCTATATCATCCTTCCCCATCCAAGGCTCAAGGAAAATGGAGAAAGAGGGGATGGAAAAATGTGAGAGCTGGAAGACATGGAGGAGAGCTGTAAAATGGTGACTTCTGCATATGAGTTTGGTTGCAAGCACCTACTCCAGCAGCTGTGGTTATCTGCACAAGACCTGCACAGGGTCAAGCCAATCAAAATTCCAGCATGCATGGGGAAGGGGGCCCTAAGGCCTTGCTCCTGGTGAAGGAGCTATGGGAAGTTGGTAACTGCCGAGAATCACTATCCTTTGGGGACATGGATAGTGGTAGGTTGCTCACCTCCATGGATGGCCCCACATCCCTATGCATATAGGCAACACTAATTGGACTTTTTTGCTAACAATAAAAATAGAAAACATGAAAAAAATAGAAAACTTGAAAGTGGGATAGAAACAGGATGGAAGGCATTAGAAGGTGTTAAAGGGAAGTGATAGTGTATAAATATGATCAAAATATGTCATAAGTATATAAAATTTTCAAAGCATAAGTAACAGTATTTTTAAAAAGGAAGAGGAAGAAAAGAACAGCTATAGGACTGGTGTAGGACATGCAGTCTCACTAGTCTTGGGGTTACTGGCACAATCAGTAGGATACCTACAAGTTTATTACTATTGTAACAAAGTAGTATGAACTGAGTTGACTTAAAACAGAAGAAAATATCTGTCCCACAGTTCTGGAGACTGAGGCCAAGCTCAAGGTGTCAGCAGCAAGGTAAACCCACTGAACCCAACAGGGAAGCCTGCTTCACCTTGCCCCTGCTCTGGGTGGTTTGCTGGCAGTCTTGGGCTTCTGGCTGGTCTTTGCCTTCATCATCACAGGACAGCTCTTCATCTCACTATGAATCTCTGTCCTGACATGGCTATTTTCTTATGATCTTATAAGTATATGAGCTATATTGGATTAGAAGGCCACTGTGCATCAGTGTGACTTCATGCTAAAAAATGACATCTTGCAACAGCCTTATTTCCAAATAAGGGCACGTTCTGAAGTGGTACAGCAGTTAAGACTTCAAAGAATTCTTTACAGAGAGGACATAATTCCACACTTAATAACAACTAAACTGTAAACTTCTTTTTTAATATTTTATTATTTTTTATTTTATGTGTATGCTTGTATTGCCTGCATGTATATAAGTGCACCTGTGTTGTGCAATGCCCACAGAGGACAGAAGAGGCTGCCGGATACCCTGGAACTGGAGTTATGGGAAGTTGTTAGCTGCCATGTGGGTTCTGGGATTCAAACCCAAGTCTTCTACAAGAACAGCAAGTGTTCTTAACCACTGAGCCATCTCTCCAGCCCTAAACTGTAAACTTCTTAATCTCCATTATCCTTTAAGCCAGGCTAGCCAAAAGGGCAAGCTTCAGGTTCAGAGAAAGACCCTGTCTTTAAAACCATGTGGAGAACAATAGAGAAAGATAGCTTATATCCACAGCCGGGCTTCTGCAGAGAGAGAGACAGAGACAGAGACAGAGAGAGACAGAGACAGAGAGGCAGAGAGAGACAGAGAGAGAACACAAGAGATACCATTTCAAAGTGTCAGTCACCAGTTAACATCAACCTCTGCTAAACAACTTCAGGGACCATGTAATCACCACCCTCTGAGATAGGGGTGTTCTATTGGGGGTCTTCCTGATATTAAATCCACATCTACCCAATTCTCATGATTCTGTAAGTGCATTTGCTCATAGCAGCCATTCATTCAGCTATTTGGAAGACAGGCATCAGAGTCCGTGTTTCCTCTTTTAGCTCCTGAATATTGCACATGGTTTGTTCTTTTGCCCTGAAACCATTAAAGATATTCTGCCTTTCAGAACTCCTGTGGTCCACTTCCTTCAGTTGTGACATTACTAACTGGGCTTAATGCCCTAAAATATACTGGCTGTGATAGAATTTGTCTAGAAACTGGAAGCATTTGCTCTCAATACAACTTATGCTTTGCTTAACATCAAGGTTGTCTCCTGTGTAGCCATCAATGTCTCCCTCATCAGTACTCAGGTCTGATTTTTCAGATGATTGGGCTACCATTAGAATCGAATAAAAGTCAACAGTCAGATTATAGGTCATCAAAAGGACCCTCACATAAGCCCTACAACTGTTCCTTCTTCTTAAGAGGAAAGTTTTGACTCATGCATGGCATGTGGCAGGCACTCAGTAACTACTTGTGGAATGAATAAAATAAATAAACAAATAAATAAATAAATAAATAAATAAATACCTCTGTCTATGTTGAGTTTGAATTCTTAATGTGTTCATGGCTTTCCCAGTTCTGTGGACCTATGCTTCCTGTCCTGGGGTCCCAGAGCTGATAGCTAAACCCTTAACACTCACCCTCTGCTCTTGACATGCCTGCCTTCACACACAGTGGGAAGACTGGAATTGCCATCCATTCTGGGCTAGCTCACTCAGAGCAGTTTTAAATTTGACGTTGTAGTTCTTACTGGTACAGGTGTAGGGATATGTGGAAGCCCATTACTGTAGCATTAATACAAAAGTCAACAGATGTAAGAACAAGAATATTTATTCCTGAAAAAGCTAAACTGGGGAATAGCACGTTGTGCAAAGCAGCAGAACTGCGTGCTGAAGCCTGCTCCTGCCAGACTTCCTCAGTCCTTCCAGTCAGCTCTGGACTAGGCAAGGTCAGCACAGGCAAAGAAGGTGTCCAGGGGGATCCCAGGATGGAGAAGAACTCAAATCGTCCTAGCTTGACCATACAACAAAACACTCTGTCCCTTGGGAAGAGAGAATTAATAGAAAAAAATGACTAAAGACATTTAGGGAAAATTATCTTTTGCATACACCCAGGGGAAAAGTCCCCCACCAGCTTCTGAAAAGATTCAAGGCCAGGCTTGCTTGGCACCAAGGCCCACACGTTGGTATCTGAATATGAATGTGTCTAGTGAACCATTGGCAGAATAGGCTACTGGAGTCGGTTTGTGCTTAACGGTAGTGTACTTGTCTGTGTGTGTGCATGTGTGCATGCATGTGTGTCCGTGAGAAAGAGAAAGAGAGAAACAGAGAGAAAAACTGCAATCTGAAGTGAATAGAGAAGTCTGCGTTGCAAACTGTGAACACACAACCTCATTCTGTACCCAAGGGATTAAAATACAGCACAGAGTCAGGGAGTGAAAAGCATGTAGCTTTGGAGCAGCAAGGCCTCCAGAGAACAGGGCTCTTCTCTGGCATGAACGGACGTGGCAGTGTCCATGGAGGACATAGGCGCTAGGGTTAACACTTCATGATGTTCACAACAGAAAAGATGGTAAGGAATAAGTCAGCTACACATCACAAAATTAATATTTTTATCACTGTGTGTGTGCCTATGGATAGGCATGCCACAGTGTACATGTGATAGTTAGAGGACAACTTTGCAGAGTTGGTTCTCTCCCTCCACCTTTACATGGGTTACAGGAACCGAACTCACATCGCTAGGCTTGTGCAATAAGTATTTTGTACCCACTTGCCAACTTACCATGCCAGAGCAGCTTTTGAAACTCAGTTCTCACCTTCTGTCTTGTTATGGCATGGCATCTCTTATTGTTTGTGCTGCTGCGATTCATACTCCAGGCTAGCTGGTCCACCCACTTCTGGGTGATTTTCCTGTTTCCATTTCCTGTTTCACTGCTGGGATTACAGATCCAAACCACTGCTACAACCTTTTACATGGGTCCTGGGGATCAAACTCAGGTCATCAGGCTTGTGCAGGTAGTGCCTTTACCCACTGAACTATGTCCCTGGACTCAAGGATCCACTTTTGTAGAAAGAGCTTGGTTCTTCACAAATATAGGCAAGCTGTACCTGATCCTGCCTTTGGCTGAAGACAAGCAGAACCAAGCAGTGACATTCGTGACAAGTAGCCTGGAGTTTCTCCAACAGCAAATGAACTTTCTCGCCAGAAGCTATGCCTCACAACAAAAGAACATTGGACTTGATAACTGTTGAACATGGTGACTATGTAATGTTGGGAAAAGTACTGTTTCTCTGTAAATGAATCAAATGTTGTTGAAACCAATGTTAACACTCTCAAAACTTTGCAATCTATTTGTCTTAAGCAACCCCT
>NW_008329809.1:62222-70553 GCF_000622305.1 Nannospalax galili
GGGGGAAATTAAGGTGGTATATGGCTGGACAATGCTCCAGCAGCAGAGGCCCATAGAGACACAGAGAAGCCCACGGGGCCAGACCCGCCTTCCTCCACAGCGGAGAAGCCTGTGGACCGCCGTGCCATTCCGGGAGTGCACGCAGGGACCCTGAGGTGCCCGCACTCCCCACACCAGGGAGCCCAGCGTGCGCACACTATATTTCAGTTTCTCCTTGGCTATCATCTGGATATTGTCATCAAGCAGAGGCCCATAGAGACACAGAGAAGCCCACGGGGCCAGACCCGCCTTCCTCCACAGCGGAGAAGCCTGTGGACCGCCGTGCCATTCCGGGAGTGCACGCAGGGACCCTGAGGTGCCCGCACTCCCCACACCAGGGAGCCCAGCGTGCGCACACTATATTTCAGTTTCTCCTTGGCTATCATCTGGATATTGTCATCAGCTTCTGAAAGCTGCTCTTTGTTGCCACGTGGCCTCCCAAAATAGGCAGCCCAAACTAGGGCAGCTCACTTCAAATGTGAAAGAGAAGAAACTCCAACAGGAGGGGCACTACCATCTGTCACCTTTGCCATAGATTAGTCACATGGCTACACTCAGGGAGAGGTGATCCACACTGCCATGGCATCAGCAGGCAAAGTTCATGGGGGCCAACCTAGAGTCTGGTCACCACGACTGGTTTAAAGCAAATAGACATCTTTCTTTCTTGAAAAATAAGTCCACAGGAAGGCAGCTCAGGCTGTCCAGCTCACTGCCTTGGAGTCTGGATTGTCCCTGATACACTAAAAGGCTGGCAGAGCTCCAGTCAAGCAGCAGGACAAAGCAAAGACAAACGGGTCTCATACCCTTCCTTTTAGAATACTTCTTGAAAGTATCTTTCACACCTTGGCTTATATCCCATTAGTAGAATAAAGTGTAAGACACCATCTAAGCCAGGAAGGGTGCCATACACCTTTTATCCCAGTTCTCAGGAGGCTGAGATCTCTGTGAGAATGAGGTCCAGGCCAGCTGAGACTACAGGAAGTCCTTGTCTCAAACTCTCCTTCCCCCCCAAAAAAAATCTCCATCTGAATAACCCAGAATCCCAAAAGAGATAGGGCTGGGTAGTCTCCATACTGCACATCAACATAGTGGTCCAGACAGGAAAGGAGCAAAAATCCCACGTGACAGCTCTTAGGATCTTCTGGGAGAGAATTAAACAGTTCTGGAAGCTCCCAGAGATAGCAGGGAAGGGCTGTCCAGGGGCTGCAAGTCCTAAATTATCACTTAGTTTACATGGTTAATTTTTAAAACTTAATTATTTTTATGTGTATGAGTGTATTGCCTGTACGTATATATACGTCCACCTCTGTTGTACAGTGCCCACAGAGGTCAGAAGGTGGCACTGGATTCCCCTGGAACTGGAGTTATAGACAGTTGTTATCCACCATGTGGGTGCTGGGAATCAAATCTGGGTCCTCTGCAAGAGCAGCCGGTGTTCTTAACAGTTGAGCCATCTCTCCAGCTCCAGCCTGGTTAATGCATTTTTTTAATATTTTATGTATTATTTTATGTGAATGAGTATGCTACCTGTGTATATGTAAGTGCACCATATTGCACAGTACCCATGGAGGTCAGAAGCGGATGTTAGAGCCACTGGAACTGGAGTTAGCCATCATGTGGGTGCTGGAAATTGAACCTGGATCCTCTGCAAGAGCAGCCAGTACTCTTAACTGCTGAGCCATCTCCACAGTTCTGATTAATATTTTTAGCATCCTACTTTACACTAAAGCCTGAAAGCTTTGGAAAACCCACTATGTATTCCAGCAGGTCCAAGGCTCATCAAAATCACATGTTTAACAATCCCGACTCAGAACCTAAGCTTAGACTTGCTGCATCACAGTTTCTGTTAAACAAGACCAGGATCTTTTGTGAAGTTAAGCTCTCTTGGGGTGGCTAATGATCAACCCACTTGAGAAATTACCATTCTGGACCTTTTCAAAACAGCTACATTTCCATGATTTAGAATACAGACTTGTCAATCTATTAATTTTACTCTGTGTGTGTGCATATGTGTGTGTGTGTGTGTGTGTGTGTGTGTGTGTGTGTGTGTGTATGCCATGTTTGTGCATGTGTCCACAAAGGCCAGGGGAGCTACAGTTAAAGAGGTCGTGAGCTACCTGATATGGTTATTGGGAATAGAACTCCAGTCTTCTGGAAGGGCAGCAAGCAGTCCCAACTTCTGAGCCATCTCTCTAGCCCCTGATTTGTTGATCTAAATGTCAATTTATTTATTCTCATAACTGTACCATGTTAGTCCTTTTTCTGTCACTATTGTGTAGTGTTTCCTCTGAATTAAAACATTCTCTCCTAGAGGGAGGTTCATTAATACTCGTGAAAGAAATTTACAAGGCACAGGAAATAAACACAACTCTTAATGCTCAGGATGGTCTTGAAATTTACCAAATTCACAAAGCTTCTTCCCCAAGGTTGTCTAAGGGGAAATTATTTTTGGTGAGAAGAGGCTCTCCTACCAGCTGATCTGTCTGTTAACTGTACATGGAACTCCAGAGAGATGCTTACATAGTGTCACCCATGCTGAGGTGGAATGTTCTATAATGTGGCTGTCTTTTAGGCATCCATGTTCCTGTAGCAACCCCAATAAACTCACTGGTTTGCTAAGCTAGACTTGAGTGGAATCATTTCTCTGGTCTGTCTTTGATACCCTATCTGGGTTCAATAAACATTTGTTCCTATGTCCCCAGGAAAAGTCTCACAACAGTTGCTATTCTTGAGGCTGCATAATTTATAAAGAAAAGTTTGTCTCATGATGCTGAAGGCTGGGAAGTTCAAGGTCAAGTGGCTGCATATGGTAAAGTCCTTCTCACTTGTAGAGAACTCTCTAGATCATATCCAGGAGAGGGTACTGCATGGCAAGAGAGGAGACTATGCAGAAAGGAGAGAGCAGAGACACTGGTCTGCTTTGTAACAAACCTGCTCTCTCAACCAATCCATTCTCTCAAGAACTGCTTTACTCCTTTCACAAAGGTAGAGTCCTTGTAATCTAATTACCCTTTAAAGGTTCCACAGCCTCAACACCACTGCATTGAGGGTCTCTGCCTCCACATGAGTGGGATGGAGATAAATCATATTCAAGCCATAGGTAAGATGCACTAAATTTTTTTGCACTTAAACAATACTGCAGTTTATTTTTTTTTAAAAACATAAGAAATTTCAACTCTTATCCTTTGAGATAAAAATAAATGTGTTGGCTAAGTCATAAACAAGTTTTTTGCATAATTATTTGCAATAACTCTAGTAGTGCTATCAGTGGTTATAAGATCAGAAATGGTTCTTTAAAAAAAATAAAAACAGAGAACTGGAGAGATGGCCAAGTGGTTAAGAGCACTGACAACTCTTGGAGAGGACTGGTTCTATTCCCAGCACCCACATGGTGTCTAACAACTGTCCATAATTCAGTTCTAGAGGATCTGACGCTGTCTTCTGACATTGCATGGCATGAGTGCACTTACATACATGCATTCACACTCATACACATAGAATAAAAATTTTAAATTAAAAACATGAAAATATTTAGCCCCTGTATTTGCCTCTAGAGTATGTCTATTTATGCTTATATTCCAGTATTTGTAATATCATCATGTTCTTATATAATTGTCGGGAGCCGCTAATCATTGAGCTGCAGCAGCCTCATTTACTGAGTTTGTGTCATGCAAACCAGTACTTAACCTGCCCATTCAGGAGGAAGAAGTTTTCTGGAGAGCCTCACAATACCTGACCTTGAGGCATTAGTGGTAAACAAAAGGATCCAAGAAGCCTTTGATCTGACCGCTCCCTGACCCTCAGATACAGGTGGGGAAATACAGCAGTTGTAACTAATTGAGTTCTTCTGTATAAAAAGACAGAGCTGAAATAAACCGAGGCTGGCGGTATTCACTGTGAGCCCTCCCAAGAAACGTCTTTTCTGTCTCCTTTCCTTTCTTTCAATCCTCACTCCCCCTTTCAGGTACTGTCCGTTTTGGCTGGCTGGCACCGGCAACCCTGGATCCCACCTTTCTATGAAGCAATTGGGATGAATGGCTCTTATACTCTCAACAGCTCTCATCCTACTTACTGCGATGGGAGACCCTGGGGAGTCTTGAAGCTCTGTGATACTTTCCACTCACTATGCCTGGCTGTTGATAAAGATGTAAAACTTAATGGAAAGTTCACCAAATGGTTTAATGAGGCACCTGGTCCAATTAGTCACAAAAAGTGTAGCCCAAATATGTCAGAATTCTAAGTTTCTATCTATGATATACATTTTTGTAAACTGAAATGACCATTTGGCCAGGTCCTAGCTCAATTAACCTAGCTTAATTATAGATCAAATGACAGCAGCTGTCCCTGACACATGCCTTGGATATCTACTTTGAGGACTATATTGACTGAGTGAACTCAGGAAGGAATTTCCTGAGATAACATGGCCCATCATAGTGGCCCATCATAGTGCTAAACATAAATGATGACATAAAATTGACTATATAATCCTCGTCCGTACTTTGGTTCAGGGGCCCAGAGAATCTAAAAGCCTTGGTTGTTTTCGGGGGCATCATAAAGAGTAAGGAATAAAGGAGCTCCTGACTCTACTGGATGAATGTTTGGTCTCTTTGCAGCTCAAAGAACTTTTCCATAACAGTTGTATTACAAGTCACATTCAAATAATAAAGCAAAACCATCTACACATCAGTATATTGTATATTTCTCAGCTTATTAAAACATCATTAATTTTTTGATGCAGCAAACAAATTCCAACTCTGATTGCTGCACAAAAGGACAGAAGAAAATCTATTTTTCAATTAACTATAGCTCAGTTGCACATAGGCACCATGCGTTAGGGGAAAAATTATTTGCTGAACTACATGCATTAAATACTGAAAAAATGAACCATTTATTATAATTTATTTTATTTAACAGTCTAAGAAGTTAGCAGCCATCAATAGTTCCAGGGCAATTTCAGATATAACCAGAAATTCATAAATCTCAGTGGAGCTGCTAGTACAGTGGTCCTTGTAGGTAAACTACATGCATACTTTCGAGAGCATGTGAAAGGTCTCTACAACTGACCGCATTGGTTTCATCTTCAGCTAACCAAGCTCGCCCACTCAGCATGGCTTTTACTGTCCCTGATGTTCTCTTTTTACAATGAATTCATGACCATCAAGAGACATTAATTTGATATACATGGTATTAAGGCCTTCATGGCCACTATAGATTTTGTCCTCTTCATCCATTATGTTCTTATAAAATTCTACTTTGATCCCACAGAAATTTTCATCATTTCAGGTCAGTCCCACAGCCACTGCAGCCATGTCTCCTCATAGCACCCACAGCCCCTATTTAGGGCTGCCCCTCATCCCTGGGAAAATCCTTCAATATAACAACATATGTATCAATTTTACCTCTATTACAGAGAAACACATATTCACGTATAAGTGTCTTGAAATGACTCAGAAATCATCTAGGAAATGTTTTCTGGAATGGAGAGATGGCTCAGTGGTTAAAAGCACTGGCTGCTCCTGCAGAGGACCTGGGTTCAATGCCCAGCACCCACATGGCAGCTAACAACCATCTCTAGCTCCAATTCCAGGGGATCCAACAGCCTCTTCTGACCTCTGCAGGCATTGGATGAAAGGGTGCACCGACTGCCCTGCAAGCAATACTCTCATGCACATAAAAGTAATAAATAAAGAAATTTTCAGTGTTTTCCTGTAACTGATGACAACGGCCATGCATTTTACTGCATACAGGGCAGCACTCCTTTCCCCAAGGCAAGTGAAAACAACCCACTGACTAAAGCAGTTTTAAAGCAAGCACACTTAATTAAAAAGTTGTATCCACTACTTAGCACACTGGTCCTCTGTTCACAATAGACATAAGAACTGCAGCTCACACTGCCCCAATCAACTGAAATATTTAACTAATGTGACTATCCTTTGCATAGTCAACAGGGAAAATTTAAGTTCTTAGAAATGTTATGCTTTATTAGAGTTTTAAAACAATGGAGGATGGAGAATTATTCTCCTGACTAATAGAAGCTTCTCTTGAGACTGGAAGGTTCAGAAGCTTATCCGAGAGTGCATCCAGTTACTGTATCTTAAATTTACAATGTGCAAGAAATGAGGTCTCAGGAATAATGGCACCTTGAACCATGGAACCACTGAAAGACTCAAAATAATTACAGCCCTTAGGTTATAAAATTTTCACGTTAAAAAGTCTTAAGGCAGAAGCTGCAATGCATCCTTATGGGAATGGGCATCAATAGTTCAATAAAGCAGATTAGAAAAAGGAAGGTTGTTACAAAGAACTCCAGACTATGTGTGGCTACAGAGAGTTGAGGGGGGAGGGGTGATGGCTGTTAAAAAAAAAAAGAACAGGGGTTCAGACCTCCATGGGGTAGTATCTGGGAGCTTAACAGACCACCAGAGAGTGCCATGTTCTGGCCTTCCTCCGGCCTCCAACTACCAGAGGACCTGAGAACCCAGGGGAAAGCCTGACAGCCCCTGGATCCGGCCTCCACATGGTGGTGAGCTTCCCCTAATTGCGCCATACCATCCCTCTACCTGGAATTTTGTGAGCCACTCCTAAGGCCCCAGGGAAGACCTGCCTTTGGGAATCTAAGTCTGGGATCTCAGCAGACCACCAGAGAGTGCCCAGTAATTCTGGGCCCCCTCTGACCTCCCTTTGGCATAGGGTTAACAATGCACAGGACTGCCTATGAGAGCCTGGACCCTGCCTCCACCGTGGTGAAGAAAGCCTGAGTATACCTGACTGGAACCTGAATTGGGCTTCTGAGGATACCCCTGAATAGCTGATCTGAAGCCATCAGTTCCCTCCAAAATAAACCTGAGAGAACATGAACCCTGAACTAGCTTTACATAAGCAATAAAGAAAGGATCTAGGCACCCAGATAATAGAAGCATACTTCAACTTAATTGTCATATCAGAACCATAAACAACAAAAGAAATCCACATGCCAAAACCACAACAAAAGAATAATAAAATGGAAAGCCAAAACACAATGTCTCCACCAAGCCCCACCAATCCTGTAGAACAGTTATACAAGGAGAAACCCCTAGAAATAACCCAGGACATGGAATTTAAAAGAATAATCATAAACATGCTCAAGGAATTCAATGAATTTAAAGAACACATGAACAAACAAACAAACAAATCAAAGAGCTAAAAGAAGACAGGGATAAACTTGTGAATGAATTTACAAAAGAGATAGAAACATTGAAGAAAACTCAAGCAGAAATGAGGAAGGAAGTGCAAAACTCAATAAGTCAACTTGAAACAACAGGGGAAAGCCTCACCTCTACAATGAATGAAATGGAAAACAGAATATCAACACTGGAGAAAAAAGTTGAAGAACTGGACCATTCAAGCAAAGATTATGGAAAATTTTTAAAAACACAGCAATGGAATATGCAAGAGATGTGGGACACTATGAAAAGACCAAATCTATGGATCACAGGAATAAAGGAAGGAGAAGAATTTCAGGTTAGTGGTGTTGATCAGATCATAAACAGGATTGTAGAAGAGAATTTCCTGAAATTAAGGAATGATATCCCCATACAAATACAGGAAGCACACAGAATACCAAATAGATAGGATCAGAAAAGAAATTCCCCATGACATATCATAGTAAAAACACTAAATGTACAGAACAAAGAGAGAATACTAAAAGCAGCAAAAGAAAAACAACAAGTCACATACAAAAGAAACCCCATTAGAATTACGGTTGACTTATCGATACAAACTATGAAAGCCAGAAGAACCTGAACCAAGGTATTCCCAGTTCTACATAACAATAGAATATTCCAGCCCAGAATACTATACCCAGAAAAAATGTCTATCATAGTTGAGAGGGGAAGAAAAATCTTCCATGACATTAATAGCCTGAAAGAATACATGTCCACAAAACCAGCCCTTCAAAAATACTTCAAGCAATACAGAGAGCAGAGAGAGAAACAACTACGCCTTGGGGCAACAAAAGAAAATAAACAAAGATATAATCTAGGAAACACAAAATTACACAGAGAACACAAATAGCAATCAAAATGATGGCGACAAATACACACCTTTCAATAGTAACCTTAAATGTCAATGGACTGAACTCCCCAGTCAAAAGACACAGGCTAAGTGAATGGATTAAGAAACAAAATGCATTTCGTTGCTGTCTGCAAGAAAACCATCTCACCTTCAAGATAAAAGGATGGAAAAGAATATTCCAAGCAAATGGCAAAAGAAACAAGCAGGGATTGCAATTCTAATATCTGACAAAATAGACTT
>NW_008329809.1:70631-71758 GCF_000622305.1 Nannospalax galili
AGCCTTGTCTGAACACCAAACTCTGGTGCCCCCAAATTCATAAAAACAACACTATAGAACATTAAGACACAGATTAACTGCAACTCAGTAATAGTAAGGGACTTCAATACCCAAATGTCTCCATTAGACACTTCAACTGGACAAAGAATAAACAGAGAGAAGTCTGAATTAAATGATACCATACATCAAATGGACCTAACAGATAACTTTCCGTTATTCCACCCAAACACCAAAGAATGCACTTTCTACTCAGCACCTCATGGAACTTTCTCAAAGACTGACCACATACTGGGCCATAAAACAAACCTCAACATATACAAAAATATTGAAATAATTCCATGCATTCTATCAGACCACAAGGAAGAAAGCTCAAAATCAACACTGGACAAATCCCTAGTCACTACACAAACTCCTGGTGATTGAACAACACACTCCTAAGCAATGAGTGGGTCAAAGGAGAAATTACGAAATAAAAGAATTCCTGGAATTCAAAAAAAAGGACAATACAATACAACACAACTTCTGGGACACATTAAAAGCAGTCCTAAGGAGGAAGTTTATAGCTCTAAATGCCTACATTAAAAAAATTGGAAAAAGCCCAAATAAATGACCTAACACTGTAACTCAAGGGACTGGAAATGCAAGAACAAATGAAACCCAACCCCAGCAGAAGAGAAGAAATAACAAAAATCAGAGCAGAAACTAATGAAATAGAAACGAAGAAAACAATACAAAGAATCAATTAATCTAAGAGCTGGATCTTTGAAAAGCTAAACAAAAGAAAGAAAAAGCAATTCCAAATCAACAAAATCAGAGCTGAAAGGGGAAACATCACAACGGACACCCAAAAGATCCAAACCATTATAAGGGAGTATTTTAAAAACCTGTACACTACTAAATCTGAAAGTCTAAAAGAAATGGATGGATTTTTAAGGAAATTGAAACAGTGATATAAAGCCTCCCAACTAAATAAAGCCCAGGCCCAGATGGATTTACAGCAGAATTCTACCAGACACTTAAAGACCTCCAACCAATACTACTTAAATTACTCAAAACAATAGAAACAGAGGGAGAACTCTCAAATTCCTTCTATGAAGCCAGCATTACTCTAAAAGTGAGAAATAAAG
>NW_008329809.1:71847-80948 GCF_000622305.1 Nannospalax galili
AGACACACATCAAAAAGATCATTCACTGTGATCAAGTAGGATTTATCCCAGAGATACAGGAATGGTTCAATATACATGTCAATAAACATCATTAATCATATAAATGGACTCAAAGATGAAAATTACATTGTCATCTCAATAGATGCAGAAAAGGCTTTTGATAAAATTCAGCATGCATTTATGTTCAAAGTCCCAGAGGGAATTGGACTGGAGGGAACATACCTCAAACTAATGAAAGCTATATCCAACAAACGTCATCTCAATAGATGCAGAAAAGGCTTTTGATAAAATTCAGCATGCATTTATGTTCAAAGTCCTTGAGGGAATTAGACTGCAGGGAACAGAATTCAACATAATTAAAGCCATATATAACAAACCCACAGCCAATATAATTCTAAATGGAGAAAAACTGGAAGCATTCCCATTAAAATCAGGAGCCAGACAAGGATGTCCACTATGTCCACTCCTTTTCAACATAGTGCTTGAAACGCTTGCTAGAGCAATAAGACAGAAGAAAGAAATTAAAGATGTACTAATTGGAAAAGAAGAGGTCAAACTATCACTTTTTGCAGATGATATGATACTATACCTAAGAGATCCCAAAAGTTCCATCAGAAAACTCCTAGAACTGATCAACACACTTTCAGTATAGTGGCGGGTAATAAAATCAATCTACAAAAATCAGTAGCCTTTCTATATACCAATAATAAGCAATTGGAGAAAGAATATAGGGAAATGCTCCCATTCACAATTGCTGTAAAATAAAAATATCTTGGAGTAAATCTGACCAAAGACACCAAAGATCTCTACAATGAAAAATTTAAATCGTTAAAAAAAGAGATTGAGGAAGCCATCAGGAGATGGAAGGACCTCCCATGTTCATGGATTGGAAGACTTAATATTGTTAAAATGACCATCCTACAAAAAGCAATATATAAATTCAAAGCAATCCCAATGAAAATCTCCGTGATATACTTCACAGAATTAGAAAAATCCATCCTTAAATTAATATGGGCACAAAAGACCCCAGAAAGCCAAAGCAACCCTGAACACAAAGAACAATGCTGGGGGGGATTACTATACCAGATCTCAAAGTATACTACACAGCCATAGTCAAAAAGACAGCATGGTACTGGCACAAAAACAGACATATAGACCAATGGAATGTTATTGAAGGTCCAAACCCAAGTACACGCAATCTCAGCCACCTGATATTTGACAAAGGTGCTAAGAACACACAATGGAGGAAAGACAGCATCTTCAACAAATGGTGCTGGCAAAACTGGATCTTCACCTGCAGAAGAATGAAACCCGATCATTACCTTTCACCTTGCACCAAAGTCAACTCCAATGAAACTATTAGAAGAAATTATTGGCGATAACTTACAGGATATAGGTGTAGGAAAAGATTTTCTAAATTGCACAGAAGTTGCTCAAGAATTAAGGTCAGCAATCAATAAGTGGGACTTCATTAAACTAAAAAGCTTCTGTACAGCAAAAGAAACGATCAAAAAAATGAAGAGAAAATCCACAGAATGGGAAAAAATCTTCACCAGCGACACATCTGACAGAGGTTTAACATCCAGAATATATAAAGAACTCAAAAAACAAAGAATCGAGAAACTAAATGATCCAGTTAAAAGATGGGCTAAAGATCTAAACAGAGAGTTCTCAAAGGAAGAAATAAAGATGGCAAAGAAACATCTCAAAAAGTGTTCAACACTGTTAGTAAGTAGGGAAATAAAAATTCAAACAACCTAAGGTATCACCTTACCCCAATCAGAAGGCTAGGATCAAGAGAACAAATGATACCAAATGCTGGCGAGGATGTGGAGAAAGGGGAATACTCATCCACTGCTGGTGGGCTGAAAACTGGTTCAACCCCAATGGAAAGGATTGTGGAGACCTCTTAAAAAACTACAAATGAACCTACCATTTGAACCAGTTATACCACTCCTTGGCATATACCCAAAGAACTCATCCTATCACAGAGACACTTGTACATCCATGTTTGTTGCTGCTCTTTTCACAAGAGCTAAGAGATGGAAGCAACCTAAGTGTCCCTCAACTGACAAGTGGTTAACAAAAATGTGGTATATTTACACAATGGAGTTCTATTCAGCAGTAAAGAAAGATGAAAAAATGACATTTGCAGGTAAATGGATGGATCTAGAAACTGTTGTACTAACTGAAGTAAAACAGACTAAGAAAAAAAAAGACTTATGTTCTCCCTCATATGTAGCTCCTAGCACCAAATCCTTTTAGATTCCAGGTCCTTTTAATAAGATGATGCTATACAGCTGTCCTTCTGCATAAAATAACTACCATCATCACACCTTTTGCTGAGCCTGATCGCTAAACATACTCACAAGTGGGCTTGCTGACAGTTATGCTCATTCATTAAAGGAGTGCCAAGCAGGGTCACTGGACCCTTACCTAAGTATCAAGACACTCTTCCCAGCCAACTAGTCCAGCCTTGGAAGACAAAAGAAAAATGTGGAAGAACTCAATAGAGGGATGCTTTTGGAAGCCCTTGTCAAGAAACTCCAATGGACTTTCATATGAACATTTGAAAATTGCCCTGTTCTGACTTTTTTCTAGTTCCCTGTCTAGAACTTGTAATGCTAATTACTCTTTCCTTTACTTCTCCTTCACATCACCCATTCATGATTCAAGAACTTTCTTCTCCCCTTAGAGACAAGAGTTATGCAGTTTGAGAGTCTTTTAGATAGACCCACTGAAGGGCTATTTCAATTGCCTCACCCTGTGTCCCTGCTCAGCATGGAAGAAGCCAGAGCAGTTGGCGTCCCTATTCCCTAATGGCAATTTGGGTATCCCCATCAGAGGATGGCATGATAAGAATAAGAGGTAGGAATTGGCCAGACAGTTAGGGTAAAAAGACGCCTTAGGGTTACCTCTTCAGAGGGGGGAATGTTGGAGGGGAGGGAGTGGGCATGGATTTGCTCAAAACACCTTATATGCATGTTTGAAATTCTCAGTAAAGTTCTTGTAAAAATTAAAAAAAAATCATAGTTCCCACTTTTTTCAATGTGATGGGAAAGCCAGAAATGTCAAGTGAAAACATCAAATTGTTTCAAAATAAAGATACCTGGCATTACATGGCCAGACTAAATATAACTATATTTAAATCAGTATTAATAGAGGCTAAGTATGATTTAAAAAAAATTATACTCAGTTTCAAAAGAATAAGAAGAGTCATGCTTAGCACTCTGAAAACTCCCATGGGCAAACTGTAGTGTGGCACATGTTAAGCAACAAACCGGTGAGTGGTAACTGCATCTCGGATTCCATATGCACACGTTAACACTCCCCTTCTATAACATAACTGAAACACTGAACCACAGATAATACTTAAAAAAAATTTTTTTTTGGTCTTTTTGAAACAGGGTCTCCCTGTAGCCTCAGCTGTCCTTGAACTCACTATGTAGACCAAGCTGGCCTTGAACTCACAGAGATCTGCCTGCCTCTGTCTCCCAAGTGCTGGGACTACAGGTGTGTACCAAAGGCCTTTTAAAATATTTTTGAAAAGCAGAGTACAATGGAACAATGCGGTAAGCGGCAGCATTTCATTCCCTGGGGACATTTTAACGGCCTTCATTTCTTTTGTCGAACAGAAACAAAAGGCTATGGAGATGAATACAAACATAAAAGCAAGGTTCTGTCCTGAAGTTTGTAGCTACTGGTTAGTCATAAGTATACACAACCATTGGACAGTCAAAAATGGAAGAGAGTTAAGCTGTTGTCTTATTTCCAAGGCAATTGAAAAGGACACTTCAAATTAGATCATACTGGTAAGGGAAATTGACAGCATTCATCAACAGATGAGCATTAGCCAAAGCAAATTTAAAGGTAAGGTGAGTTTTTAAATATCATAACTCAGAGCATGTAACAAAAAAAAATCCAGTGTTCATTATTAACTTGCTAAATACTCTGTTGATCCTATGACTGTGTCCTTTTAATTTCTTCTAAACCAAACTCACTGTCTGTGCCAGAATAAACTTTCTTTTGGGGGGGTCAGGGGGAGGAAATAGTTTATTCAGCTTACATCTCCCGGGTCACAGTTCCATCAGGGAGCCCAATTAGGAACTCAGGACAGGTACCTGGAGGCAGGAGCTGGAGCACAGGCCATGGAGGAATGCTGCTTACTGGCTTGTTCCCCTGGCCCCTGCTCAGCCTGCTTTCTTATGCAACACAGGCCCACCTGCCCAGGGGTGGCACAACCCACAATGGGCTGGGCCCTCGCACATCACTCAGTAATCAAGAAGATGCCCCACAGATATGGCCACAGACCAGTCCAATGGAGGCAATTCACCAATTGAGGCTCCCTCAACCCAGGTGTGTCAAGTTGACACTAAAGCTATCCAGCACAATCGTACAACAGTCCCATGAGAAAATCCTGAAGTCTCTCCATCTAACAATTGAGGCAGAGGACAGGGATACCAAGAGAAGGAGACATGAACTAAGGGACCAGGCATTGTCTGCCCCTCCCTCAGCTCTGCTCCCTCCCTTTGTTCCCTGAAGCCTGCAGATGTCACCCTGAGTGTGCAGTTGGGTCAAGCTGCAGCCGACTTGGAGGCCAGTGCCAATGTAAACCTCACGTCACAGGGCGCTGCTGTGACAGTTGCTCAGCTGAGAGCTTTGGTTTTGAGCCTCATGGCTGTCATGGTATGTAGCAAGAAATATAATAAGAAACTCATTTATTCATAATGTTGCTGTTTTGAAGGCAGGCAAAGGGCGGTTTTAAAGGAGAAGACATTGGAATGTGACTTTGTGTAGATAAAATATCCTGAAATGTTTTCTACCATACTTCATCCACTGATCACTGGGCACTGACTGTGCAGAGCTCTATTTGGAAACAAGGAATGAACAAAAGGTAGTCTGTGCCTCTGGGAGTTTGTGGTGTGGAGTAAGTGAAAAGCAGTCCAGGTAAAAGTGGGAACATCAAGAAGGGAGTTGATCGTACACTCCAGGTTTTTATTTTTTTTATTTTTTATTTTTTGGTTTGGTTTGTTTTTTGTTTTGTTTTTTTTACTTTGTACACAGTAAATTTCAAAGTTTAAGAATAAATTTTTTAAGAAAAATATGAAGCAGGAAGAGGCCAAGATATTTCCACTGTGCCAATTAAGCCCCTTTCCTTCCTCTGCCCCTCCCCTAGCTCACTCTTAATACACTGATAATAAAAAGAGATGATTTACAAGGAAATTGTGACTTTAAAATCCAAAATGCAAAGATATTTGAATTCTAGCTTTCCTTTGCTTGTTTGTTTGGTGGGTATCTTGAAGTGCTCAGAATCAAGAATTAAACCCAGAGCTTCACTGAGCATGCTGGGCAACCGCTCTGTCACCGACCTCAGCTCCAGCCTCAGTTCTAGGTTATTTTTGTTTTGTTTTGTCTTGTGGTGATGTTGTTGTTGGTTCTGGGTTTTCTTTCTTTCTTTCTTTCTTTCTTTCTTTCTTTCTTTCTTTCTCTCTCTCTCTCTTTCTTCCTTTCTTTCTGAGACAGGGTCTCATGTAGCCCAGGGTGGCCTCAAACTCACTATATAGCCAAGGATGACCTGGAACATCTGATCTTCCTGCTCTACCTCCTCAGTTCTGGGATTATAGCTGGGTAACACTAAGCCCAATTTTTTTGTGGTCATTACCCTAGTGACACTGTCTCTGAACCTCCTAAGGACAGAAGTGAGGTATGTACATCTTCTACTTCACATTAACACTAGGATTTCCATCATGTTATTGTACCTGCTGCTGCCGTCAGCCTTCCCGCTAAGAGTGGGAACACAAACACAAATAACAGCACACCAGGAAGACCACATAAGCAAAAATAGAAGAAAGAGGATACAAAGGGTGTGCTCCCTGTCCTGCCCAAGGAGCCCCATGCATACCATCAGTACCTTATATCCTGCAGTAGTCAGTTATAGTGATTGTCTACTGCCGTATATTAGGAAACAGTACATTAGAAAAGGCACTGGAAAACACATTGTTGTCTAAAACACGTTCCCTCATTTAGAAAGTAGAATTCAGGGTCCAGGAGTGTATAGCTCAGTTGGTAGAATGCTTGTTTAATGTAGTTTATTGTTTCTTACAGTGAAGAATACTAATAATTAAAAAGTAAAAGAGGAAGGGAGTGGAAGGGGAAGGAGTAAAGTATAAGCGAGAGGGGAAGTCTATGGGTTAGAGACGTGAGATATGACAGGGAAAAGATTAAAGACATGCA
Organism: Nannospalax galili; assembly: GCF_000622305.1. Lineage (NCBI taxonomy): Eukaryota > Metazoa > Chordata > Mammalia > Rodentia > Spalacidae > Nannospalax > Nannospalax galili. Next base: position 78,082 of record NW_008329809.1, read on the forward strand.
GAGCTCTACCAGCAGGCCTCTCTCCAGGGTAAGTCCATCGCACCCTCCAAGCCTTGACTCCCTCATCCTCATTCACCCTCCCATCTCCCCCACCGATCTCTCCTCCTAGTTTGGGTCCTGCCCCATTCCTTGTCTTGGGGCCCCAGACACCTGGAGAACCAGTGCTGCTTCCTGATCCTTTTCATCCAGAACAACTCAGTGCCTTCTCTGGGCCCCAGGAGCACTGCTTCTGGGCCTGGTCCTACCCTCAAATCCCTCTGCTTCCCTGGGCCTGCACCACCAGCCAGACTCTTTCTGGGACTAGGAGGCTGACCTTTCCTCTTCCTGATACTTTGCATACAGACCAACACAACTCCTCACTGCAGTCCCCAGGAGTCATTGGGGCCTCTTCCTGCCCCATCTGCCTTTGCATCTCTGTGTGGCAGAGCCACCAGCTGCCCTAGACCAGCATCTTTCCTGGGCCAGGCTCCCAGGACAGTCCAACACCCAATTCCTGAGGCCAAAATCTTTCCTGGAGGGATTCAGACCTTAGGAGAAAGCCTGAGATCATCTGATCCTCATCTGACTTGGGCCTCTGAAGACAAAAGCAATCTGGCCACTCCAATATAAAATCAAAAGATCAGAAAGTGCAAAAGAAATCTGCATGTCAAGCCACACAGAAAGAATAATAACATGAAAAACCAAAATAATGTGGCCCCACCAAGTACCAATAGTACTGTAGAGGAGTACAATAAGAACCCCCTTGAGATAACACAGGACATGGAACTCAAAAGAACAAAGATGAATATAATGAAAGAATGCAGTGAATTTAAAGAATACAAAAAAAAAGAAAGCAAAGAACTGAAGGAAGACAGGGATAAACTTCTGAATGAATTCAGAAAAGAGAAATATTGAGGAATACTCAGGCTGAAAGGAAGAAGGAAGTGAAAAACTCAATAAGCCAGTTAGAAATGACAGAAAAAAGCCTCACCAATAGGATGAACGAAATGGAAAAAAGAGTATCAAGACTGGAAGATAAAGGGGACCAAATAGACTACTCAAGCAACGATTATGAAAAATTTAAGAAATCACAAGAATGGAATATGCAGGAATTGTGTGACACCATAAAAAGACCAAACTTATGAATCATAGGCATACAGGAAGGAGAAATGCAAGATAATGGCATGGACCAGATCTTCAACAGACTCGTGGAAGAAAATTTCACAAGATTAAAGAAAGACATGCCCATACAAATACAAGAAGCATATAGGACACCAAACAGACAGGACAACAAAAGAAACTCTCCACGGCACATCATAGTAAAAACACTACACGTAAAAAACAAAGAAACAATTCTGAAAGCTGCAAAGGAAAAACAACAAGTCACATATAAAGGAAAACCCATTAGGATTACAGCTGACTTTTCAGAGCAAACTATGAAAACTAGAAGAGCATGGACCAAAGTATTGCCAGTTTTAAATGACCACAGATGCCAACCCAGGTTACTATACCCAGCCAAAATGTCTATTATAGTCAAAAGGGAAAGAAAAATCTTCCATGACATAAATAGGCTGAAGGAATTCATGTCCACAAAACCAGCCGTTCAGAGAGTTCTGGGAGCAATACAAAGAGCTGAAGAAAGGAATGACTGTACCCAAGGGATTGTGGAAAGAAATCTAATGAAGGTGTAACTGGGGAAATGTACAGCCATATCAAGAATATAAACAAAAATTAAAATGACAGGATTCAATACTTATATTTCATTAATAACTTTAAATATTAATGGACTGACCTCCCCAGTCTAAAGACACAGAATTTGTGAATGGATTAAGAAACAAAACCCATCTTTTTGTTGTCTGCAAGAAACTCATCTCACTTTCAAAGACAGACACTATCTCAAAGTGAAAGGACAGAAAAAAAAATACCAAGCAAATGACAATAAGAAAAAAGCAGGTGTAGCAATTCTAATATCTCACAAAATATACTTTAAACTAAAACTAATCAGAAGAGACAAAGAGGGCCACTTCATTTTGATCAAAGGAACAATGAATTAAGAAGATATTACAATCATGAATATATATTCACCAAACCCTGGTGCACCCAACTTTATAAAAACAATACTACAAGACTGTAAGACACAGATTAAGCCCAACTCATCAATAGTAGGAGACTTCAATACCGCACTGTCTCCATTAGATAGGTCAACAGAGCAGAGAGTTAACAGAGAGATGTCTGAATTAAAAATACTATATATCAAATGGACTTCACAGACATCTACCAAGTATTCCACCCAAGCACCAAAGGACATACTTTCTACTCAGCACCCCATGGAACCTTCTCCAAAATTGACCATATACTGGGGCACAAAACAAACCTCAACAAATACAAAAAGATTGAAATAACTCTGTGCATTCTATCAGACCACAATGCAATAAAGCTTAGAATAAGCACCCGAAGAAACCCTAATCACCACAGGAACCCTTGCAGATTAAACAACAAACTCCTAAATGATGAATTGGTTAGAGGAGAAATTAAGAAAGAAATAAAAGTATTCCTGGAATTAAATGAAAAGGACAGTACAACATGACAAAACCTCTAGGACATGCTGAAAGACGTCCTTAGAGGGAAGTTTATAGCTCTAAGTGTCTACATCAAAAAAATTGGAAAGAACACAAATAAACGACTTAAAATTACAACTCAACACACTTGAAAAGCAACAGCAAATAAAACCCAAACCCAGCAGACAAGAAGAAATAACAAAAATCAGGGTAGAAATTAATGAAATTGAAACAAAGAAAACAATATAAAGAATCAACAATTCCAAGAGCTGGTTCTTTGAAAAGATAAACAAGATTGACAGACCACTAGCCCAGTTAACCAAAAGAAAG
>NW_008329809.1:81053-83357 GCF_000622305.1 Nannospalax galili
TAAAAACCTATATGCTACCAAATTCGAAAACCTAAAAGAAATGGATGCATATCTAAAGGCATGGGAACCACCAAAACTAAACCAAGAAGAGATTAACAGCTTAAACAGACCCATATCACAAAAAGAAATTGAAACAGTGATACAAAATCTCCAGACTAAAAAAAGCCCAGGATCAGATGGATTTACAACAGAATTCTATCAGACATTTAAAGAAGATCTGCATCCAATTCTACTTAATTTATTCAAAAAATAGAAATGGAGGGAAAACTTCCAAATTCCTTCTATGAAGCCAGTATCACCCTACTACCCAAACCAGGTAAGGATACAACCAAAAAAAAAAAATATAGACCCATATCCTTAATGAACGTAGATGCAAAAATTCTCAACAAGATACTTGCAAACCGCATACAGACACACATCAAAAATATCACCCACCATAATCAAGTCGACTTTATCCCAGAGATGCAGGGATGGTTCAATATACATAAGTCGACAAACTTCATAAATCATATAAATGGGCTCAAAGACAAGAACCACATGGTCATCTCAATAGATGCAGAGAAGGCCTTTGACAAAATTTAACATGCATTTATGTTCAAAGTCCTAGAGGGAATTGGACTGGAGGGAACACACCTCAACATAATTAAAGCCATATATAACAAACCCACATCCAGCATCATTCTAACATGGGAAGCATTCCCATTGAAATGAAGAACCAGACAAGACTGTCATCTATCCCCACTTCTCTTTAACATAGTACTTGAAACTCTTGCAAGAGCAGTAAGACAAGAGTAGGAAATTAAAGGAGTAACAAGTGGAAAAGGAGAGATCAAATTATCCCTTTTTGCAGATGATATGATATTATATATAAGGGATGCCAAAAATTCTACCCCAAAACTCCTAGACATTATTAACACATTCAGTAAAGTGGCAGGTTACAAAATTAATCTAGCAAAGTCTATAGACTTTCTATATACCAATAACAAGCAATCAGAGAAAGAACACATGGAAACACTCCCCTTCACAATAGCTGCAAAAAAAAAATAAAATATCTCAGATTTAACCTCACCAAAGACATTAAAGAGCTCTACAATGAAAATTTTAAATCTTTAAAGAAAGAAATTGAGGAAGCCATCAGTAGATGGAAAGACCTCCCATAGTCATGGATTGGAAGAATATTGTGAAAATGACAATCCTACCAAAAGTCATTTATAGATTCAACGCAATGCCAATCAAAAGCCCCATGCCAGTTTTCACAGAATTGGAAAAAACTATCTTAAGATTCATGTGGAAGCACAAAAGACCTCGGATAGCCAAAACAACCCTGAGTACCAAGAGCAATGCTAGGGGGATTACTATACCAGATTTCAAGCTGTATTATGAACTATAGTCATAAAAACAACATGGTACTGGCACAAAAATAGACCCATAGACCAATGGAACAAAATTGAAGTAATGCATTTCAGCCACCTGATATTTGACAAAGGGGCCAAGAAAATTAACTGGAGGAAAGACAGCATGTTCAGGAAATGGTGCTGGCAAAACTGGATCTCCACTTGCAGAAGAATGAAACTAAACCATTGTCTTTCACCCTGCACAAAAGTCAATGCCAAATGGCGCAAAGACCTCCATGTAAAGCCTGAAAATCTGAAACTATTAGAAGAAAACATTGGGAAAAACCTACAAGATATAGGGGTAGGAAAGGACTTTCTACACCAGACATCAATTGCAAAGGAAACGGGCAAGAATTAACAAATGGGACCTCATTAAACTAAAAAGCTTCTGTACATCAAAGGAGACAACCAAGGAAGCAAACAGAAAACCCACAGAATGGGAGAAAATCTTCACCAGCGACTCATCTGACAGAGGTTTAATAACCAGAATATATAACGAACTTAAAAAACAGAGAACCAAGACAAGAAGCAACCCAATTAAAAGATGGGCTAAGGAGCTGAACAGAGAGTTCTCAAAAGATGAAGTAAAGATGGCTATGAAGCATCTCAAAGATGTTCAACATCACTAATTAGTGAAATACAAATTAAAACCATTTTAAGATTTCACCTTACCCCAGTCAGACTGTCTAAGCTCAAGAAAACAAATGATACCAAATGTTGGAGGGGATGTGGGGAAAGGGGAACACTCATCCACTGCTGGTGGGGCTGCAAAGTGGTTCAACCCCTATGGATAGCAGTATGGAGAGCTCTTTAAAAACTACAAAAGAACCTACTATTTGACCCGGTTATACCACTCCTTGGCATATACCCAAAGAACTCGTCCTATTGCAGAGACACTTGTACATCCATG
>NW_008329809.1:83457-89320 GCF_000622305.1 Nannospalax galili
ATGGAGTTTTACTCAGCAGTAAAGAAAGATGAAATCATGAAATTTGCAGGCAAATGGGTGGAACTAGAAACTGTTATACTAAGTGAAGTAACACAGACTCAGAAAAAAAATCAACCTATGTTCTACCTCATATATGGATCCTAGAACCAGACTCTGATAAATAAGTATGCAACAAGACATAACTACAGGAACCAGGATAATGGAAAGGAAACAGGGAGGTAAAGGAAAAGAAATAACCTGAAAGAGAACAGTAGAAAACAGGCCTTAATAAGGGAGATATAGATAAAAATTGGGTTTATTTAAGGGAGCGGGGAGGGAAGGCTATACAAGGAACCTAGCAGATAAAGGGAAAGAAGGAGATCCAGAGAGGTAATACAATAGGAGAAAGGTATTATTAAGGGAGAAAGGGGGGAAATGGGGGCACCTTAAGTGGGAAAACCATGATGGAGGGGTGAGACAATGCAAGAGATAAACAATGCCTATCTAGTTTTGAAAACCAGACGGAACCATATTACTCCTACACCCTACTGACAAATTATACATAGCAGATCAAGAAATATATGTCAACATACAGTTTATCTGAGAACAACTGGTCTTTGCCCAATATTTATGTACATGGCACACAGTAATTAAAAATACCAGACTGGTGGAACTAACCTTCTTGGGTGTTTAACAGACATACTTTGAAGCCTATAATAATTTGGTCAGTGGGACATAAAGGACAGTTTTTGCTCCTTGACCTCCTAGGTCGACTAGTTCCAGGGGACTATGAGCATCTCTCAAAATGTCCTATAATGGTGGTGGGTCACCTGTTCTCTTGATCAAGGAGGCCGAAGAAACCCCATCAGATGGACTTGAACCAGTGTCCAGCCTATAAGGAGGAGGGTCAACACAGAGGAATCATTTCCCCCATGCTTCCAAGCGAAGCTAACCATGGTCGAGCAGGACTTTTGACTTGTCTTCATATAGGCGGAACTGGTAAAAGAAAGGAGCCAGGGTCTCCTCCCAAGCCCATGTGACCCCTGAGGAACAGATCCTCAAACAACCTTAAGAGTAAAAATAAATCGGTTTATCTGGTCCAACTGTATGGCCTAAACACCCAAAAGGAAAGTATAACCAAAGATTAAGGAGCCCAATATAATTTCATAACAGTCCATATGTATAGCTAAAGGCTACATAACAAGCAACAATACCAGATAGGACATACCTTCTTTTGAGTTGTTGGCCAGGGTGGCCAAAGGGATTCCCAGATAGTAACCCAGCATAGAATTGGGAAAATGAACAGCAGACCACAATCTTATCCAAAGGAATATTGACAACTGATTACCGCTAGACGAGGAACAGCTGACCATCCTAAAACAAAGACCTCTAGATAGGCTGACTAGATTCACCAGAAGGGCAAGGAAGCTGGTGTAAAAATTAATTGATTAATTAAATAAATAATTAATTAATTAAATTTTAAATTTTTTAAAAAAATAATTCTTCAAAGCATAAAAATTTGCTCCTTAATAATTGGTGGATGTGAAAAACATTACCATTGAAATCTACTTGATGACTTTATATCCATGCTCAGATGCCAAGGAGCTCAGAAAGTAACAGACTGTGACTAGTAATAATCAGATATATAGAGATTAGACATGTATGTGCATCTTAGTGTCAATTGTATTGAAAATGAGTTTTTCTGTGTGAATGAAACTGTGTATTTTAATAGTGAAATTGAGATCTTTTTTAAAGTTTAAAACCTCATTTAATTTTATGTCTTATAGGGTTTATACTGAGTACAATATTGTATAACTGTATTAATTCAACTGTAAACCTAAAAATTTACACCCAATTTTGAAGAAGATGCATCTTAGTCCTGGAAATTGTTATTGAATATGTCAATGCTGTTATAGTGAAATGCTTCTTCTGATTGTGTGGTTATTAAATAAATAATATTTAAAAAGAGAAAAAATGAAATAATAAAATAAAATAAAAGAAGAGATGCAGAAAAAGAAAGGATAGGCTTCAAAGCCTATTCAGGTAAGAATACAACCTAGAAAAAGACTGAACTATTAATGTACAAAACTGGAAAGAAAGAAAGAAAGAAAGAAAGAAAGAAAGAAAGAAAGAAAGAGTGAAAGAAAAAGAGAAAGAGAGAGAAAGAAAGAGAAAGAAAGAAAGAAAGAGAAAGAAAGAAAGAAAGAGAAAGAGAGAAAAAGAGAGGGAGAGAGAGAAAGAGAAAGAGAAAAAAGAGAAAGGAAGGAAGGAAGGAAGGAAGAAGTCAGCAGTTAAGAACACTGACTGTTCCTGTAGAACACCCAGGTTCCAATCCCAGCATCCACATGGCAGCTAATAACTGTCTGTAACTCCAGTTCCAGGGGATCAGACAGCCTTTTCTGTCCTTCGCAGGCATTGCACAACATGCATGCACTTACCTACATGCAGGCAATACACGCATACACATAAAATAATAAATAAAATATTTTTTTAAAAAAGAAATACGATGAGATAAAAGATACTTTACCATCCATCTGTTGTTCATCACACTGAGACTGAACGTGGCTTCTCCCATCCCCAGTAGTTTCTCTATCAGGCTCTACAGGCTGGTATCTGTCAGTGCCCAAGGGTCGGGCAGGAGAAGGCCCTGCCATATGTGTGCTTACCTTTGTCCCTGGGTGTTCTCAACTGGATCCAGCTATTTGTATTTAGCTATTTTTCTTTTTTCTTTTTCTTTTTGGCTTGTTCCAAGTTCATCACACTTCTAGAGTTCATGAATCACCAAGGCAGTGACAGGGATGGTAGCTTCTCGGGTAATTCAGTTAGGGCACCTAGAAGATCTGTTTTAAGTTCCGGAGCCACAGTCTGACAGTCTCCACAGGCAGCACCGCTCACTCCACCTCTCTGCCCACTTCCATCCATGGGTCAGTCTCTGGTCAGGCTCCTTCAGGTTGGCCATTCTGTGGCATGCATGTCCAGGAGCATGCAGTCCTTCCCTGGAGGCCACTGCTAACTCCAGTGTAGCATGCGCATGAGTTTGACCAGGTGACGGCAGCTCCTGCCTGCTCGCACACAGAGGATTTACCTTGTCTCGCCTCAGCTTGCTTTTTTTTTCCAGATCTTTATCTCTCTTTTTTTAAAATGTTATTTATTTTTATTTTATGTGTATGAGTGTATTGCCTGAATGTATGTGAGTGCACCTGTGTCACACAATGCCATGGAGGTCAGAAGAGGGCGTCTGATTCCCCTGGAACTGTCATTAAGGAAGGTTCGTAGCCGCCATGTGGGTGCTTGGAATCGAATGCAGGTCTCCTGCAAGAGCAGTCAGTGCTCTTAACTGCTGAGCCATCTCTCCATCCCCCCCAGATCTTTCTCTTATAGACATAGAGTCTATTCTTTGTATCTTGACCCTTCTTCTCGTCACACAGAGGCAGCTTCCAATCCACCATCAATAGACATATTTTTAGATAGATGAAAATATTATGAAGCAAGCCCTTTGGAGTCCATGCAATTATTTTTACATATTCACTCAAGAGAAAAGCCATAAATTTAAGGAGCAAACAAACCATTTCTTAGATTCGATTTTTTTTATCCTTAATTTTTTGCTTGTTTGTTTTTGGAGACAGTGTCTACATATACAGACTAGGCTGACCTTGATCTCAGTCCATCTGCCTCTGCCTCCCGAGTGCTGGGACTAAAACTCTGTGTCACCATGACTGGTGAATCCTTATATAGAAACTATGTCAATATACTCAGAAAGGAAGGAGAAAAGAAAGAGAAGAAAGCCAGAAAATGATTTTAAACTTCTCAGCCACATAAACCAATTTCACACTTCAGAATAAGTATAACCCAGAATTCAGGGATCTTCTGTCTCTGGGCATCCTTGGACACTGGCATCTAATGCTCAATCTTTGTTCCTGGAAGAGGCTGTACTGAGTCCAGGGGCAGCTCTACAGTAATTCAGAGCAGCAGTCACATTGATGGTCTCCAGGACCCATCACCCTCAAGCTTCTTTCCCAGGCCCAGGGTAGGGGATCTGCTGCCACACAGAATTGCTTCCAGCCCTGGTTCACAGTGTCTCCTGGCCCACTTCTTTTGTTCCAAGTCACATAGGTTCATCTCACAGTGCTTTACAATTCTCACCCATGAAACAGAGCCAGGGTGAGGCTGAGGAAGTGAGGGGAGAGAGCACTCCAGGACCCATGAGGGCAATTGTCAGTGCCTCCTCATCCAGAGCAGCACAGCACAGGAAAACACACTGCCCCACTCTATCTCCCCTAGGAGAAAAAGAAAGTGTGGAAAGATAAAGCCCAGGGCACCTCATCAGATCCAACAAGAAGGACCATTTCACCACTTGCATTTGACAGAGGATCAATGACTGCCAAGTTCCGAAAGCCACGCTGAGACCCAGATCCTGCAGTCTGGGCTAGAAGAGGGAAGAAAAGGAACACGCTCCTCCTGGCCCCAAAATGCTAAAGCAAACACCGAAGCAGGGTGTGCTTAAGAGCCTATAGCCACGTCTTTTACAAAACAAGAATAATAATCTAAAATAACACTTTTATTCTGGAGAAAACAAATACTTGTCAAAAATAAGTTTCAAGAGGGGGAAATAAAGATACAGAAGTGCTGTCATTCCGATTCATCTTCCACAAAAGTCAGGTGAAGAGCTTGGTGCAACTCTACATGCTAGGCGTGTTACAGACATCCCCCTAGCCCTGTGCAAAGAACATAGCTGATTTTCAGAACAGTCAGAGGCAGTAATCAATTATGGAAACAAAACAATCACACACTTGACTTCTGGAAATGCTAGTTCTACATGGAGTCCGTGAAAAATACATCACGATCTATGTTGCACGAAATACAGAAGCAGTAAACAGAAAGAGAAAAGGAGCCCAGAGCAGCACAGGGAGTCCGAAGCTCCAGAACAGGCATGGCAGGGGGCGTCTCCACAAAGGTCACAGGAGGACAGCTTCGTCCTGGCATTGTAGCTTCTCACTGCCCGTCTCCCTGTTCAAAGAGGCATACATCAGATTACATGTCTTTATTTAAAAGCTGATGCCAAGCATAAAGGTACCCCAATATACTCTCACAAGTTTGCCATTCTTCACACGATTTTATTTTTCTTTATGAAAAATAGTTGAAATGTTTAAGAAGGGCACAAGCTATAAACAAAATCCAAGAAACACTGTGTTCGGTCCAATCCATCAAAAGTAGTTGGCTAGTATTTAAAAGCAGCAAACAGACTGCAGCTGCCCACCACAGCCCCAAACAATATTTTAATCTCAAACCATAACAAAAAAAGATTTGAAATTTTGAGTTGTTTAATCTCAAGACTTTATTTGGGAAAAACATTTCCTATGCATTCAAATACAGTTCTGAACTGCTGAATTAGAACTGCTGAAAACATGGGCTTTATTAAAAGCACCTAAGTATGAAGGGAAATCTGCCTATGCCTGTTTTTGAACAGTGAGCATACTATTAAAACTATTCAACCCATGTACAATTTGTAGCACAGTTTTTTAACTACCTAAAGTACCTAATATAATAAACTCATCAAAACCAAAACAGCTTTGTTCAGTGTTTTAAAACATTGAGCACACACTAAGAACTATTCAATCTGAGTACAACTCATTTTACAGATAAGATTTTTTAAACCATATAACACTACCTATCACACTATAATGAACTCACTGCAGAACAAAAAGCTTTATTTTATAATTTTAATAAAACTCAATTTTCACTTTTCATGATTTTTAAAGATTGTTTTTCAACATCACAAATATGATTACAGATACTTAAAAATTATTTGATAGGTTTGGTTATTTGACACAATTTCATTTTAAAAATGGTCCTCTCAAAAATTAAGTAATTTTCCACAAATTTC
>NW_008329809.1:89478-90437 GCF_000622305.1 Nannospalax galili
AAAAGAAAAGTGTTGTGCTTATTTTCACAAATGTCCCAGGAGACCCTGAGTGTATCCTCCTCATCACCATCAACTGCTCTGGAAGTGAAGAACTAGAGGAACTTGTTTCTTGACCTAGGAGAGAACTGCCGGGTGGTACGCCTTTGTCTTGAACACTCTATGAAGTAGTACCAGAAATGTGAAGCAGTCTGTTTTCTTTCAAGTGTAATTATCTGCAGCTACCTTACATGAGGTTATGTATGCCATGTTAAGGATTCTGAGCACCAGGAGCATTTATTCAGAATAAGACTTTCAAATTAGAAAATGTAGCTCAGAGATCACACAGATCTGAGTAGAGAATTCTCAGAATTAATCTGGGGGCTCTCCAGACCAGTGCTGTACTTTCATACCTTCGACTGAGACCATCTTATAAAATAAAGTCACCAGTCAAATCTAAGAAACTCAGGTTATCTTTCTAAGCATTCAGTTTTAAATAAAAAGTAATCTGGTGCCAAGTGTGGTAGCACACACCTTTAATCCCAGCACTCAGGAGATATAGGCAGGTGGATCTCTGTGAGTTCAAGGCCAGCCTGGACTACATAGTGAGTTCCAGACAGCTGGGGCCACAGGGAGACCCTATCTCAAAAAGACCAAAAAAAATAGTAATCTGATATAATGCGTAACTTTTAGCAACACACTAGATTTCCTGGAGAAGAAGTAATCCTTGCAGCCATTACTCCACTGAGGGTGTTATTATACTCTCCTGAGGCACTCCCCTTCACAGGGGTCAGCAGGAATGGGGGCTTCCAAGAAGCAAAATCTCAGAAACTAAACATAATTAAACACCCTGTTAATATTTCTTGTGAAGTTTGTAATTATGGGTTAAAAACTTAAAATATATGAACAGAATATCCATTTGTAACATTCACATGCTAACTGTGAGCCTTGTAAATTGTTACTTCGTTTAAATAGTAAATCTA
>NW_008329809.1:90589-113477 GCF_000622305.1 Nannospalax galili
CATTTACCTTGAAAAATACAAAAGACTTTCAGGATTTGGCACACTAAGTGTTCATAAGAAAGTAAGAGGCATTACTTTTTTTCTTTAATTTTCAGCAATAAATAGAAACTAACACTTGGGGAGGATTTCTATACGCCAAGTACTGAAGTGAAGTATTTTCAATGAATTAAACTCATTTGGTTTATTAAATAATCCTTGCAAGATAGGTCTGGTTCTTGAGTCTGTTTTACTGAAAGGGATATTGACGCTTAGCATTATTACATGAACTCACTCCTAGACCACTCAAATCCATGTCTCAGGCAGTTCATCCCACTTTCTGTCAGTTGCTAATGACTCAGAGAGGACTCACTCTGCAGAGAGCACTCAGCCCACAGGATGGAACCAGGAAGCCCTGAGGTCAGGGTACAGAATACAAACAGTGGGTGACTGGTATGCAGTACAAAAGGCCAGCCTCCCATATCTGGTATGGAGAGTTTATGCCAATTTGATAAACAATACAAGTTAAGGAAATAAAATACTAGTAAATTCCTTCAACCATTCATTACAATAGTAGCAAATGCAATTCAAATCAAAGAAGCTCAAGTTATCTTTCTAAGCACTCAATTTTTAATACTAAAAACATAATCTGTTATGATGCACAAGTTCTAACAAAACAGTAGAGTTCCTGAGGAAGGAAGAACCAACCCCACTGCCATTAATCAATCAGAAATTATTGGGTATCTAAATTAGATTCCCATTAACAAGAGTATCAGTGATACTACACGAAGTCCCAAATCAATTATATTACTGAACAAAAATCTTAAATTTGCTTTTCAGGTTCTAAACTAGGCCTGTGACTTTCAAGAAATAGTTAATATATGAACATTTTAGAACCCAAAGAATAAAGACCAAATTAGTTTTCATCTTGTTTTCATTTTGGTTTTCATCAGTTCCATTTAACATTCTAACCAGGATAGTTTTTGAAATGCTAAATCATAAAAAACATTCAAAACCTAGTTTTTTGCAGGTAAATATTCAGTGATGTCTTTCTGACTTATAATCAGCAAAACTAAGATAAGAATGTATGCATCCCTCATACATTATGAAATTCTACAAATTTAATTTTAATTCAAACTTTGAGCTTCATTTAGATGCCTAAGCAAAGAATGAACTAACATGCAGCAGCACTGACCCATAGCAAGTGCACCACGGATTTCTGTACCCACACTTCACCGGTAAGTTTTATGACTCTTATGACTTTTTTTTTGTCTTTTTTTTTTTTGGTCTTTTTGAAGTAGGGTCTCCCTGTAGCCCCAGCTGTCCTGGAACTCACTATATAGACCAGGCTGGCCTTGACCTCACAGAGATCCACCTACCTCTGCCTCCCAAGTGCTGGGACTACAGGCATGCACCACCACACCCGGCTATAACTCTTATTTTTTGACATTAAAATTCATACAACTTAGGAAAGGTAGATGATTTAGTAAGTCTTTGTCAATACCAAACCTCTGAGAATATTCTTCTATGATGAAGCACCTAACTGTTCAGGAGTTATGTTAACCACTTAGAGATCTGTTAAAAGCTTCATGAAGGCATTTTTGAAACATGCAATTAAAGCTTTCATCTTCAGTGTTTAAGCAAATAATGCCCCCAAGGCATCTCAAATTGAGATTTGAACTGAATTTTTGAAATTATAGTAATCCCTACATAGTATGCATCCAGAATGAAATAATGACAACCACCTATAACTCCAGCTCCGGGGGATCCAAAATCTTCTTCTAGTCACCAGACACACACACACACACACACACACACCACAAAAGAAAGACTAAAAATAAAATAAATCTTAAAAGCAGAAGATATAACAGTTGTCAATATTTATGCACCAAATATTGGTTGGCATCATTTCATTTAAAAAGCATTAAAAGGCATGCAAGCCCAAAACGACTTTACTATAATACTAGTAGAAAACCTCAATACAACTCTCTGATTTTTAGATAGGTCTTTCAAACTAAAAATCACCAAAAGGGACTGGAGAAATGGCTCAGTGGTTAAAAGCACTGTCTGCTTTTGCAGAAAACCTGGGTTTGAATCCCAGCACCCATATGGTGGCTAACAACAGTTTTTAACTCCAGTTCCAGGGGATCCAACATGCTTTTCTGTCCTCCAGGGGTACTGCAAAATGCAGGTGCACTTACAAACATGCAGGCATAGCACTCATATACATGGAATAAAAATAAACACCGGCATGGTAGCACAAGACTTTAATCCTAGCACTTGAGATGCAGAGGCAGGCCAAAGCCAGCCTGGTCTACATAGCAAGCTCCAGGTGGGCTGGGGCCAAAGAGACCCTCTCAAAAATAAATAAATAAATAAATAAATAAATAAATAAATAAATAAATAAATAAATTTTTAAAAATTAAAAATCATCAACAAAACTTCACAGCTATACTATACCAGCAGTAGGATTCAGTCATCTTTAGATAACATTCTGTCTAACCAATACAGAATATAATTCACACTCTTCTCATAGCCCACCAAAACATCTCTAAAATAAATCACATTATAAGCCACAAAGCAAGCCTTAATGGACACGTACCCCCCAAAAATAAAAACTAAAAGAAATTATTTCCTGGATCTTATGAGACCATGATAGAATAAAACTAGAAATCAGTAACAACAGAAACCATAGAAGCTACACAAATGATTGGAAGCTGAACAATATACATTTGAATGAACAATGGGTCATTGAAGAAATCAGGGAGGAAACTTAAAAATTCTTAGAATCAAATGAAAATGACAGTACAACTTACCAGGATCTCTCAGATACAGCTCAGGCAAGTCTAAGAGGAAAGTTTATAGTGTAAGTGGTTACGTGTTTTAAAGAAAACTAGAGCTATCTCAAATAAATAACCTAGTAATGCACCTTAAGGATCTAGAAAAACAAAAAGAAGCCAAACTCAAATGCAGTAAATAACAAGAAATAATAAAGATTAGGGCAGAAAGAAATCAATGAAAAGGAAACTAGAAAACAATTCATAGAATCAAACAAACAAAATTTAGTTTTTTGAAAAGATAAACTGGGTTGACAAATGCCAAACTAACCAAAAGAAAGAAAAGAAGATCCAAATTAATAAAATAGAGGTGAAAACAGACTTACAACAGACTTCAGTGAAAACCTGGAAAGTCCAGGAGCAATGATAAATACATAAACTTACCAAAATTAATCAAAAAGCTCTAAACTGACCCATAACAAATAATGAAACTGAACCAGTCATTTAAAAATCTCCCACAAAGAAAAGCCTAGGACTTGGGAGATTCACTGCTGAATTCTACTAAACTTTTAGGGAAGTCCTAACAAATACTCTCAAATTGTTCCATAAAATTGAAAGTGAAGGAACACCCCAAAAGCCACCCACCAACCCACCAAGTACTATACTGGTACCAAAACTAGATAAGCACACAACAGCAATAAGAGAGAGAGAGAGAGAGAGAGAGAGAGAGAGAGAGACTATACACCAATTTAATATCCCAATGAACAAAAATGCAAACAATCTCAACAAAATACAAATGAAATGAAATTCAAGAGCACGATAATAAAACCATATATCACATTCAAGTTGGTTTCATCCCAGGGACGCAAGGTTGCTTAAACATATCCAAATCAGTACATGTAATACAGAATATAAACAGACTTATGGACAGAAATCACAGCATTATCTCAATACATGTAGAAAAGACCTCTGACGAAGTTGAACATGCCTCCAGGATAAAAGTCCTCAGGAAATTAGTACTAGAAGAATCATATCTCAACAGAATAAATGCTATACATGACACACCTAAAACTAACAGGCTGCCAAATGGAAGCCTTTCCTCTGAAATCTGGGTGAGACAAGGGTGCTCACTCTCCCCGTGCCTTGACACAGTGCTCAAAGTCTTAGCTAAGTGGTAAGAGAAAAAACAAAAGGAATAAAGACACGAAAAAAAGAAGTCAAGGTGTCCCTATTTTCAGGTAACATGATCCTATTGTAAAGACCCTAAAGACTCCACCTGAAAACTCTTCACCCTGACACACACCTTCAGTAAAGCAGACGACACAAAAGCAACATGGAAAAATCAGTGATTTTGTATATACCAGTACTGAACTTGCTAGGGAAGAAATTAGGAAAAATATCCCATTAACCATAGATTTTAAACAAAACTAGAAATAAATATAATCAAGCAGGTGAAAGACCTCTACAATAAAAACATTAAGACACTGGAGGAAGAAACACAAGACTCTAGAAGTTGGAAAGCACTCTCATGCTCAAGGATTGGCAGAATTAATATTGTGAAAATATCTATATTGTCAAAAGCACTCTATAGTTTGAAAGAATTTCCCAACAAAATTCCAATGACATGTTTACAGAACTAGAGAAAATGATCTTAAGATTCATATGGAAACATAAAAGACCACGAATCACTAAAATAAACCTAAACAGAAAAAACAAAGCTGACCGGATGGGCGTGGTGGAGCACACCTTTAGTCCCAGCACTTGGGAGGCAGAGGCAGGCAGACCCCTGTTCAAGGCTAGTCTGGTCTACATAGCAAGTTCCAGGTCAGTGGGAGCTACGAGGAGACCCTGACTCAAAAAGACCAAAAATTAAAAATAAAATAATAATGCTGACCACCTCACAATACCTGACCTCAAATTATACCACAGAGTTAAAGGCACAGGCAAGAACTTTCTGAGGACCTCAATAGTACCGGAAATACTGCCAAGAGTTGAAACATGGGCTCCATGTTCATTGTAACTCACTAATTTCATAGTGCTATCTTACTGAAATTTTTTTGTGTATATGTGTGAGTGTATGCATGTATGGTACGTGTGTGTGGTGTATGAGTATGTGGTATATGTGTCCGTGCATGTGGAGGCCAGAGGGGAATATTGGGTGTGCTACTCCATAACTCCCCAGGTGTTCCTGTGACACAGAACCTCTCACCAAACCTGGAGCTAGGCTGGCAGCCAGTAAGCCCCAGCAACACTGTGGTTCTTTTCTCCAAAGCTCTGGGATTACAAGCAGATGTGGTTACTTCCAGTTTTTTACTGGGGTGCCAGGGATTCAAACTGAGGTGCATCAAGCATTCTCACCCGCAGAGCTGCCTCCCTGGTCCCAGTGATGTCTTTTTAAATGAGATAAACATAAGGTTGCCATGTTAAAATAATTCAGACACAAAAAGGCTGAAAAAAATGAGGTAAGAAAACACGCTTACAAGAAGGTAGTCTTTTTGAACACAGTACACAGAACCTTTGCCAAAACTTATCTTTATGAGATGTCCTACGACTTACAGAATCCAAATAAGGGTTGAGTTTTCCATGATTGTGTTCTACTTTCTTCACCGTCTCACTCAGAGGAATTGCATCTGAAGGTACAGTAAAGCTACTGAGAAGGCCGACTTCCATAAGGGCCATCCCACTCCTCTCTGAGACCCAAAACCTACACCAAACAGACGAGGAAGAGAGGAAACCCTTTAGGACAAACTTACGGCAAATACTCTGCAAAAATTAAAACTATCAAATGTTACGCTAAATACTGTTTGAGCTCAAATAAAATCACTATAGAAAATTTTAAGTTTATCCTTGTCTTTTATCTGTGATGTTCTTGTAACTTTCAACGATATGTGACATCGTAACAGTGGTTCCTCAGACAGAGAAGGGAAGCGGCCTGGATGGAGCAGGCTTGTAATTGTGCGTTGCAGCAGTTACGGCACCACCTTTCAACAGATTCTAGCCATGTTTTGTACCGGTTCTCAACCAAACATTTCTCAGAAGGTTAACAGTCTCTCGAAAGTTAGCAGCACCACACTTTCCAGCTGAAAGCCCGAAAGCGGTGAGAGAGCATCCTAGCAGCGGCAAACTCCAGCCTGAGCCTTGGCAGCCTTCCCCTCATCTGCTTTTAGAGAGAGAAGAGAGAGACGACCGCTGCTGGGAGGCCTCCCTTTGCTCTCCTGGCTGAGCACATCTTCTTTTCTTCGGCCACCTTGAGAGAACTACAGCCTCAGAAAGCCACGCTACTGGCGTCCCTGGCACCTGATGGATGCGGTGTGAGTACCAAGGGCACCAACGATATTTTGTCTCCTTGAAAATAAATCTTTTTTATAAATGAATAGGAGGCAAGAGCCTGCCATATCCCACAGAAAGACCCCTCTGTGGTTACGGAAACAAGTTTGCCTGCAAAATAAAAGGGTCAACATATTACTAAGTAATTTCCGGTTGTCCTTTTAAATGACAAAAGCAAAAAAAAAAAAAAAGGCTATTAGAAAGCCTTGCTTTTTAGAGCACGGACTGCATAGCTGCCAGCTGCCGAACACGCCTGACTGAAAAGCCAGACAGTACAATTGGAGGTCGGCTGGCTCCGCAGGTCAAACAAAGGAAAACTGTGTGCTGGGTGATACACTCAGCCAAAATAGATGCTGTTGAAAACTAGTAACTGCATTGAAATTAGAGGTGTTTGTATGTGAGCAAAATTACAGCCGATCTGCATAAATACTAAAAGTACAAAGCAGGCTGTATTGTCAGACCTCGTCAAAGAGCCATGGTGAACCAAAGGCCCTGGGAAGGAGCACTAGCTAGTGGGAGAGCTCTGGAACTTCCCTGCTCATCATCTCCCACACCTGACACTGTGAGACACAGAGGATTTTCAACTGCTATTTTGAATAAATGAATGAATGCATGCATGAACGCGTAAGAGAAAAGCTTACCGTATAGAAGTCGTACAGCAAGGCCTAAATGAAATACATGGAATGGGAGCTTGTAGCACATGTAGGCTATTGCTACTGACAGCAACAAAAATACCTTGATTTTTCGTTCTAGAACAGAGATCAATGCAAGCCGAATAAAGAGTAATCAAAGTCCTGTTTCCTTCCTGGCTGAAAGACAGCAAGCCACTGGAGAAATGCTGATACCTCCTGCTGCTGTTCAAAATGCCCAAGAGGAGCGATGGGGTACACACGTGAGGCATTTTCACCTCAAAATCAGACAACTGCTCCAAAGACAGAACAGACGGTTGCAATAGGGAGATGGGGTTCAGGCGACAGCTAAGAAAGTTGAGCACCTGGATGAACACCCAGAGGCAACCTCAGAGCATCAGTGACTTCCAGTCCAACCATAATGCTTTGAGATATTTGAAAAGAGCAGGCTGTTGCTCCTCAGCGCATTCTGAAAGAACCCTCCAGTTGAACACCAAACAATGGGGAAGAAAATGGAAAGGCAGAGACCTCAAAGCCTCGATTCAAGCATTCTCAGAGTTGTTCTCAAAGTCACAGACACTAGAATACCCAGGACACTGGAGGGGGTAGTTCACTTCCTACTGTGAAGTCAGCAGGACTGTGGTCAAATGCTTTGGATTAGGCCAATTTAAGAGCCTCTTCTGGGAGCTGCACTTACCAGGACATAATTATTCTATAATTATCCAAGGCCAGAATCTTCTAAACTGGAACGATTTTAGTACCTAAAACAACTTTTTTTCTTTTTGCTGGATTTGCATGTTCTTATAAAATTTGGGGACAAAAAGCATCAAACTTAAAGCTAAATCTGAACCCAAAGTGAAATTATTTCAACAGAAAAAATAAAAAATAACTATTTTATAAATATGATTGACAATATTAGAGTTTTCGTAAATTAGGCCTGAATTTTTTATTAGTTTATATTTTTCTTTTTCTTTTTACTTACAGGCTTTTGAGCAGATTTATAGTACTAAGTGTGTAGTTCTTCATTTGGAGCAGGCCTAAATCCAATCATAAAGTGATTAGTTATTACGCAAACACTCATGCCACTATTGTACCAGTGGGCATTCATATTCAGTCTCTCTCTCTCTCTCTCTCTCTCTCTCTCTCTCTCTCTCACCCCCTCTCTCCCTGTCTCCCTCTGTCCCTCTCTCCCTGGTTTGTAAGACAGGGTCTCACTATGTAGCCCTTGCCAGCCTAGAACTCACAATGTAGACTAGACTGGTCTCTAACTCACAGACATCCAGCTGCCTCTGCCTCCTGAGTCGACATGTCTTGCCTGGAGGGTCGGTATTGTAGCATACATGATCTAGAGTTGGGTCAGATCATTGAGGAGTTTTCTCCACTGGCAACCTGCATAGCACCTTCCAAAACAATCAATTCTAGCCAGTAGGGAGGGAGTTTCCAGCTAAGTTCTACCTTGATTTCTCTGTGTCTTATAACCAAAATGTTTAGCAATAGGCTCTTACCAGCTAGTTCTGGTGAACAACAAAGAGTAATGGCAATAACCTATGTTGGGCCAACAACTCCTAGAGAGGTATCCCACAACTAGCAATGGAGTTCTTACCTAAAAGTTTATCCTTAGATGGCTCAACAGGTAAAAGTGCTTCCCATGCAAGCCTGATGATGTCAGTTCCATCCATGCAACCCACAATTGGCAGGAGAGAATCAACTCCAGAAAGTTGCCCTCTGATCTCCATGTGTACACCATGGTGCATGCGCGTGCACACACACACACACACACACACACACACACACACACACGCAATAATCAATACGATTTATATTTTTCTATCCAATTTTGTTACAGATACAGGGAAATTTACAAACATTTTTGAGCATGTCTAAGAAAAGCTTAAACACGACTTCAGGCTATAGCCCCTTCATTAATATGATGTGATAGCTACACAGAATCAAACCTTCAAATTTATGTTCTAAAAGGAGAAAAGTAAAGGAGAGATCTGACCAGATACCTACCTTGTGCACACATTCAAATTCACATGATTAACATCATTCTCATCTTTCACATCAACATCTAAATCAAAAGCTTCCTGATTTTTGACAGATCTCCATCTTCTAAAAGACCCCAATTCTTTCACATTATAAATAACATTGAGCTGAATTAATAGAAAATCAGCACAAATGATAAATTAGCAATAAGTTGTTAGCAATAAATTACTATTACTGCACAGTCTAAATATTAGGCAGTGATTCTTTTTGTAATAAATACAATTAGATTTGTATTCTTCAAACTAGGCTTACTAGCTAAGAATGTGTCATTATTAACTAATGCTGCTATAAACACTTACCAATATTTGTATTGAGAAAATTACAAGGTAATATTCCAAACTGTCACAGAATGCTATGTATGTATGTATATATGTATGTATGTATGTATGTATGTATGTATGTATGATGCTCATGGGATACTGATTTCTCAAAGAATGTAAAACATTCATTTTCTTTAGAATATTCACTAATTTCTAAGCTCTGTTACCCAAATGGAACCAGTAAGATAAATCAGAACTAAAATATCACCTGCTCAACCACTGAGAGTTCTTCCTCATCACCAAACATTTTTCAAAGATGATAAAGGGATTTGAAGTCTTTTCCAGCACATGCTCTATGCCACCCCTGCTATGAAAGAGCTGTGGGCACACTGGGGCAGCATGAAGACCAATTTTTCTCAAAATGATTCTAAATCAGGAGTTTAGGAATGCACTCAAAATTTCCTATGTGATCTATTTAAGTATTAATATGCAGCCACTTATTCCAAAACAAGGTTCATGTGATACTGAATTTCCCTTTATATCTACTAAACACACACACACACACACACACACACACACACACACACACCACCCCCAAAAATAAACTTCTGGTGCCCTTCTAGGATTTACATACTTTAAAAAATCTCTCACTAAGCCTTCACTCTTCATATCTAAGAGTTCTAATCTTTCTGTCCCGCCACAACATAAGCTCACACACCCTTTCATCCTTTTCATAATTCTGCTTATTTTAGTCTGGACATTTTGCAACTTATTCTTAAACTACAATTAATTATTAAATATAACATTAATTAAAATTGTTCCTGGAGCAGTTGGAGAACAGTTTTGTAAACTGAGAGCACTTTCTGTTCTCTTCATCCCCCTCCCTCCATGACAGGCAAACACAGCTACTACATTTGTGACGAGGGCAATGACTGACACCTGTCTGTATTAGGTTTTGTATTGGATGACAGTGAAGCTCAACTTTGAGCTCATAGAACTTCAAAAGAATATATTCACCACTACTTAGAATTTATTACCCAAATAAATTAACATTTACCATAAGCCTTAGAGCTCTCTTTCCACTCCTTTTCCAGAGCATTTATAAAATGTCAGCTAAGTCTGGGTGTGGTGGCGCATGCCTTTAATCCCAGCACTCTGGAGGGAGAGGCAGGCGGATCTCTGTGAGTTCAAGGCCAGCCTGGTCTAAGAGTGAGTTCCAGGCCAGCTGGGGCTAGAGGGAGACCCTGTCTCAAAAAGACCCCACCAAAAAAGAATACAGAAGTCTCCAGTTTTGCTTACTTTTGGATTTATTTTTGTATTGAAGGACAGTTGGAAATGAGAATTTTCCCATGCTCTTAATAAAGAACTATATAAATTATTCACTCTCCCTTTCACTGAGAAACATTCCATTTCACTATAACTATTCTGCCTTAATTTTAAAAAAATGCTTTCTGTGTCTTGAGTATCATGCAAAATAATTTTTGGAGGGCTGGTGACATGGCCCAGCCAATAAAAGCACTTGCTGCATGAGCCTGGAGAACTGAGTTCAATTCCCAGAAAACACAGTGCAAAGATAAAATTTTGACTTCTATACATGCTCCATATATACTCAGTGGCACATGTGCACCCACATATACACACAGAGCAGATATAATAATAATAATCCTTTTTAAAAAGTCTTAGAAGTAGGCGGGAGAGCTGGTTTAGCAATTAACATGTACTGCTCTTGCGAAGAACAAGAGCTCAGTTCTCAACACCCATGTTGGATGGCTCACAATCACCTGTAACTATAGCTCCAGGGACTCCGACAGCTCCAACCTCCTGTGCACATACCCCCAAACAGATATACATGCATATACATAATTGAAAATATTAAAAAAGAAATCTTCCCCCCAAAATCTTAGAATTATTTGGAAATTCCCAAATTATATCTGCTTAACAAGGTATTTCTTCCCCACTAATCAATATGTCAATTCTCTCAACAGAAGTAATTGTACCAGTGTGTTCGTTCATTTGTTTGTTTGTAGACAGGCCTCACTATGTAGCCCCTGGCTGTCCTGGAACTTGCTATGTAGACCAGGCTTGTCTTGAACTCACAGAGACCTACTGGCCTCTGCCCAAGTGCTGAAACTAAAGGCATGTGCCACAATGCCAAGCCCATACAGTGTTCTTTAAAGTACTTATTTTGGGCTATTGGGGAAAAGGAAGGGGACTGGAGGAGAGTAGGCAGAATAGGTAAAGGTGACGATGCCCACAGAGACCAGAAGATGGCATTGGATCCCCTGGAACTGGAGTTACAGACAGTTGTTAGCAGCCATGTGAGTCCTCTGCAAGAGCAGTCAGTGCTCTTAACTGCCGAATCATTTCTCCAGCCCCTATTTCCATTTTAATTATAGTACCATCCAAAGCAGGTTTGTTTCTATTTTCTTCCTATACCATGGAACACAAAACCATGCTCTAATTACAATATTTTCTATTTAATGAGGTTTGACATTTAAAAAATACATTTTCCATAAAAACAATGTGTAATGCCATACTGACCTTTATATTCTTAGACAAATATTAAGAATTCATAAGTGAAATATATATTTCCACTGGGTGTGGTGGTGCATGCCTTTAATCTCAGCATCTGGGAGACTGAGGCCTATAACTTGAGTCTAATTTTGTCTACATAGCTAGACCCTGTCTCAAAAGGGGAAAGGGGTGCCCCAACTCTTGACATGAATCACACTGGAGGGTTTCAACACTCCCTTCAAAAGGCAAGTAACCTCCAAGAAATGCTTTCCAAGTAGACTGTCAAGACACATAATTGTTGTCTACTCAGTAGTTCGTAACATCTCTGGTACTTTGTAGTAAAGAACATAATGTATCTTGCCAAGTCATAAAAGTAAATCATTTAGAATTTTATTACATTTTCATTTATTTATTTTCCTCACAAGTGTATGGGGTGTGGGTAGTGGGGGCATGCCATGCACAGATGTGGAAGTCAAGGAACAGCTTGAGGGAGTTGGTTTTCTCCAACCACCATGTGGGTCCTGGGAATCAAACTGAGGTCTGGCAGCAAGCTCCTTTATCTACTGAATCATCTCACTGGCCGTCATTAATTATTTTGTACAAGTTATCTACGTTGAAGACTTAGCAATGTTCCAAAACAAAGAATTATTATTGAAAGTCATATTTAACTGAAAAATTACATACATACCTGACAAATAGCGAATCCAAAACCGTTTGCAGAAATATTAACAACAGTTGGTTGCAGCACTGCAAGCTAAAAAAGGTGAGGGAGGAAAAGTGAATGAGGATAATTTTCTGTATACAGAGTTTTCCAAGTAGCAAAGAGTTCGTGTTATATCCCATGTGGAAGCAGAAACACCTACCACAGTGCTAGGAGAGGCAGAAACACCCCACTACAGTGCTAGAAGAAACACCCCACCACAGTGCTAGGAGAAGAAGCAGAAACGCCCCATCACAGTGCTAGGAGCTCTGCCTGGACCCAAATAAGGGCTGTTCATCAACCAGGTGAAGGATGTGTGCTCTCCAAACTCCCTTAGCCCAAGACTTTGGGAAGGCACACCAATGCTTCTCCCAGAGTCATCCTCCTGTTGGGGTTGAAGCATGCCTGCCTCCAAGCTCCCTGAGTCAGCACCTGACTGACTATGAGCACTGACCATGGACACAAGGGAGCATTCATCATTGTGTCTAGATTTAGCCTTCTGTTCTGGCACCATTATCCCTTTTCTTCAGTTTCCAAGGGAAGAAAGCGTAACCCTTGGGTCTTAGCATAACCCTTTTTTGAAGTTTAAAGTAAGAATTTCAGTCAGGTGTATTGGTATATGCTTGTAATGCCAGCGTGGCAGAGGCAGAAAAATCATGAGATCAAGGCCAGCGTGGGCTACAACAGTGAATTCTAAGCCATCCTGAGCTATAGGGCAAAACTGATCCTCAGAAAAAGGGAGGAAAATGCAATACTAATAATACAGTAATAATTTTTCTACTGGCTCTAACAAGTCTCCTAAGAGGACCAGTGGTATAGCTAAAAAGAATATAGTCTTCGGGGTCATGGGTTCAAATCCTTGCTCTACTGTTATTAGCAACATGGCTTCTCAGCCTACTTTCTCACATGTTAAATGGTGGGGAAAATGCTTGGCTTGAGGAAGGAATGGAGCACAGGTTCAGTGACCTAGCACCGTGTCTACACAAAATTAGGATTTGGTGGTTTTTATCCCTTTCCCGATGTGAAAGTGTGTATGTTTCCTCCTTTTCTACTCATCTTTCCAAAGGTTCCCATCCCTTCCACCTTCCCTGAGTTCAGAAAATTCAACCAAAGGAGGACATCCTTCCTCAATCTCTGGAGGGCCCTGGGAGAAGCTCTTTTCTGAAGTTAGTAGAGAGCAGTATTCCAGAATGAAGGCCCTTCTACGTGGATTCTAAATAGTCACCCCTGTTCAAACCTCTGCCGTCTGAAGGAGAATGCGGTTCTGAGTGTCAATCAAAAACTGCACAGGTCTTGATGCGCTAGGTCCCATCACAGTCACTTGGATATTTGTACTTTCTGTATGCATTAAGGATGAAAATTCAGAGACGGCCTTTAAGGCTAAAATGGTAGCCTACTGAAAGAAGAAAAATGATTATGCATGTGGGTATACACAAAATCTCTAGAGGAAAAATTCAGCCATGTTTAGAAAACCATGCTTATCTGCCCACCTTGAGAGCACAACGCTCTCTCAGTAGTCTTTGAACTGGTTGACTTCAAGTTCATAAGAGGCTCAAAAAACTATTACAGCACAGAACTGAGCATCTGTCCTTAAATCAATTATCATAGACAAAAAATAACTAATACAGATGGGAAACTCGTTCATTTCATATAAATATCAGATATGAAGTTCAAATGAGAAAAACCTATCTTAACCCTTTGACTTGGGTTACTGAACTTTTAATTGAAGTAAATTTATGACTACATGAGAAAGCAACCACATGCTTCTCATTTATTAAAAATGTATTTTTTTAAAGGAAAAACTGTCACCTGGGTAGATGTAAAACCTCCCAGGCTGTTCCTCTGCCTGCTTAGCCACCGCATCACTGGGATTCCCTCAGAAACTTGGTGCTGCAGGTGTGAAAGCAGAGCATATGCCGCAACCTCGATATCCAGGGAGCGCGGCTGCCAGGACTCAGACAGGGTGGGTGCTGATGACACCCAGAACTGCATGTCTCCTGAGAGAAAAGCAGTAACATTCTGATCAACTACCAAACATTACATTTTATACCATTACATATTTTCATACTAGACCAAGTTCTATTTGACCAGCAAAAAAAGCATATATATATACACACACTAGCAAGTACAGGCATAGATAAACACACAGAACTGTGCAATTATACATGTTACTTCCTAAACTATTACAACTTATAAATTTTCATCCTTTTTTATTGCCTGCATTTGAGGATGTTTTGATTAAAATATTTTTCCCAAGGGAAATTCTATATGTTTGGCTCAAGGCTAAACAGTTATAAATAAAAGGGAGAAATAGCATATTCCAGAAAATAATACATATGACTTGTTTGGCCCGGTCATCTTGTACACAGTTCAGAACACTTGGGAAAGAACCATGCTCTGGGAATGCATCATTAGCCAGCTCTCACATTCTTGGAAGCCTCTCCCTTTCTCCTCTTCTGAAAGATGGTGTTACAAACTCAAATTCCAAGCCCCCAAGGAAAAATGAGGAATGCCAGATAACTCAACACCCTTCCTGAAGATAATCCTGCTCTACCCCTCTGACTGTCCCGGGTGGAACCCCCCCCCTTCCTCTCATATACATAGATGGTGACTTCACATCAATGGAATGTGGAGTGACTATCACACAGCCCAGCACAGGACAAATGTTTCACTTCAGTCTCTGTGCAATAGTTACATGGTCCTCAAGCCTGGAATTGGTAACAAGGATTAAATCTAAATTAGTAATATCACAGTTTCTGTAGTCAGACCACTAAGCACTTTCTGTACTTATCCCTTCTTTTCTTTTAAGGATTTGTTTTTATTTTTATCACTGGGGCAGCATGCACAGCACACATGCAAGCACACATATGGCAGTGGTCACAGAGGCCAGAAGAGGGCAACGGATCCCTTGAAGCTGGAGTTACAGGCTATTATGAGCAGCCTGGTGCGGGTGCTGGGATCCACTGCAGTCTTCACAATAAAGCAGTGGATGTTTTGACTGATGAGCCATCTCTTCAGCACCCAGTTATCCTTTTTTTGTCTTTTTTGAGACAGGGTCTCCTTGTAGCCCCAGCTATCCTGGAACTCACTATGTAGACCAGGCTGGCCTCAAACTCACAAAGATCCACCTGCCTCTGCCTCCCAAGTGCTGGGATTAAAGGTGCGTGCCACCATTCCCAGTCCAGTTATCGTTTTTGAATTAACAGAATTGTTTAAATCAGTGGATTCTCTCTAAAGTTACTTATGCCCACCAATTCACCCAAAGACACAAACTTTAATCCCTGACTATAGAGGCTTTGGGGGTAGTAACACTTCTTTCAAATCAGAAATGATGTCAGAAACTCAAAAGGTAACAACTCAAAGAGAAACTCAAAGGCACAACACATCTACAAGATGCCCAGGCCCTTAAGTTCTATAAACAGCCCCTGGGGAGCCTAGAAACAATATAAAGTTCAAGCCCATCCATCATTCTTCATATCATTCCAAAAACACAAATGCAAATAACTTCATATTTTCTCACACACATCCCATAACAATCTAGCAAGCTCAGTTGGGGCCCAGACATTACCTTCCCTTTCTGCATGCCGAGTCAGCATGCGCAAAGCATCCAGGGCTTTTGGACTCCCCACCGAGGACAGTGCATAGGTTATAAGAGCCAAAGTGTAATTGTCCCATATTTCTCTGTTCAAGTCAGACTCCAAAAACTTGATAGAGTCTTGTATATCAATATTAGGCTTGAAAGAAAAACATACATATGTTACTACACCATATATGTAAACAAAAGGTACATTGAAACATCCACCCAAAAAATGATTCCAGTCAGGAGAGGGGGCAGAAAGATTGTAAGAGCCAGGGGTGGTGGGTGAGCACAAGGAAACAGGGTTTTCTAGACAAGTGAGAAGTTACTAACATGAACTACAGCAATGGTGACAGCATGTACAAGACCTATGCAAGCTCCAGCCAGAAAAAAGCCCAGCATAGATGTGGGGAAATGGGGAAGAAGCCCAACCTTAGCTGAGGAGCTACTGGCAACCACTGACTACTGGAAGGGGGGAGTTGATTTTCGTTAAGGGTGTGACATTCTGTTAGCCAAGGTCGAGAGGATGGCTACACACCAAAGCTCATTTGTGGACACAAACTTAACTCAACAGATCTTATATTAATGACACAGTACATAAAATCCAGTGGAGGGGGGACTATTAAAGGTGTGCAGATAGGAGAGAGGGTCTAAATGATTCAAATATATTGTATAAAAATCTCAAAAATTCAATTTAAAAAAGAAATAAAATGATCCCAGTGTCTGTTAAGTATCTGACTTCATTTCGGGCAATAGGAATCAACAACACTCACTGTTATTGAAAGATCTGGTACATATTTTGGAAAATAATAGTACTATCCAATTGTCATAATTGAGTAGGCGCTATTCTTTGGGGATAAGAAACAAAACAGAGTTACTGCAATTGTTTATCCACTGAGTATCATAAACCCAAACGGAAGAAGGAAACACATCAGAAAGACATTTTTCATACATAATCTCAGGACTTGAATGTCAAAGCTCAGGGGAAACTTTGCCTGCCGTGTACTAGATCGGAACACTGTGGGAGCCTAGCAGAGAACAGCTGTTGATTTTGTGAAACACAGTCCAATAAACAATAAGGCATCAGGAGAGCTCTGAGGCAAAATGAAGACCATTAGCATAACTTTCGGTCCACAGTCATTCTTAGCCACACCCCTATGCCCAATCCAGGGGCTTTCAGAAGCAGGTGTGCTTTTCTTGATTAACAGATACTCACAGGGATTGTTCTCTAAAAGTTTAGAATTTTTTTTTTTAATCCTTCAAACGGCTGACATAGTCAGTGGTAGGGAACTTGAACACCCTGGGTTCAATCCCTCTCACTATAAAAAAAATAAAAACCCTTCACCTCAAGGAAACACATTCCCAATTGTAAACTATATTCTTTCCCCTAACAATGAAATATTAATATTACCAAAAGCAAGTGCAGTACGTGTGTTTTAAAGTATTGGAGAATTCCTTTGTCTTCTCTGAAAGAGTTTGTAATTACTTTTGTCTTCATATTTTGGATTGTGACCACAAATGCAGAGCCCGGGACTATCCAAATGCAGATTTCAAACGCAGCGCAAAGTTATGAAGCACTGTCGGCTTCAAGACACATATCTGACACATCAAGATCTACCTTCCTTGAAGTTATCAAAGATTAAATACCTGATACTTTTTGTGTCCCAGGAGAGAAGTCACAATACAGGCCGTGAGCATAACTGGGCTTTTATTGCCACCTTGAAGTTCACTGTGACTCACTCTTCCTGGCTCCCAAAATTCACCATTGGATTTCTGGTATCCTTTGAGCCAAGTATATGTTCTATGCAATATGTTCTGATCAATCTCTATATAAAGATCAGCTTCAAGGAAACATCTTAAAACAAAAGCTGACAACCTTGGTAAAAGAGGGGAGAAGCACATAAACATTAAGCATTTAAACATTCAAGTCCTCTACATCACACTGAGGATGCAAAACAAAAACACATTCCCCATCCGTAAATTCATCAGAGGCAGAATTTCTGAAGAAGGCAGAGAAAGGAAGGAAGAGAACAGAGATGGAAAACCTGTCTCTACGGACGGCCTGACTTTCACTTGAGGAGCTGAGAAACTCCACATCGACTCACAGAACGCCATGTCTGAAAAGGAACTTAGGAGTCACCTAGTCATTTTTTAAAATATGGGACACTTTATGAATTTGCATGTCATCCTTGCTCAGGGATGAGGTCAATCTTCTCTGTGTCATTCCAATTGTGTGTGTGTGTGTGTGTGTGTGTGTGTGCGTGTGTGTGTGTGTGTGTAAATCTATCCCCACATTTTATAGCCCCTTATTGAGCATTTGGCTTTCCAAGATAGTTAAATTGCCTAAGGTTACACACCCTTGACTGCTCTAGACATGTACCAAAGAAGATTCCATACACACTTTGCTCAGTCCAAAGCTGTGCATGAAGTATTTGGAGTTCACAAGCAAACTTAATTACTTTGAGGGAAATGGATAGCTTTCTCTCCTATAGGACTCTGGTCAAATCTTCCAGACCTACATGTGTACACATTCACCACCTGCCACTAACACCTAAGAATGATTTGTATGTGTCTCTGTCTCTGGGTGTGTGTTTCTGTGAATGTGTGCTCTGTATGGGTGTGCTGTGTATATGTGTGAATGCTCAAGTTCTACAGCAGGTGTCTCAATAGCAGATATCTCTCTTCAATAGCTCCCACCTTTCTTTTAGACAGGATCACTCACTGAACCTGAAGTTCCTCATCTGGACTAAGATGTCCCCCAGCAGGCCAGCAAGCTTCAAGGGTCACCTATCTCCACCATCCCCCACAAGGCTGGGGTTATGGGCACACACCACTGCCAAAGTTGGCTTTTTACTTGGGTTCTGGGTATCCAAACTCAAGTTCCCAAGATTTCATGGCAAGCACTTTACCCAGTGAGCCATCTCCCAGCCCTTAGTGTTTCTTTTTCCTTTTTTTCTTTTTTTTTGAGACAAGGACTCCCTGTAACCCCACATGGCCTGGAACTCATTATGCAAACCAGGCTGGCCTTGATCTCAGATAGAGCTGTCTGACTCTGCCTCTGGAGTGCTGGGATTAAAGGTGTGTGTCATCACACCTGACTCTGTAAGAATGATTTTTAAAGGGAGGATAATGAAGAAAAGAAGAGGAGAGTAGAAGGCAGGGATAGGAAAAAGGAGAGGAGAGGGAAAGGAAGGGAGGAGGGAGGGAGAGGGAGGAGGGAGGGAGAGGGGAGAAGGTATGCCGGAGAAAAAGAGGGAGGAGAAAGGGGGAAGGAAGGGACATAAGGGGAAGGGAAGCCAGGCAGGAAGAGAGGTTGCACAACAGAGGCCCTTGTGCCCCACAAAGTCTACTATTTATTGTACCAGATGACACTACAGAAAAAGAAAATGTTAAACTTGATACAAAACACTATATTTGGGAGGAAGGAGAAGAGGGATAAGATAGGGTCTCGCTATGCAGCCCAAGCTGGCCTCAGTCAATCTGACTGCACCTCCCAAACACTGGAATTAGATGCATGAGCCATCACACCCAGCAAGAACACTATATTAAAGTGCTTTGTCAAACAACAAAATCAAGCAATCTATTTATGGATCTGACCCCTGACAAGAGAAAATCTGTCTCATAAAAGGTTAATGTGGTAAGCACCAATAAGGCAATAATATCCAGGACTTTTTGACTTTAGGTATACAGAGGAATTCATCTCTCTGAGTCCTTGAAGTGAGGCCATGGCAGACAGAACAAGGAGAAAGATTAATTGTCCAAAATATGCCACATGGAGACTTGACTCAGGAGGAAACTCTGGATGTTCGTTGCTTAATTCCATCATTATTTTTCAAGAAATACGATCTTAAAGAAATCACATTGACTGTTTTAACAAAACACTCGCTCTAATAAATCAGATATGGAAAAAACACCACAGTAGCAATATTTTCTTGTCATTTGTATCATCATCATAAAGTACTCTTCTTGCTGTTTTTCCCACAAACAAAGGGGGGATTGTGATTTATCTTTGCTAAAGAACATTTGATTTGCAAATGTTGTAGAATCATACTTTTAAAAGATAAACTTGTAAAGCCTGACTTGAACAATCAGCTGCTATGTCCACAGATATGTAGGCCTGTCAATTCCACAGCCAGTGATGAGTAAACACCCAGTACAGACCATTTTAACTGGAAAAACACTTACTAAGTGCTCCCAGAAGGGTCATCGTTCCCAAAAGCACTAAAAGAGCCATTGTTCCTCTGATAGAGAAGCTCCCTTTGGTAACCTGAAGACACAGAAATCCATGTTTAACCAACTTGCTATGGCTTCATATTGAGGACCATTGGCAGAGAAGAGGAGTGAAGACAACATCAATCAAGACTGGATAGTAAGTACTGTCTGTGATGAGTGATACAGAAATATAAAATACCAGGATATTTCACAAGGGATGAAGAAGAAAAGTAATATCAAAAGACTGTTACAGCTGGGTGTGGTGGCATGTGCATTTAATCCTAGCACTCAGGAGACAGAGGTAGGCAGATCTCTCTGAAACCATCCTGGTCTATATAGTGAGACACTCTCTCAAAAAAAAAGTAAGATGAGGCTCTGAAGTCAGCACTAGCTTGATCTCTCCTTGTTTGTTCCACTGTTCATGTGGTGTCAGGGTCTTTCCATCCAGTTCTGATGGGTAACCAAGAGAAGGGGCAATGGCCAATATTGTTTGTAGGTCTACGGGACCCATGGTCAACAGCTCCTATAGAGAGGGAGTCCATTCCTGGCATTGGGGTTTATCACCATCATCATCATCATCATCATTATTATTATTATTATTATTATTAACCTAGGATGTCTAGAAAGCTCAATATCCCCGTGTTATAGGATAACTCCCTTTAATTTATTTTATTATGTATATGTATATACTTTAAGAAGCTTCCATAATGGTAGATTTCCATATGGCTTTTTCTAAAGACCTTTTGCATTTCTTATCCCTGCCTATATTCCCTTCTCTGCTCTGCCCTCCCAATCCCCGCCCTGTCTAATCCTTCCTAGACTAATGTTCTAAGGGTACTATGCAAGCTACCTGAAGGAAGAAATCATCATCAACCTTACTCAGCTGTGAATGCTGTGAACTACAACAACTTGCCCAGCAAGATAAGCCCACTGGTGCAGTAGTGACACAAATATTATGGGATTAACTAATCACTCTAACTGAATTTAAGGTTCACTTCCTAGGATGGACCCCATACCTAACATTGCTATCAGGCTTAGGACCCAAGGCTAAACAGATCACAGGACATAGGTGAGAACCTAATACTAGTTTTCTACTAAATAGTGATCACATTAAACTGACTCTTAATGACTAATTTTTATACCTATAGATGAATGCATCTCTCACTTCTCACCAGAGAAGTTTCCTATGCAACAGATGGTGATTAACAAAGAAACACACAATTGACCAACATGCGGAGGGCAAGCGGCTACAAAGTGCTTATCCCTGAATAGCCTACCTATATCAAACTTTTGTCCCCCAAGGCTCTGGGATCGTCATGGAAATGGGGGTGGAAAGATTGCAAGAGCCAGAGGTGGTGGATGACCACAAAGAAAGAGTTTTCCAGACAGCTGGTCAGTTCCTCATATGAACTCACAGCAATGGTAACAGCATGCACAAGTCCTATGCAAGCTCAAACCAGAAAAAATTCCAGCATAGACATGAGGAAGTGGGTAAGAAGCTGATCACTATTGAGTGAAGGAGAGTCAGGTCTTCTTTCAGGACTGACGCTAGATAGGTTGACCAGGCTCTACTGAGGGACATCTGGGAACACAAACTTGACTTGATAGGCCTTAATATATATATAACAAAATGCGTGAAATCCAGTGGGAAGGTAAGGAGAGGAACAGATAGGGGAGGGGGTCTAACTATGATTAAGATATGACAGAATGCATGAAATCTGGTGGGGGGTATGGAAGGGTGCAGAGAGGGGAGATGAGTCCAAATATGATTAAGATGTATGAAATGAACAAAACTTCAATAAAAATAGTGAAGAAAAAGTATTTTTGAAAAATGTCTCCCCACAAAGAAAATCCAGGATCAAATGGATTCAGTGATGAATTCCAAACCTTTAAGGAAGAATGAACACCAATGCTCTGCAAACTGTTGCACATGAACACACACACACACACACACACACACACACACACACATACACTACCAAACTCACTCTAGAAAGCCAGCATTACCCTAATACAAAACCAGATCAAAACACATATGAAAAAGAAAACTATATATCAGTTTCTCTGATTAATATTGGATGTAAAATGATCAACAAAATAATTGTAAATCAAGAATATATTAAGATCATACATCATAATCAAGCTGGTTTCATCCCAGTGATGCAAAGTTGGTTCAATACATACACTATAATAAGTGCAGTGCAACATAGAAATAGACTGAGGAGGCCAGGAATGGAAGGAAACAACTCAGCACAGTAAAGGCACATACCTCAAACCTACAGCCAGCATTATCCTAAATGAGGAAAAACCAGAAGCATTTCCTTTGAACCTGGAAGAGAAAAGGGGGTCCCTCCTGTGTTTTTATTAATAGAGTACTCAAAGTCTTATCTAGGGAGATCCAAAAAGAGAAGGAGATGAAAGGCAAACAGAAAGGAAAGAAAGCAGTCAGAGGACCCTATTTATAGACAACACAAGCCTTTACTATAAACACTCTAAAGATTACACCAGAAAACTCTGGACCTGAAATACGTTTCCAGCAAAGCAATAAAATACAAAATCAGTAGCTTTTCTGTGTGCCAATAACAAACTTGCCACGAAAGATATTAAGAAAATATTCCATTCACCATACTTCAAAATAAATAATTATCTAGGAATAAACCTAACCAAGGAAGTGAAACACCTGTACAGTGAAAAGGTTTGAGACACTGAAGAAATGGAAGAAGACACTAGAAGACAGCCAGACTTCCCATGGTCGTGGGTTAATATTAAAAATATTAGTAAAATAGTAATAGTAAATATATTATATTACATATATATATATTATAAAAATATATTATACAAATATATATTATAAAAAATAGTAAAAATGT
>NW_008329809.1:113521-126653 GCF_000622305.1 Nannospalax galili
TCTGAAAATTCATATTGAAATACAGAAGATCCTAAAGAGCCAACATAATCCTAAACAGATAAAAATAATGCTGGAGGATTCACTATATCTGATCTCAAATTGAACTACAGAGCCATAGTAACCAACACTACAATGTACTGGCCTAAAAAGAGACAAATATATGAACGGAATGGACTAGGTAACCAGAATAAATGCACACTACAGGCACCTAATTTTCAACAAGAGTTAGACAAAGTGGCACAGCAGGTCAAAGCACATGCAAGCCTGAAAACCTGAATTCAAACCCCAGAACAGTGGAAAGAAAGAACCAAGTCCCAAAAGTCCTCCTACACATGTATGTCGTGGTGTCCACGCCCACATTCATACACATACACACATAATAAATAAATAAATAAATAAATAAATAATAAATACTTTAAATTTTTTGAAAAGTGCCCAAAATGCGCTTTGGAAAAATAATACCTCTTCAATAAGTGGTATTAAGGAAGGTAGGTACCACATGTAAAAGAGTGAACTAGATCCGTACTTCTGATCCCGCACAAAAATCAATTCAAAGTCATTCACAGACTTTAACAGAAGACCAGAAACTCTGAAACGACTAGAGGAGAACCCAGGGAAGAGACATCATGATGTATGCATAGACTACAGCCCTGGCTTTGATGATACCATGTATAGTTTATATAACTTTGAAAAGAATATATTATATACGCTTCATTTTCAAAGGCAATCAAGGGTCACAGAGCAATTTCTTACTGTTCATATACAAAATTAACAGAAAAGACTAAGACATTCTATCTCAATTTATGATTCAGAACAAATCCACCAGATAACCAGGATTTAACTGGGACTTCAATCTAATAGAAAAGTGAGGGAGAGACCAGGAAGGGCGAAGGGAAGGAGGTAGGAAGGAGAGAGAGAGTGCACTGTTCTGGGCCCCTTCAGTGAGGCCTGTCCTGGAGGACAGAACCATGCCTCAGCCAAGCCCCACATCATATCAACAACCACAGCTCCAAGTAGGAGATACTGTAAAACGAGTGAGAGATCTGAGCTAATGGGCATGGGGTCAGTGCTTATGGAAATGGCTGAGCAGGTGGCTGTCCTGTATTCCTATCAAATGTCAACAGCCAGCATCATTCCTCCACTAGGGCCAGCCAGCCTGGAAGAGATGAGGAGCTACACATAATCTACAGCTGTAGACTGAATTTCTAGAGCTGATTTAAAAAAAAAAAAAGAACGCAGACTTTCAGCTCTGTTCCCATGGGGGGAAAAGGAAGGAAAGAAGGAGACCCTGGGAGGCATTGGTTTTCTTCATTCTGTACCAGCCATGCAGTCATAGAGGACCCTTGGGTGCTTGTTCGCTGAAGCATCCCAGCATATCAGGCCTAATTTCTACTCGGTTAGCAAAACAAGATATTGATGGCATGGCTACAATGTTTATTGTTCATACAGAAATCTTCATTCCAGTGTAATTACCTAAATTGGAGATGTTTTCATTACAATAGATGAGCAAGTCAAAAACCTGGCTTCCTCCAAAAGTTTACAAAGAAATGAGTATCACTTTCCAGTTTGCTGTTTTACACGTTAGCTCTTTGGTTTGAAAAGAATAGTATAATCAGAATTATCAGCATCCCTAAAAATTGAAGTATAGAAGTTACGGGGGTGTCAGGATAATGACACATAAACTATTCACAATGGCCAAATAAGATACAAACTTTTCTGAGTCATGAATTTTCTTTGGATTAACCATGAATATAAACTACTCAAATTTTATCAGAATAAAGGTTAAAATATTGCTTCAGAAACAAGTAAAAGAAAACAGCACTTGGGCTGGGATGCAGCTCAGCATTAGATCACTTGCCTAATATGCACGAGGTTCTGGGTTCAATTCTGAGAGGAAGGGAAAGGATGGTAGGGACACGGTGAACACAACTTGATCCTGTTTTATTTCAACAGAGAAAATGTGGTTTCAATTAGACTCAGTTTGAGTCTCACTTGAAAATAAACTACAGGCACTATGATTCAAATATCTAAAGAAAAGGACTGGCAAGATGGTTCATGAGATAGAGGCTTGCCACCAAACCTGATGACCTGAGTTCAATCCCTAGAATCCACATCGTAGAAGGCAAGACCCAAGTTGTCCTCTGACCATCACACGTGCACCCACATACACACCCGCATACAAAAAACAAACAAAAAAATGTAATAAAAAATTTAATGTCTGAGGAAGCAAGTGCTTACCCTTCTGTTAGCAGGCTCAAGATCTTCTCAGAAAGTTTCTTTTTATGGCTCTGCATTTCTTTTTTTGACAGTAAAATATATATCATTCAATGATGTAGCCATTGTTTTAACCAAAAGCAACAGGTTACAGGGCTCCACACCAAGTAAGATTTAAGTAAAACAATATGCTTTTCCTAAGTGACATTTAAACAATCATGACTCACATCAAAACCACTTTAACTTTTTTAAAAAATAAAAACAACTACGTTATATTTACAGGACTTTGGCAAACGTGATGGCAAAAGAAAAGGCAGTTCTGAAATGAGACACTGGTTTCACAATGAAAAGAATGATACTGGGCAATGCTTGCCTGCTGTTTAGATGGAATCTGGCTCTACGTGCCAGATGATGCTTTTGGAGGAACTCCACTCTGCTGACTTAGCAGGCACTTCACCAGCTCAAAGGACACCAGAGGAATCACTGGTCACATTTCCTGGATAGGAATATTACACTACAGCCAGGTAGAATGGTCAAGTGTTACCGGCAACAGCTACACTGTAGGAGAACCTCAGTGCTCTTCCAGGCCAAACCCCCACAGGAAGATGACATAACGCCCAAAGAAGTTAATACTGATCATTCTTTCACCCAGTCACACTAACTGAGGTGCCCAGACATGGGGAAGGAGAGATTAAGCACAGAGCCCCCTCTACATGCAGGAGATGGACACCAATCAGGCTCAGTTTAAATAATATTAGGTAAAGAGTATAAAATGGAGTAATACAGGTGTCACTGTCTAGTTGGGGAAGGCTATTCTGAGGAAGTCACTGGAGCACCGAAAAGAAGCCAGAGCTGGAGAAAGAGCACTCCACCAAGGGGCAAGCTCAGTGCCCAGCCCCGTGGGGCCACAGGGGCTCAAGACAGAGCAGAAGGAAATCAAAAACAGCTACACTGAGGCCGAAGTTCACTCTGAACCTGAGAGGCCAACACTGGAAATACACCAGAGGAGCCTGGGCATGCTGGACACTGTTAAAAGATCCCTTTATGATCTGTGAAGATTTACTGAAGAGGAGTGAACACACATGGAAGGACTGCGAAGGAATAATGTAAGGCTCTTGCATTATTCCAGGTGGACAGCAACGGCTTTAGCCAGGGTACAGAAGAACTTAATTTGTTTCTAGACGTACAATGGTCAAAGCAAGCATACCACGTAGGTCCTTTTAATACTTCATCTTACAGATGGGAAAACAGGCTCTGGGGAGGCTGAAGAAATAGACCCCGGGTAGGGACCAGGATTTGGAGCCCATTCTGCCTTTATGGGTGACAGCAGAAAAGTCACATTTCTAGGGACCAACGATTTCTTTCCTTCTGGTCAATGTGCACCTCTAACAACCAACAAATGTGAGGGAAGGCACTCCCTCATCAGAGAGAGGCACAGAGGCCATTTTGAATCTTTTTGTTTCCAGTATGGGAATCAAACCCAGAGCCTTGTTCATGCTAGGCAAATACCTTACCCTTGAGCGAGATATATATATATCCCTAGCTGGCTTTGAAAAACTAGTTTAACCACCTGGCCAGGACTGGTCTGCAGTACCAGTGCTGCTTTTGGGAAAGAACAAAGATTGGGTTTGGGGACTTCTGAGATCTCAAGATCTTTACAAAGTATCTAGCGAAAAAGCTCAAGTCATCTCCAAAGAATGAGTCTTTGCTCAAGCCACTTAAAATAGATGTTAATGCTGGACATGGTGGCGCACACCTTTAATCCCAGCACTCGGGAGGCAGAGGCAGACAGGTCTCTGTGAGTTCAAGGCCAGCCTGGTCTACATAGTGAGTTCCAAGACAGCTGAGCCACAGGGAGACCCTGACTCAGACAAAATAAAATAGATTTTAAGTATTAATATTTGATTATCCAAAATTACAGATCATAAATCACACATAAACTTGGAATTATGTGGCATTTTATTACATGTTCCTTTATTAAAATATCATAATGAAATCCCAGCACTTGGGAGGCAGAGACAGGCGGATCTTTGTGAGTTCAAGGCCAGCCTGGTCTACATAGCGAGTTCCAGGACAGCTGGGGCTACAGGGAGAGACCCTGTCTCAAAAAGACAAAAAAGAAATCATAATGAGGGCCAGAGAGGTGGCTCAGATGGTAAAGGTGCTTGCCACTAAGCTTTGACAACCTGAGTTCAATCACTGGGACCCACATAGTGGAAGGAGAGAACTAAAAGTAGTATGTGTACACACACACACATACACATAAACACACACACAATAAATAAATAAATATAATTTTTAAAATTGTTTAATGTAACCCTGAATGAATACCAAATTATGAAATGCCAATCTAATGCTTATGTAATTTTTAGTTGAAACCAGACAGACTAATAAATTTTAAGCAGAAACTGGAATCTTGTTTTCAAAGGGCACAAAGTTAAATTACAACACTCCTAAATACTTTTGACTCATCTCTTTACTACAACTATTATACCAGCGTGTAAAGATATAAAAATGATATAAAAGCATACCATACTTTATATGTTATAAAATATATATATAAAGCATACTTTTATATTATAAAGATATAAAAAAGCATACCACACAGCCTACCACAGACAGCACTGATGACCCCATCTTAAATCTATCTAATTATAATAGAATTTTCAAAATATAGTTCTTGTGTGTATACATTTAAAATATAATTTATAAAGATGTGTATAAAGAATGGTATTGGGGATTTTTTTTTGTTATTTTGTCCTCCCCCCATAGCAGAGGACTGAACCCAAGACCTTGGGCTTACTAGACAAGCGCTCTACCACTGAACTAATTCCCCAACCCCTAAAGAACAGTAATTTTTTTGTGTGTGTGTGGTCTTTTTGAGACAGGGTCTCCCTGTAGCCCCAGCTGTCCTGGAACTCACTACGTAGACCAGGCTGGCCTTGAACTCACAGAGATCTGCCTACCTCTGCCTCCCGAGTGCTGGGATTAAAGGCGTGCACCACCTTGCCCAGCTTAAGAGCAGTGTTTTTAAATCAGTATTTCTACACAAAAAAATAACAAGTGCTAGATCTTTGAGAATTTACTGAGGGACTCTTACCAGTTTCTGTGTTTGAGAGCTTCCAGAATGTTTGAGAGCTTCCAGAATATCAGCATCATGTGCACTCCTAATAGGGAGGACAATCACACCCCATGCTCTTCCCCATAAGACAGGTGATACTTAACCCTCATCCCAAGCCCTAGTCCCCCTTGGCTTTTCCCCCACACTGCCTTGCTCCTCGCATAACCCCTGGCTTCCACTCAGCCTTTGTCTGCAACCATCCCACCCATGAGGACCCTGACCAGCTCATCCGCCTGGATCCAACACTTTATAGCTTACACTGGTCTAATCCAACACCTTATAGCTCACACTGGTCTAATCCAACACTAGACTCCAGCCTTTGGACTTCCTTCCCCCACAGACCCATGCTTCTTCCCTACTGTTTTATCAGAACCCTCACTAAGGCCAGCTGCATGTTGGTGTACTCAGGTCCTCTTGGCCCAGCTCTGGGCTCTCATCCATCAAGCCCATTGCTTCTAACAACCCAAGAATAATGCAAATGAGACACCCTGCGGATTCTCAGACTCTGCAGCCCATTCCCCCAGGGTTTCCACAGCTCATTGAACCTCCCTGTGCCTCAATTTCCTCACCTGTAAAATGGGGATAGTAGTGCATCTACTACCTGTAGTTTTTGTGAGAATTAAATGAAACATGTAAGGTTTTTTAAAAGGGTAGCTGACATTACTATTACTACATAGAATTTAGTTTAGGGTAAACAGGCTTCTATATATTGAGAGAACCTGAAAATAAGGTTTATATCAAAATAATGTCATTACTTGAGCTCAATTTGTCTGTGGAAATGTAGTAACAGCTAGCAGTGCACCTCTCTTTGCTTTTAACCCATTCATTCTTTTCTTTTTAACCCATTCATTCTTTTAAAAAAAAGAACTAAATAGTATTGAACAAATGTTCCTACTTTATCTTTGGTAAATATTTCCCAGTCATTTTGAAGTCTTTATTTCAAATCTTCGTGAGATTTGTGTATAGCACGTACCAGACAAATACTACAGGCAAATACAAAGCTGAGATTGTTATTTTGGGGGTTGGATTCTGTGGTATTTCAAAAAAGCAAACTTGAATTTTATTTTTATTAAAAATAGTTCACCACTCTTCATTTTTTTCTTAGTATGGATATTGAGAGCAAGGACTGTGGACCCAGATATTGCGTCCAAATTCCAGATTAGCCATGAGCTTGCCATGATCCCGGGAAAACTATGTAACTTTTCTGTGCCTCAGCTTCCTATTCTACAAAA
The DNA here is from genome assembly GCF_000622305.1 of Nannospalax galili. Lineage (NCBI taxonomy): Eukaryota > Metazoa > Chordata > Mammalia > Rodentia > Spalacidae > Nannospalax > Nannospalax galili. Next base: position 120,089 of record NW_008329809.1, read on the forward strand.
TTGGAATCATGTTAACATTCACTGTGAGCATGGAATGAGATTCTAGATATCGAGTGCTTAGAACACTGTCTGCCACATAACCACACAACCCATGTGACTTTGCTATTAGCAAGTGGCCAACTCATATAGTGTCTGAACAGTCTCAACAGTTCAGAGTCAGAGACTCACTACCTCTGTGGAATTCTCTGAGGAGCCAGCTCCCACCCACCCCCACACATTTCTGTCCATCCTTCACCTACTGGACATTTTTAGTACCACAAAGGTCCCCAGCACATAACGCCAACAGTGAATTCCTTGAGAGGAAAGACACCTGCTTCCTCCACGCTACAACTGATCTTAGCACTAAGAGATATGCCACACATGTAGTGAAATTGCCACAGCAGCACACACATCCAACCACAGGAAGTGATGGCAGGAGAATCAGGCATTCAAAGCCAGCCTCAGCTGCCTAGGAGTTTGAAACTAGTCTGGAAAATAGATCTTTACTACCACTACCACCTTAGCAGGAGTTAATGAATGATTGGCTGCAGGAAGACAAGCGACAGTTTCTTGCTACCTGACCTTCCACCTCAATTCCATCTAGTCCCACCATCATGTATAGAGACAAAATTGATCTATTTTGAAACATGGCCTAGGAAGAACCTGACCTGCAAACAAACACACACTTCTTAACAGATAAAAGCATATCGAATGCTTACCTTGCCTCATATATGAAAGGGCTTTTTCTTTTAAATCATCTGTCAGCTGTTTCTGCTTAGTCAGATAATCCAAAATGTAAATATTTGGAGTGAAGTTTATCATGTTCTGTTCTCCACAACCATAAGGCATCCGAATCAGTGAGGCTAGGCCACTGATGGAAGGGCAAAGAATATCTCCTGAAAGCACAAAATACTGGGTTCATTTGCTGAATACTCACCAATCTTACCTGCTGGCAGCTGTCTCTTCTCAGTAGAGGCATCGCTCATAGATGCAGTAGAATGGAGTAGAAACGTGATCAGAAAAACAGTAATGATGTGGAACTCAGCGTGGGCTATGTGATAAATCAGGCTTCCACCTCAGTTAAAGATGGGGCATACAATGTTTCCTTTAAATCTTGAACAAAAATGTCAGGAATTGACCATTAGGAACAACCATTCATGAAAGAAATGTTTTGTCATTAGTATTCTTCAGATAAGCAGAACTTTATCCTAAGTTTTCAATAATTAAAAAGTGATCATTTTCTAAAACAAAAATTTCAGTGTTTTCCAAAATGCTCTTCTTAGCAACTAAGTAGACCTATTAAGTGCATTTCAACAGATCTCACAATCAAAATGGCTCAGGAATATTCTTCAAAGATAGTAATCTAAAGTTAAACAAGCCATATTGTGGCCAGGCATGGTGTCGCACGCCTTTAATCCCAGCACTCGAGGTAGAGGCAGGTGGATCCCTGTGAGTTCAAGGCCAGCCTGATCTACATAGTGAGTTCCAGGATAGCTGGGGCTACAGGGAGACCCTGTCTCAAAAAGACCGAAAAAAAAGAGAGAGACTTCTGTCCATGTTCTAACACCATGACTCAGGAAAGAAAATAAAAATTCAGAAATAGGGACAGAGTTTCATAGGAGGAAGAATATCCTGTGTGATTTATTTTGAAAAACTACAGCACACTGAGTTTAAATACCCAGTGAAAATCTGATCTTAAAAGACACAAGCACAAAAAAAGAAATGGCAACAGGTTGTAGGTACAAGCCTGTCATCAGTTATCAAAAAAAACAAAACAAAACAAAAAACAAAAAAAAACAGGTTATATTATTACTACTGCAGGTTATAATATTTTAAAAATATTAAATATGTCTTAATATTAAAGGGACATAAAAGAATACATATTTCAAAGAGCCAAGGTGATAGTCATATATTCTGTCTACACAATTATTTTAATGATTTATATGAGCATATGTGCATGCCTACCTAAGTTTATATGTACCACATTCATGTAGGAGTCCACAGAGGCCAAAAGAGGGCATTTGGATTGCCTGTTGCTGGAGTACAGGTAGTTGTGAGCCACCATGTGGGAGCTGGGAACCAAATCCTGGTTCCCTGAAAGAGCAGTTAGTGTTCTTAATGGCTGAGTCATCTCTCTGGTTCCTACAGTGAGTTTTTAAAAATCCATTGTTTATATCAAGCATAAAAATTAAAGCTCAGAGGAGCTAGAGAGATGGTTCAACAGTTAAGAGCACTGACTGCTCTTGCAGATGACCTGGGTTTGATTCCCAGCACCCACATGGTGGCTAAAAACCGTACTTAACTTCAGTTCTAGGGGAATCCAACAGTCTCTTCTGACCTTGGCAGCATTGCACTACATGGGTGCATTCACATACATGCAAGCAATACACTCATACAAATAAAATAAAAATAATAAATATAATATTTTTAAAAAATAAAAAGCTGGGAGAATTTCTGCAATCACAGAGGAACTCAATCCTATGTAAGAGTAGTCATGCACATTAAAAATGCAAGGCTTCCCTCTTTGTGTGTATCTGAGTGTGCATACATGCACTACATGTGTGCACATCTGTGTTATGGTGTGTGTGAAGCACATCCCCCCACATCCCCATATCACAAGAAATAGTAACGCAGAACTTATTGTCCTAAGTAGAAAACTTATTTCATTCTTTTTAAGAATTGTATCTAGGGCTCCAATAAGGTCTTTTACATACAGTCTGACTGCTTGAAGTTATAATAAAAACTGTGACACCTATGGGTAAGATTTAAAAGAACTCTGAAAATGTATCTTGAGTCCTAACACCTTAAAGACCTAATAGTTTAGGTGTCATTAAGACATTTTCTTCAGTTATTCACAAAGCACAACTAAATTCATTAAACATGATGATGATTAATTCTGTGTCAACTTCAGTGGGCCACAGGGTGTCCAGATTAAGCATTGTTTCTGAGTGTCTCTGTGAGGCTATTTGGGGATAGGATTAGCATTTGATTCCATACTCTGAATGAAGTTAATTGTCAAAAATGTGTGTGAGCACCATGTAATCCACTGAAGGCCTGAGTAGAAGTAAGGGCAGATGGAGAAGATGCTGTCACACTGTCCTGCCTTACTTCCCGGCTGGGACATTACATCTCCTCTTCTGAGAATGAGATTTATGTCACTAGTTCTCAAAGCACCAAGACATTTGGATTCACACTGAGTTACACTGGCACTATAGAATCTTTGCCAACACAGATTATGGACTTCTAATTTTCCATAATCATACAAGCAAACACCTCATGATAAATCTGCTTTTGCATCTATCCCTTCAGTTGTATTTCTCTGGAAAAGCCTGTCTAAGTAAGGCACATGTTGTAGAAGTTATTTCTGATTGAAATGCATTTTAGGTGACTAGAAGGTCACTAGAAGTAACAAGCATCCCAACTGGAAAGGTTGCTTGCATCCTGCACACAGAACAGCTCTAGAGTCTCAGCCCTTGTTTATCCAAACTTGCTCGTGGAAAGTTTCCAAAATACACTCACCCTGATTTATAGACTAAGAAATTCTGATTTACCAGCACTTGGGAGGCAGAGGCAGGCGGGTCACTGTGAGTTCAAGGCCAGCCTGGTCTACATAGTGAGTTCAGGTCTGCTGGGACTACAGGGAGACCCTGTTTCAAAAAGACAAAAAAAAAAAAAAAGAAATTCTAATTTAGTAGGTTTAGAGAAAATCCCAGATATTTGTGCTTTTTACAAAATGTCATGCAAGATAAGAGCCTCACCAGTGGCCAAGAGGTACAGAATGCAGAAGCACTGCTTAGGAGTCTCCTGCCCTACCCACAATGTAGTATGGCTTCGGTACTTGGAACACGGTCTGCACACCAGAAGCATCACCATCACCTTAGAAATTCAAGAATTCCAGGCAGGCATGGTGGTGCTTGCCTATAATTCTAGTATCCAAGAGGCTGAAAAAGGAGGATCTGGATTTCAAGGTCAGTCTGGGTTAATTATGGATTTCAAGGTCAGACAGGACTAATATCAAGACCTTATCTCATGAAACTAAGGGCCAGTGATATATTTCAGTGGTAGAGCACTTGTCTAGTACGCACAAGGCCCTGTGCTCATCCTTGTAAGGCAAAGCGAGAGAAAGGGAAAAAGGAGGGAGTGAGCTCAGGCCCTATCTCAGACATACTAAACCACAATTTCTTTTTAAGTAAGCACCCAGTCTGCATGCTGAATGTTGAGAAGCGCTAGTCTAAGTTACACAATTTGCTAGCCTTGTTACTGTAATCAGCAGTTGAAACCAGCTAAAGTCTTTCACAATCTCTCCTCATTGGGACTAAAGACAGTATCTCTATAACTAGATAATAACTCTACATATACAAATCATATACAAATCAAGGAGGTAGAGAAACACACTATTCTTACCAATTGCTGTGATCTGAACTCTTTCACTGCCGTTAACTGTATCAGGAGGAAATGAGAAATTCAAAGTTTTCACAACAGTGGACGTTTTGTTGTCAGTCAAATCTAGTAAGATGGTTTGTGAGTACGATCTTTCTATTCCTTCAGCCTGTGGAGGTAAAGGAACACAACTGACACAGTGTCTACTTATTTGTAAAGAGAGAACTGCATGCAGATATAATGACATGTAGCTTACTGTGCCTGTAGTTTGTGTACAAACTGACTCCAAATGTGTTAAGCATTTCATTTCTACTTATACTGAGAAAACATTTCCTGGATTGGCAATGAAAATTACAAGAGATGAAAATGTGACCAAGAAAGCCCTCTGAATTAGGTTCTTCTGTGGTTATCCAAACAGAGGCACTAAATACCTAACTGAAACCACATTTAATAGGACAGAGGCTCAAACCCAAGGCAATGTCACCCCAAAACAAGAGGTTTATCCATTACACTGGGCTGTCTTTGTGTGTGTGTGTGTGTGTGTGTGTGTCTGTCTGTCTGTCTGTCTGTCTGTCTTTTTGAGACAGGGTCTCCTTGTAGCCCCAGCTGTCCTGGAACTCACTATGTAGACCAGGCTGGCCTCTCACAAAGATCTGCCTGCCTCTGCCTCCCAACTGCTGGGATTAAAGGCATGCACCACCACACCCGGCCTGGGCTGTCTTTTTATACAGAAAGGCTTCTCCCAAAAAAGTCTATGAAATCTTCTTTGAGGAATTCCAAAGTGTCCATTCTACCTATCAACTTGACCAAGACACAGTTTGTAGATACAAATGACTATAAAAAATACTTGATAGGCCTTAGTGTCACGCTACTGATTAAATTTAAAGAGAAAATTGGTAGTAATTCTATGACATATGTGGTTATGCTTTTACACACAGATGAGAGAATAACTAGGCATTTCCAGAGGATGGAGGAGAGGGCATCTTAGGAATATCAATGAACTTAACAAAAGAAAACCATCTTCTGTTTGCTTTTCAATTACATGTTGTATTGCCATTTGACTTATCTAAGACTGCAAATATTTACCTTTACTAAAACCCTCTGAGTGACAGCATCAAAAGCAGTGACTGAGGCACCTCTGACTGTGATGGGAATATCGCCCAGATATTTCAGTGTGATAGGGAAAAGAAGAGTTGCCTCATCCTGGCTGGGAACCAGAGCTTTCTGCTCATGCCTTGTGAAATTAACTTCATTTGAAGTCATTAAAACATCAAAACTATCACTTTCCTTGATGACTATTGTAACCTGGAAGGAAAAAAAATAGAAATCAACGGTTTTGTATAAGAAATGCTTTTTTAAAAATGGTTTCTTATCACTATTTTAAGTGCTATTACATCTGTGAGACTCAAGACAAGAGAAAAATCAGGCAAAATTTGACCAAGAAGAGGAAAAAGCTTATCAGGGAACCAGGTTTATTATGTGGACCCCTCTTCTACCTCAAGACACATCTAAGGAGATGCATCTTTTGGCTTCATTTCCTGCCCTTCACTAACACTGAATTCTTTCATTACACAAAGCCATCAAGTAGTGAGGTTTTACACAAAAAGGCTATTTCATACATGAATTCCACCACCATCCTGATTTAACATTCATCCTAGGAGACCCGGATCCTACCAGAGAAGCATGAGACAAACAGGTAAAAAAAATTGTCCTATCCATTGAGAGTCTCTGCAAAAATTATTCCAAGAAAAATGTGGCTCAGACATCAATCCTAAAGCATACCTTGGTTTAACTTTTAATAATGTTGAAATTCCTCCTCTCACTGAGTAGTTTTTCCAGGCCTTACTTTGTGCCAGGGGGCGGGGGGGCGCAATCTTGCTATGTAGTTCTGGCTGGCTTGGAACTCACTGTGTAGAACAGGCTACCCTCAAACTGGTGGCATTCCTATTTCTGCCTCCTAAGTGGTAGGATTACACGTGTGCACCAACACAACCAGCATAAGCCTTACATTTTACAAACTTCCCAGTTTACTTTCTCATTTTCCAATACTAATTTTTTTATTTATTTTTTAATTTTTAATAACTACATGATTAGAAGAAACATTTCATTACAGCTTTAACATATTCAGTAACACACTCTAGAGCAACAGTACATCTCTTTCACAAGTGGGTGCAAGTTTCTAGGTTCACAGTTGGGTTGATACAGT
>NW_008329809.1:126695-127231 GCF_000622305.1 Nannospalax galili
GGACATAAGATTGAATTTTTAACCTTTAAAAAAGATCTCCATTTCATTTTAGAATATATTGTTCCTTTCAGACTCATTGTTTTTGCTACTAACACTGAGATGTTGGCGCATGCATCTGTAATCTGTAGGTATCTGATTATTACTATTCATAATCGGTTGCACTTGGATCCTTGGCACTGACTGGTGTTATGTCTATAAAGTCACTGGGTAGATTTCAATGGTAATGTTTATCACCCCTAGTAATTAACATGATGTGATTTTCCATGCTTCCTCTGCAAATATAATACATTTTTTAATTTTTTCATTTGTGTGTGTGTGTGTGTATCACACAGAACATCCCAAACCATCTTATTCAACTATACACCCACTTCCCAGATGGCACCCTCCCATAGCCTCCCTCTGCCCACTAGAGCCCTTATACTCTGATATCCCTGCTACTGTCTGCTGTGTTGTCGGCACCCCCAGCCATTCCCCACTACTTGCCCTTCTGGTGAAACTAGTCAGCCTATCTAGAGGTCTTTGTTTTAGGAAGATCA
>NW_008329809.1:127285-127827 GCF_000622305.1 Nannospalax galili
ATAAGACTGGGGTCTGCTGTTCATTTTCCCAGTTCTATGCTGGGTTACTATCTGGGAGTCCCTTTGGCCACCATGGCCAACAACTCAAGGTATCTCCTATCTGGCATTGTTGCTTGTTGTATAGCCTTTAGCTATGCATATGGACTATTAAGAAATTATATTGAACCCTTTAATCTTTGGTTATACTTTCCTTTTGGATGTTTAAGGCCATACAGTTGGCCCAGATAAACCAATTTATTTTACTCTTAAGGCCATTTGAGGATCTGTTCCTCAGGGGTCACATGGGCTTGGGAGGAGCCCCTGGCAACTTTCTTTTTTCAGTTCCATCTATGTGAAGATAAGTCAAAGGTCCTGCTCGGCCATGGTTGGCTTTGCTTGGAAGCCTGGAGGAAATGATTCCTCTGTGTTGACCCTCCTCTTTGTAGACTGGACACTGATTCAGGTCCATCTGGTGGGGGCTCCTTGGACTCCTTGATCAAGAGGACACAATGTCCACAATTACAGGACATTTTGAGAGATGCTCATAGTCCCCTGGAACTAGT
>NW_008329809.1:127900-129685 GCF_000622305.1 Nannospalax galili
TATATCTGTTAAACATCCAAGAAGGTTAGTTCCACCAGTCTGGTACTTTTAATTACTGTGTCATGTAGATAAATCTTGGGCAAAGAACAATTGTTCTCAGATAAACCTTACCTAGACATATATTTCTTGATCTGCTATGTATAATTTGTTAGTAGGTTGTTGGAGTAATATGGTTCCCTCTGGTTTTCAAAAGTAGCTAGGCATTGTTTACCTTTCGCATTGTCTCACCACCCCTCCATAGTGGTTTTCCCACTTAAGGTGCCCCCATTTCCCCCCTTTCTCCCTTAATAATACCCTTCTCTTAAGGTCCTACCACTCTTGAGCTCCTTCTTTCCCTTTACCCCCTAGGTTACCTGTATACCCTTCCCTCCCCCCTCCCTTAAACTAACCCAATTTTTATCCATATTTCCATTATTAAGGCCTGTTTCCTACTGTTCTTCTCTTTCAGGTTCTTCCTCTTCCTTTACCTCCCTGTTTCCTTTCCATTATCCTGGTTCCTGGAGTAATGTTTGGATACATACTCACTTATATGTAAGGATTTGGTGCTAAGATCCACAAATGAGGGAGAACATACATCATTTGTTTTTCTGAGTCTTTCTTACTTCACTTAGTATAGCAGTTTCTTCTTCCATCCATTTACCTGCAAATTTTATGATTTCATCTTTCTTAATGGCTGAGCAGAACTCTATTGTGTAAATTGAGCCACCTTTTCATTATCCATTTGGCAGCTGAGGGATATTTAGGTTGTTTCCATTTCTTAGTTGCTGTGAAAAGAGCAGCAACAAGCATGATTGTGTAAGTATCTCTGCAGTAGGATGAGTATATGGGTACATGCCAAGGAGTGGTATAACCGGATCATATGACAATTCACAGGGGTTGAACAAGTTTGCAATCCCACCAGCAGTGGATGACTGTTCCCCTTTCCCCACATCCTCTCCAACATTTGATATCATTTGTTCCCTTGATCTTAGCCAGTCTGACTGGGGTAAGATGAAATCTTAAAGTGGTTTGGATTTGCATTTCCCTAATTATTAGTGATGTTCAACATTTTTTATGATGTTTCATAGCCATCTTTACTTCTTCTTTTGAGAACTCTCTGTTCAGCTCCTTAGCCCATCTTTCAATTGGGTTATTTCTTGTCTTGAGTCTCTGTTTTTTCAGTTCGTTACATATTCTGGATATTAAACTTCTGTCAGATGTGTCGCTGGTGAAGATTTTCTCCCATTCTGTGGGTTTTCTGGTCGCATCCCTGGTTGCCTCCTTTGATGTACAGAAGCATTTTAGATAAATGAGGTCCCATTTGTTAATTCTTGCACTTGTTTCCTGAGCCAATGATGTCCTGTCTAGAAAATCCTTTCTTACACCTATATCTTGTAGGTTTTTCCCAATGTTTTCTTCTAATAGTTTCAGAGTTTCAGGCTTTACATGGAAGTCTTTGCACCATTTGGAATTGACTTTTGTGCAGTGTGAAAGATAGGGGTTTAGTTTCATTCCTCTACAATGGAGATCCAGTTTTGCCAGCACCATTTCCTGAACAAGCTGTATTTCCTCCAGTGAATGTTCTTGGCCCCTTTGTCAAATATCAAGTGGCTGACTCATATTTGGGTCTTCAATTTTGTTCCATTGATCTATGGGTCTATTTTTGTGCCAGTACCATGTCGTTTTTATGACTATAGCTCTGTAATACACCTTAAAATCTGGTATAGTAACCCCCTCCCCCCCGGCATTGTTGTTAGTGCTCAGGGTTGTTTTGGCTATCCGAGGTCTTTTGTGCTTCCATATGAA
>NW_008329809.1:129869-131310 GCF_000622305.1 Nannospalax galili
AGAGTTTTTTAATGGTTTTTGGTAAGGTTTTTTCCGGGATTTTTTTTTTTTTTTCCTTTGCAGCTATTGTGAAGGGAGTGTTCCATGTGCTCTCTCTGATATCTTGTAATTGGTATATAGAAAGGCTACAGACTCGTGTAGGTTAATATTGTAACCTGCCACTTTGCTGAACATGTTAATAATTTCTAGCATTTTCTGGTTGAATTTTTGGCATCTCTTAGATATAATATCATCTGCAAAAAGGGATAATTTGATCTCTTCTTTTCCAATTATTACTCCTTTAATTTCCTGCTCTATGTTAAAGAGGAGTGGAGATAGTGGACAGCTTTGTGTTGTTCCTGATTTCAGTGGGAATGCTTCCAGTTTTCCTCCATTTAGTGGAAATGGAAGAAATGGTGTTGGCTGTGGGTTTGTTATAGATGGCTTTAAGTATGTTGAGGTATGTCCAGTCCAATTCCTTCTAGGACTTTGAACATAAATGCATGTTGAATTTTGTCAAAGGCTTTCTCTGCGTCTATTGAAATGACCATGTGGCTCTTGTCTTTGAGCACATTTATATGATTTACAATGTTTATTGACTTATGTATATTGAACCATCGCTGCATCTCTGAAATAAAGCCAACATGATGATGGTGGATGATCTTTTTGATGTGTGTCTGTATGCAGTTTGCAAATATTTTGTTGGGAATTTTTGCATCTATGTTCATTATGGCTATGGGGTATGGGTTTTCTTTTTTGGTTGTATGTTTACCTGGCATTGATATTAGAGAGATGCTGGCTTCATAGAAGGAATTTGGAAGTTCTCTCTCCATTTCTATCTTTTTTAATAAATTAAGTACTATTGGATGTAGATCTTCCTTAAATGTCTGATAGATTTCTGCTATAAATTCATCTGGTCCTGAGCTTTTTTGAGTTGGGAGGTTTTGTATTACTGTTTGAATTTCTTTTTGTGTTATGGGTCTGTTTAAGCTCTTAATCTCTTCTTGGTTTAGTTTTGATGGTTCCCATGCCTTTAGATATCAGTCAGCTTCTTATAGGTTTTCAAATTTAGTAGCATAAAAGTTTTTAAAGTATTCCCTTATAATGTTTTGTATCTTTCTGGTGTCTGTTGTGATGTTTCCCTTTCATCTCTGATTTTGTTGATTTGGAGCTGCTCTTTCTTTCTTTTTTTTTTCTTTTTGGCTAACTGGGCTAGTGGTCTGTCAATCTTGTTTATCTTTTCAAAGAGCCAGCTCTTGGAATTGTTGATTCTTTGTATTGTTTTCTTTGATTCAATTTCATTGATTTCTGCCCTGATTTTTGTTATTTCTTCTTGTCTACAGGGTTTGGGTTTTGTTTGCTGTTGCTTTTCAAGTGTGTTGAGTTGCAGTGTTAAGTCATTTATTTGTGTTCTTTCCGATTTTTTGATGTAGGCACTTAGAGCTATAAACTTCCCTCTAAG
>NW_008329809.1:131456-143335 GCF_000622305.1 Nannospalax galili
GTGGTCCGATAGAATGCATGGAATTATTTCAATATTTTTGTATTTTGAGGGTTGTTTTCTACCCCAGACTATGGTCAATTTTTGAAAAAGTTCCATGGGGTGCTGAATAGAAAGTATGTCTTTTGGTGCTCGGGTGGAATATTTGGTAGATGTGTGTTAAGTCCATTTGATATATGCTATTGTTTAATTCAGATGTCTCTCTGTTAACTCTCTGCTCTGTTGACCTATCTAATGGAGACAGTGGGGTATTAAAGTCCCCTACTATTAATGAGTTGGGATTAATCTGGGTCTTAATGTCCTGTAGTATTGTTTTTATGAAGTTGGGTGCACCAGAGATTGGTGAATATATGTTCATGATTGTAATATCTTCTTGATTCATTGTTCCTTTGATCAGAATGAAGTGGCCCTCTTTGTCGCTTTTGATTACTTTTAGTTTAAAGTCTACTTTGTCAGATATTAGAATTGCTATGCCTGTTTTCTTCTTAGTACCAATTGCTTGGTATATTTTTTTCCATCCTTTCACTTTAAGATAGTGTCTGTCCTTGGAAGTGTGATGAGTTTCTTGCAGACAACAAAAAGATGGGTTTTGTTCCTTAATCCATTCACCTAGCCTGTGTCTTTTAACTCAGGAGTTCAGTCTGTTCATATTTCCAATTATTAATGAAAGATGATTATTGAATCCTGTTATTTTAATTTCTGTTTACATTCTTGATATAGCTGTACTTTTCCACAGTTAAACCTTCATTGAATTTCTTTCTTCAACCCCTTGGGTATAGTCATTCTTTTCTTCATCTCTCTGTATTGCTTCCAGAACTCTCTGAAGGGTTGGTTTTGTGGACATGAATTCCTTCAGCCTATTTATGTCATGGGAGATTTTTCTTTCCCCTTCCACTATAATAGGCATTTTGGCTGGGTATAGTAATCTGGTTTGGCATCTGTGGTCATTTAAAACTGGGAATGATTTGGTCCAGGCTCTTCTGGCTTTCATAGTTTGCACTGAAAAGTCAGCTGTAATCCTCATGGGTTTTCCATTATATGTGACTCTTTTGCAGCTTTCAGTATTGTCTCTTTGTTTTGTACGTTCAGTGATTTTACTACAGTGTGCCATGAAGTTTCTTTTCTGGTCCTGTTTGGTGTTCTATATGTTTCTTGTATTTGTATGGGCATGTCTTTCTTTAATTTTGGAAAATTTTCTTCCACAATTCTGTTGAAGATCTGGTCCATGCCATTATCTTGGGATTCTTCTCCTTCCTGTATGCCTATGATTCATAAGTTTGGTCTTTTTATGGTGTCACACAATTCCTGCATATTCCATTCTTGTGATTTCTTAAATTTTTCATAATCTTTGCTTGAGTGGTCTAGTTCGTCCACTTTATCTTCCAGTCTTGATACTCTGTTTTTCATTTTGTTCATCCTATTGGTGAGGCTCTCTCTTGCCATTTCTAATTGGCATACTGAGTATTTCACTTCCTTCATTTCAGCCTGAGAATTCTTCAATATTTCTCACTCCTTTCTGAATTCATTCAGAAGTTTATCCCTGTCTTCCTTCAGTTCTTTGCTTTCTTTTTTTTGTGTTCTTTAAATTCACTGAATTCTTTCATCATGTTTATAATTGTTTTTTTGAGTTCCATGTCCTGCACTATCCTTGGGGGTTTCTCATTGTACTCCTCTAGAGGACTATTGGTATTTGGTGAGGATATGTTATTTTGGTTTTCCATGTTATTTTTTCTCTGTGATTTTGACATGTGAATTTCTTTTGTAGTTTCTGATTCTTGTGTGAGACTCAAGCCTTCAAGTTTATGTCTGCTTCTTTTTGTAAACTTTGTGTATCTTTGTGGTTTACTTTTTGGACATGAAAAACTGGCTCTTCTAAGCTTCCAGTTCTCTCTTTGATTTTATATTGGAGTGGCCAGATTGCTTTTGTCTTCAGGAATTCCCACAGAGGCCCAAGTCAGATGAGGATCAGATGCTTTCAGCCCTTCTCCTAAGGTCTGGATCCCTCTAGGAAAGTTTTTGGCCTCAGGAATTTGGGGGTTGGACTGGCCTGGGAGCCAGGCCAAGGAAAGATGCTGGGCTAGGTCAGCTGGTGGCTGTACCATCCAGAGATGCAAAGGAAGATGGGGTGGGAAGCAGCCCCAAGGGCTCCTGGGGACTTCACTGAGGATCTGGGTTGGTCTGGATGCAAAGGATCAGCAAGAGGAAAGGTCAGCCCCAGCGTTCAGGAAAGAGGCTGGCCAGTGGTGCAGGCCCAGGGAAGCAGAGGGAGGTGAGGACAGGGCCAGGCCCAGAAGAAGTGCTCCTGGGGCCCAGAGAAGGCACTATGTTGGTCTGAATGCAAAGGATCAGGAAGCAGTGGTTGTTGCCCAGGTGTCTGTGGCGCCAAGACAAGGAATGGGACAGAATCCAGGCTAGGAGGAAAGACGGGCAGGGGAGATGGGAGGGTGAATGTGGATGGGGGTGTCGAGGCGCAGAAGGCGGGATCAACCTACCCTGAGAGAGAGGCCTGTGGGTTGGAGAGAGGCCTGTAGGTCTCCAGTAGTAATTTTTGTTTATATAATAACTATAATTCCCACCTCATAGATAAGGAAACTACAATTATCAAGCTATTTGCTAATAAGTAGCAGACTGGATATTATAGTCCTTTCTGACTGGATCCTTTGCTTGTTACACTTTAAAAATCTAACCACATTTAAAAGTATAGCTATAAAATAAAAAGCTGACAGCCTGGCACGGTGGTGCTAGCCTTTAATTCCAGCACTTGTGAGATCAAGGTCATCTTGGTCTCATAGCAAGTTCCAGGCCAGTTTTCTATTAGGGAAACCTTGTCTCAAGAAAAAAAACACAAAAAATAAAATTAAAATAACATTAAAAGTTGGTGCTTGAGCATATAGCTCAGTGGGAGAAATTGCTCAATTTCTAAAACCAAAAAATTTAATAGCCAAATCATTTTTAAAAACTTACTATGTCAATATAAGTACTTAAATGACGGCATTTTGCACAATAAAGTTAATGACACATGCTTTATTACTCTAGGGCAGAAAAATTCACCATGTGGTTACTATTACTACTGTAGGCACAACACAAATACTGATCCTAATCTCTGCCTTCCAAGAGACACAGGAACACAACTCACAAAGAAAATCCTTGAAAACATATTGCACTGAATAACCATGGGGACTACAAACACAACAGAGTAGGTGAGGTTCTGTGGGAAAGGACTCCTAGTCACAAGGCAAGTCTTGAAGAGAACAAATTCTTGCCAATGGCAGTGGATACAAAATGGCGATGAGTAAAGGACATTCTAGACATGGAGGGCCAGGAAACATTCAGGCAGGCAAGAGAGAAAGGCAAGCCCAGGACCTTAGGGAAGTTCCCCAGCAGATGTGCTCATGATAGACCCAGACATAAATAGGCAGAATCAATCACCAACAAAGTATATCTATTTTCAGTCCCAGGCAATGTATAAAATGCTTGGAGGAGTTCCAGATGTGTGATACCTCCCTATGAGTTGTTGGTCAGGGAGGCCCCAATAACCCCCCAAACAACAGACGTTATTGTCACTGTCTAGGTTGCCTACAAAAACCAGATGATAAGACTCTATTTCTGAAGATACACTGGTTACAAGACATGGTGAAATTCCAGAACTGAGCCGGAAGCGTCCTCCCTGCTGGCTAGCCCCCTAAATGTCAAAAGCTGCTATGTGGTCAACTGCGGAAGAAAATCTGTCAACGTCTTACCCAGAGGTGAATCTTGCATGCTACAGTACCAATCTGCCAAGCAAGACATGCCCATTGGAGCAGCAGTGCCATGACTGTTACAGTGATAGTCAACTGCTTTCTGATTGCTTCTGAGGCTCTCTCTGAAGGAGGGAATTCATGGCTATTACTGTGGACCTGCTCAAAGGCCCAGGGCTGGGCAAGTCATAGATTCTAATGGTGAACCTACTGCTTTTGTTTTACTGTTGTCAAACCTCCTCCTAAATATTTGTTTATAGACTAGTGCTGCCCTCAACCCTAGTCACAGCAGCAAACAGTGGTTAATGTAGTACCAACTGGTCAAGGTACTGACAAACACTCAAACCCAAAGAGTTATCCATATCACCCCTTCCAAAGCTCAGGGAACATCAAGGAAGAGGGGGTGAAAAAAATGTTGAGCTGGGTGATGGAGAGGACAGCTGTGAGATACTGTCTTCTGGGCCAGGCACAGTCACTGTACTCATAAACTCACAGCAGCTGTAGTTGCCTACATAAGGGCCTGGACAAGACTAGGCCCACAATATTCAGTTACAGAAGGAGGAGGGGCTCATGGTCTCAGCCTTTGCCCAAGGAGCTCTTGACAGTTGATGGCCACTGGGGGAGGGAGAGCAGTGTCTTTAGTGATGTAAACTGCTCCTTGGTCAGTAGCTATCTCCATACCCATACCCACATGTATGACCCTGGTTAAAGGCAGCAGGTCACAAAAGTAAAACCAAAACAAAAAGACATGAAAGTGGGAGGGGGACTTGTTGGGGGGGGGTGATGAGAGTGGGAGGGCAGTAATGAGGGGTAGGTACCCCCAGAATGTATTATATACATGTATGAAATTGTCAAAGAAAAAATTTTAAAGTTTAAGAATTTGAAATTAACAAGTTGAAAGGATAAAAACCAATAAACATCTCTCACTTCCTGTGCCTGCCTGATGATGTGAGAGCTCAGCTTCTGCTACTACTGGTCCAGCCACCTCCAGCCACCATGCCTCCTGGCCATGAAGGGCTGTAATTTCCCTGGAACCCCAGAGTCCACGTTGTTTATACCACACCATCACCCTCAGATGTCTAGATAACACTGACTGCTGGCCTAGAGGTCACTTCCGCAGATGAAGCAAACCCTCGAGCAGGACCAGCCAAGCTTAGGACAGTGGCGTTCATGAGGCAGCCAGAGGCTCTGCAGGCATCTTTCCCAGGCTCAGCAGGGAGGAAAGCAGACAAAATCGGCTTTTATTTGGGGTGGTCCCTCAAGTAACCACGAGTGGGAGGAGCGAGTGGCACCAGCAGCTGCGACCTCCGGCTGCTCTGCTCGCCTGGTTCCTGGCACCCACAGTTCGGATCCAGGGTAGCGGTGGGAGGCCGGGCTTCAGCGGCCGGACAGAGTGGGAGCCAGTGTGGGGAGGGCAGCCCGGCGGCCTGGAGCTGGACATGTCCGGATAATCCCCTGCAGACCGGGACTGCAGGTCATCCGGGGGCCCACCATGCTGGTGACCGCCTACCTGTCTTTTGTGGGCCTCCTGGCCTCCTGCCTGGGCCTGGAGCTGTCAAGATGCCGGGCTAAGCCCCCTGGAAGGGCTTGCAGCAATGCGTCCTTCCTTCAGTTTCAACTAGACTTCTATCAGGTCTACTTCCTGGCCCTGGCAGCTGACTGACTCCAAGCCCTCTACCTGCATAAACTCTATCAACATTATCACTTCTTGGAGGGTCAAATCGCCATCCTCTACATTTGTGACCTCGCCTCCACCATCCACTTTGGCCTAGTGGCCTCTTCCCTTGTGGACTGGCTGGGTCATAAGAAGTCTGGTGTCGTCTTCTCCCTCACTCACTCTCTGTGCTGCTTGACCAAACTCTCTCAAGACTTCTTTGTGCTGCTCGTGGGCCGAGCCCTTGGTGGGCTGTCCACCGCCCTCCTCTTCTCAGCCTTTGAGGCCGGGTACATCCATGAGCTTGTGGAGCACGACTTCCCTGCCGAGTGGATCCCAGCCACCTTTGCCCAGGCTGCCTTCTGGAACCATGTGCTGGCTGTGGCCATGGCTAGCTGGATGGGACTGGGACCCGTAGCACCCTTTGTGGCCGCCACCCCTCTCCTGGCTCTGACTGGGGCCTTGGCCCTTTGAAACTGGGAAGAGAACTATGACAGGCAGCGGGCCTTCTCCAGGACCTGTGCTGGAGGCCTGCACTGTGTCCTGTCTGACCACCGAGTGCTGCTGCTGGGCACCATACAGGCCCTGTTTGAGAGTGTCATCTTCATCTTTGTCTTCCTATGGACACCTGTGCTGGACCCACATGGGGCCCCACTGGGCATTTTCTTCTCTAGCTTCATGGCTGCCAGCCTTCTGGGTTCTTCCTTGTACCGCACTGCTACCTCCAAGAGGTACCACCATCAACCCATGCACCTGCTGTCCCTTGCTGTTCTCATCGTTGTCTTCTCTCTCTTCATGTTGACTTTCTCCACCAGCCCAGGCCAGGAGGGTCCTGTGGAATCCTTCATCACCTTTCTACTTATCGAGCTGGCCTGTGGTCTCTACTTTCCCAGCATGAGCTTCCTGCGGAGAAAGGTGATCCCTGAGACAGAGCAGGCTGGGTACACAACTGGTTCCGGGTGTCCCTGCACTTACTAGCCCACTTAGGGCGTCTTGTCCTCCAAGACAGTGATCGGAAAACAGGCACTCGGAACATGTTCAGCAGCTGCTCTGCTGTCATGCTGATGGCTTTGCTGGCAGTGGTGGGACTCTTCACTGTGGTGAGGCACGATGCTGAGTTCCCTTCACCCACTGGGAAGCCCTATGCCCCTGAGCTCTGACCCTATTCTGGGACAGGGGTTCTGGGATGGACTCTTGAATCCCACCTGCCCATCTCTGTGAGTCACTTTGTGACTGTCCTGCAGCCCATCTTGCCAGTGCTTTGTGTTGGGAAGGACATGGGGGTGATGGACTGGAAAGGTGCCAACAGTTGACTCTGTTACTACTCCGTTTCCTCTTGACATTTAAAAATAAACACTTTTAATGTGAAAAAAATGAAAACAAAAAAACAATAAACATATAAAGCCAAAACAATGGTTAAGGTGGTCAAAAAAGATAAAGAGCTTGGACGACCTGATGCCCGAGCACTGCACAGCCCAAACAATTCTGGTACAGATAACTGACAAGACCTTGAATACATTACCTCAGCAGCATCTTTCAAATAATTGAATATGGTTACTTCCACAGCAAATTCTTCACCTCTGATAACAGAGTAGGGAAGATTCAAAAACATGAAAAATGGTTGGGAGGCCCATAGCTAGAAAGAACACAGTGAGTACATGTTTTTATTCAGGAAAAAAAAGTGTGTCACATGGTATACAACTTAGAGCAATTCCCACACAGCCTGTGAAGGCTGTAACACTTAGACATGTTCACTTGCCCATCAACAGAAAGCAAGCAACTCACACCAAATTACTTGTTTTGAGCATAATAATTACTGTACTATATTAAGTACCTAATAGGTACAAGCCATTTCATATGTTATTTGTGTTATCACTGTGTCCCTAATTTTATACTCTTATCCTATGTTTTCAAAAACTGGTGTTCAGAAATCTCTGTAACTAGTACAAGTTCATATTACCTACATGTAAGAAAGCCGGAGCTTCATAGCATACTGTCTGATACCAAAAGAGGTTGCCCCTCTGTTACACTGTAACAACTTCACAATCTGCTTTAAAAGTCACTGTCCCACTGCAGGGCGTGGTGGCGCATGCCTTTAATCCCAGCACTTGGGAGGCAGAGGCAGGCAGATCTCTGTGAGTTCCAGGGCAGCCTGGTCTCCATAGTGAATCCAGGACAGCTGGAGCTACAGGGAGACCCTGTCTCAAAAAGACCAAAAAAAAAAAAAAAAAAAGTCACTGTGTAATTGAACCGTCCCTGCTTTAGAGTAAAGCGGGGGAACTCTCATGTGGTTTACTATCCTTACATGCACATACACATACACGCAATCCCTGGGCGACCCAATTCTGAAAGTGTTAGCTAAGACATAAAGGAAAGGCCAGCCCTCCCCTGCCTGACACTAACTATATGGCCAGGCTGGTAGCAGTGAGGACCTCTAATGTCCAACCCAACCCATGACCCAGGAGACCACATGCAGCCAAAGGCAACTATGAATGTGGCCTGGGCCAATACAAAATCACAAACTTACTTCAAACATTGATTTTTGGTTGTTGGGGTTTTTTTTAGGGGTTTTTGTGGGGTGGGTTTTTTTTTTTTTTTTTTTTTTTTTTTTTTTGGGTTACTATCTGGAAGCCACAGCCATCTGCCAGCCTCTGCTTCCTGAGTTCTGGGATTAAAGGTGAGCACCACCACTCCCCACTGGAGATATTTATTCTTTGAAACTCAACTGCACATTTCTCAACCTGGAACTTTGTAGGTAACAGTGCTGCATCACAATGTCAAACCTACAAAAAGTCATGCCTACAAAGTTTACAAGGGCATTTGTAGATTGAATATCTTAGATTGCCACAGTGATTGAAGGATACTATTGGCACTTGGTGGATTGTCAGTACTCAGGATTGACCTAAACAATGAAAAATTTTCTCATATTCCTCGTAATTCTTGGTATTTTTCCTTATTAGCATGTGGTTTATATTCAGGACATAAAAAATATTTTGGTTGCTGGCTGTATTGGACCTCCACAGATCATATAATTTGAGGTGCCATATGGGTATCTATATCTATTGGATATTTGTTTAGACATTTATATAAATAAACTACCTGTTTAAAATGACCCAAGCTTCTACCATTAAAAACCCAAAGCACTTTTCAATACACACTGAATTTTTCAAGAATGTAATATTTTATGAACCAAAGCTCGTTTTGTGTAAAATATTGCTAAAAATTGTTTGTCTTTTCAGAAATTCATACCACCACAGGCATTCAAAGTTGCATAGAAACCTGCATTTCTAACTGTTAACACAAGGAGATTCTAAGCCTGGTATAAACATTGACATGTGTCACTCTCACTTCTAGCAGGGCCTGTCGCTTACATATTAAAATTCGTATTGCGTCATTTACAGTACTTTCCTTCATTTTACCTTATTTTTACTTGCATAGTCTTTGGAGAAATTCTGTATATATGCATATTTTGTTGTCTATGACTTTCACTTAGGGATGATGGTAAGAAGCAACACAAATATCTACTGTTAACAGAAGGTTTCAGGTATAACAAAAGTGACAGGTACTGGTCGAAGACCGTTCATGGTCCTTGTATTCCCCTTAGTAACTGAAAACAAGATGTGATAAATTTTTACTGCAGTCATGGAAGAATGCCTGCTAGGAGACAACTTGAGAAGTTTATGCTCATCTTTAAAGTAATCTGGCCATTGGAAATTGTTACATCAGGTCAATAATAAACTTCATAGCCAAATCTATCAATTTAATATAACTCAGATTCAAAAAATTTAACACAGAGCCAGCAAAATGGCTCGGTGGGTAAAGCCACTTGCTATAAAGTCTGGCAACCTGAGTTTAAACCCCGGAGCCCACATAATGGTCGGTGAAGAGAACTGACTCCACAAGGTTGTCCTCTGACCTCCATATGCACGCTGTGGCACACACACACAATGATGATGATGATGATGATGATCATCATCATCATAATAAATAATGGTTTTACTTTAATACAGATGAAAAGCAAAAAGATAAAGCCGACGAATCCATGAAGTCTGATAAACACAGCAATTGATAAGCACACCTTTGTTTGGCTTCCTAGTACTAGATGTTAGTGAGAAGGCCTTTGACAGTTTACCTCTGTTGGAGCAGTTGTTAGTCTAAGGCCTAAGTCTTCTGAGATCACAAAAGCAGAAGCTACCCAAGAAGTGATAGAATCAGGTACAGTAACCTCAAAGTCTTGGTAAATCTTAGCTCTAAAGTCAAGATAAATATAGAAATTATAAAAACAAAAATGCACATACTTCAAAATAAGACAATATAACCTAAACACTTTTCAGAAGAATTTTAATTTTCTGTATCATTTGCATATCTTTTGGGGTTTTTTTTTTGGTCTTTTTGAGACAGGGTCTCCCTGTAGCCCCAGCTAGCCTAGAACTCACTAGGTAAACCAGGCTGGCCTTGAACTCAGAGGCCCACCTGCCTCTGCATGACTAAAGGCATGCAGCACCACGCCCAGCCTACATATCTAATTTTAAAAGCACTCAACATTAAAAAAAAGTACATCTCAATTTCTCACAAAATAGTTTTAAGGGACTAGAGAGATGACTGAGTAGTTAGGAGCACTCAATTCCCAGGAACCACAATGATGACTAACAACCATGTGTAACTCTAATTCCAGGGGATCTGATGTCCTCTTCTGATCTCTGTGGGCATTGCATGATACAAGTGCACTTACATATAGCCAATATACTCACATAAAAATAGCCAGGCATGGTGGCATTCACCTGTAGTCTTAGCACTTGGGAGGCAGAGACAGGCAGATCTCTGTGAGTTCAAGGCCAGCCTGGTCTACATAGTGAGTTCCAGGTCAGCTGGGGCTACAGGGAGACCCTGTCTCAAAAGGACCAAAAATAAAAAATAAATAAAATAAAAGTAATATTTTTTAAAAAATAGTTTATAGATGGACATGATGGCACATGATTTTAATCCCAGCACTTGGAAGGCAGAGCAGGCAGATCTTTGTGAGTTCAAGGCCAGCCTGCTCTACATAGCGAGTTCTAGGACAGCTGGGGTTACAAGGAAACCCTGTCTCAAAAAGATAAAAAAAAAAAAGTTTATAATGTCATAATCCTACACACTCCAATGAAGTCTAAAAGGTTTATATCTTCACAATTGACTACTGTATTTCATAAAATTTTTAGAGATAATACATATTTTCAAGCATTACTTTGATTTTCTTCTCTCGTTTTTACAAAGAAAAAAAATTTTTTCTGTATCCCTGTCACTGCTCTTAGGTATTTTTCTCCAACATGAGCCAGAAGACTTCAAGGAAGTTAAAATCAACCTTCACTTGTTTAAAAAAAATATTTTATTTATTTTTATTTTATGTGTATGCATGTATTGTCTGCATGTAGGTAAGTGCACCCGTGTCATGCCATGCCTGCAGAGGACAGAAGAAGCTATGGGATTCCCCAGAACTGGAGTTACAGATAGTTGTTAGCTGCCATGTGGGTGCTGGGATTCAAACCTGGGTCTTCTGCAAGAACAGCCCGTGTTCTTAACCACTGAGCTATCTCTCCAGCCCCTCAACCTTCACTTTTAAAATGTTCATCATCTCCTTGATGGTACTAAATACTGTAGTTAACATCAATCAACATTATTCTACACCAAAAAGCCCTTGATGAACTTAGTTCATCAAAACACTACATTTGTACTTAAAACATGTAAGAAACTAGGGAAAACTTATTCAAAACATAGAGTAAGCAAAATATAAATGGATAAAGAACTTTATAAACCTTTACCCCATGTGGTTGTCCAGCCAAATCCAAGTCTCTGGAAAATGCTTTCAGACATGCACATTGCTAACTGAAGAAAAGTCTTGATGATCCACCCGGTATCACTCAGTTTCCTCCACAAACCTCTCAGCATACTCAGCAGTATCATCTAGAAATAAACATTGGCAAGGGAAAGGAGGGCCACTGGAAGGAGTGAACTGTAACCCTAGCACACTCTGCAGAATGAAGTTTAGAATTCATCTTGTCCAACCCCCTCATCTTGTGGAGGAGAAAGATGGGAGGCAGAAAACCCAAGTGACTTATCAAAACCACACGAACAGTGACCTCACAGCTAAAAATAAACATTCAGTAAACACCCAGTAACTTCAGGTCCAGGGGATCCAAGACCTTCTTCTGGCTTCCACAGGCATTACCTACAACTGGCGTACTTACATAAATGCAAGCAAAACACTCATGCACATAAAATAAAAATAAAATAAATTCTAGCTTAAATTTTTTAAGTTAAATCAAACATTTGTTTATTTCTATTTTATGTGTGTATTTTCTTTTAATTTTCAAATTTTATTTTCAAGTTTTTTTAGAAGCATTTCATTACAGCTTTAACATTCCAGAGTAAGGATACACCTCTTTCAAAGGTAGCTGTAAATTTTTAGGTTCACAGACATATTTATTTATTTTTATATTGTGTGTATAAATATT
>NW_008329809.1:145671-145948 GCF_000622305.1 Nannospalax galili
TGGTGAAGATTTTCTCCCATTCTGTGGGTTTTCTGTTTGTTTCCTTGGTTGTCTCCTTTGATGTACAGAAGCTTTTTAGTTTAATGAGGTCCCACTTGTTAATTCTTGCCCTTGTTTCCTGGGCTATTGGTGTCCGGTTTAGAAAGTCTTTCATACACCTATATCTTGTAGGTTTTTCCCAATGGTTTTTTCTAAGAGTTTCAGAGTTTCAGGCTTTACATTGAGGTCTTTGAGCCATTTGGAATTGACTTTTGTGCAGGGTGAAAGATAGGGGTTT
>NW_008329809.1:147738-148494 GCF_000622305.1 Nannospalax galili
TGATGTTTCCCCTTTCATCTCTGATTTTGTTGATTTGGAGGTGCTCTTTCTTTCTTTTCGTTAGTTGGGCTAGAGGTCTGTCAATCTTGTTTATCTTTTCAAAGAATCAGCTCTTGGAATTGTTGATTCTTTGTATTGTTTTCTTTGTTTCAATTTCATTGATTTCTGCCCTGATTTTTGTTATTTCTTCTTGTCTGCTGGGTTTGGATTTTGTTTGCTGTTGCTTTTCAAGTGTGTTGAGTTGCAGTGTTAAGTCATTTATTTGTGTGCTTCCCGATATTTTGATGAAGGCGATTATGGCTATAAACTTCCCTCTAAGAATCACTTTCAGTGTGTCCCAGAGGCTTTGTTGTGTTGTATTGTCCTTTTCATTTAATTCCAGGAATACTTCATTTCTTTCTTAATTTCTCCTTTGACCCATTCATCATTCAGGAGTGTGTTGTTTAATCTCCATGTGTTCGTGTGGTGATTTTGGCTTCTTCGGGTGTTGATTGTAAGTTTTATTGCATTGTGGTCTGATAAAACACATGGAATTATTTCAATCTTTTTGTATTTGCTGAGCTTTGTTTTGTGCCCCAGTATATGGTCGATTTTGGAGAAAGTTCCATGGGGTGCTGAGTAGAAAGTACGTCCTTTGGTGTTTGGGTGGAATACTCGGTAGATATCTGTTAAGTCCATTTGATATATGGTTTTGTTTAATTCAGATGATTCTCTGTTAAGTCTCTGGCCTGTTGACCTATCTAATGGAGATAGTGG
>NW_008329809.1:150073-164793 GCF_000622305.1 Nannospalax galili
TGGTTCTCTCTTTTGATTTTATATTGTCGTGGCCGGATTGATTTTGTCTTCAGGAGTTCCGCGGTGGCCCAATTCCAATGTGGGTCAGAAGTTTTCAGACTTTCTCCTTAGGTCTGGAATCTTATAAGAATGATTTTGGCTTCAGGAACCTGGGTGTTGGACTGACCTGAGATCCTGGCCATGGCCATGCCACACAGGGATGCAAAGGCAGTTGGGGTGGGAAGAAGCCCCAAGATTTCCCAGGGAGTGGATTGAGTAGCTGGGTTGTACGGGATGCAAAGGATGAGGGAGAGGAAAGGTAAGCCTGGGAGCCCCAGAAAGAGGTTGTCAGCCCCAGAAAGATGCTAGTGGGTGTTGCAGGATCAGGGAAGTAAAGGGAGGTGAGGGCAGAGCCAGGTCCAGAAG
Organism: Nannospalax galili; assembly: GCF_000622305.1. Classification (NCBI taxonomy): domain Eukaryota; kingdom Metazoa; phylum Chordata; class Mammalia; order Rodentia; family Spalacidae; genus Nannospalax; species Nannospalax galili. Next base: position 150,479 of record NW_008329809.1, read on the forward strand.
CAATGCTCCTAGGATCCAGGGAAGGCACTAAGTTGGTCTGGGTGAAAAAGATCTGGAAGCAGTATTGGTTCCCCAGGTGTCTGGGGACCCAAGACTAGGAATGGCACAGGGCCCAAACTAGTAGAGAACAGCGGCGGAGATGGAAGGGTGAATGTGGCTGAGGGAGTCAAGGCGCAGAGGACTGCGCTATAGACTTACCCCACGAGGCCTGAGGATAGGAGTGCAAGCTGGGAGAGTTAGCCAGTCCTGGGAAGCAGAGAGAGGTGAGGGTGGGGCCAGGTCCAGAAGCAGTGCTCCTGGGGCCCAAGAAAGGCACTAAGTTGTTCTGGGTGAAAAGGATCAGGAAGCAGTATTGGTTCCCCAGGTGTCTGGGGCCCCAAGACTAGGAATGGCACAGGGCCCAAACTAGGAGTAGAGAACAGCGGGGGAGATGGAAGGGTGAATGTGGCTTGGGGAGTCAAAGTGCAGAGGGCTGTGCTATAGACTTACCCCAAGAGGTCTGAGGATGGGAGTGCAGGCTAGGAGATATATGTGTACCTGTGTCATGCAGTGTCCACAGATGCCACAGGATGGCATCAGATCCCCTGGAACTGGAGTTAAAGACAGTTGTTAGTCACCATGTGGATGCTGAGAACCAAACCCGTATCCTTAGATGAGCAGCCAGTGTTCTTAACGACTAAGCCATCTTTCCAGCGCCTTAGATCACATTTTTAAAAACCACCTATAATTTTTATACTCGCCTCTTTTTAAACTTCCTTGGTCCTGATGACCTTTGGCTACACCAGCCATAGGATACTATAATCATTCAGTTATTGGATTTTACAATAGAAATGCACGTGGCTATCTAGACTTTGGATTGTGTATCTCCATTGTTCAACTTTTCTGTAAATTTAAATTATTTAAAAATACAACGTAAAGAAAATTAAACTACAGTGTAGCAGGTGCCAAAGGATATAAATATGAATACAGCAAATCTATTCATAGTCTATAAAGAGGATAAAAATTGTAATAAACATGGTTAAGACAACAGCTACCAAAGGTCTACAATGTAGAAAATAGTTAACTTTACAAAGAGTCTGAATAATGAAAGGGTGTGACCAGGAAAATATTCTAATATTCTAAAAAAACTAAGTTTTTTGTACTTCATTTCTTTAAGCCTTTCAATAAAGGGCATCCCACAGTGAAAAAAAATGTGAGCCAAAGGCAAAGACATCCCCAAAATACAGTGCATATTTGGTGATGGTGCCATAAATGAAAAGAGAAAAGATGTTAGGTTCAGATTTGAATACATAAAGTAAGTCAGACTGAAGGCTTTAGATTACACCCTTTAAATGATCACTGAAGGTTTTTAAATAAAGATAAACCATGTCTTAGCCCATGTTTTACAAAGATAACTCTGGCATCGGTGTGAACAATGCTTGGTGCTCTGGCAAAATGAAGGGTGTTGGAACAGTGTTAGAAGACCACCGCAATGGATAAGGAGGCCAGGATGGTAGCCAGAGGCCAGGCAGCAGTGTAGAGGTAAGATTTAGGAGACAACTCTGCTCTGCTTCTGGGTACCCCCTGTCCTCCTGTGACATGCTGTCCCTCTCCATCATGACCCTTAGCAAGCACTCTGTGTGTCTTGGTTTGCCCACTAGACCAAGTTGGAATCCCCATTACCTCACACATGCTAGGTATGCACTTAAAACAACCACTATCTATTGACTAGCATTTTCAGAGTTTACACACTCCCATACTATGTAAATAGTTGTTATACTATGCAGTAACAAGAATAAAAAGAGTCTGAATATGTTCAGTACAGAAATCATTTTTCAAAATATTTTCAGAACTGGAGGGACAGCTAAACGATTAAGAGCACTGGCTGCTCTTGCAGAAGACCCAAGTTGAGTTCCTAACACCCATATGGCAGCTAATAACTATCTGTAACTCCAGCTCCAGAGAAACAAGTGCCTTCTTCTGGTCTCCACAGGAATTGCATGACATGGTGCACTTACATACATGCAGGCAAAACACTCATACACACAAAATAAAAATAAATAAAAATAAAAATTAATCAATTAAATATTTTCAATCTACAGATGGTTAAATGCACCAATGTGGAACACATGGGCACAGGGGTCTGACCACATTACTGACAATAAATTAAGTACTATAATAGGTATTAGACAGGACTGCATATATGTAGACAAAAACAGAAGTTAGAACTGAACACTTGATACAATAGGTATTTTAAAAGCTGCAAAGGATAGAGAATATGATGACAAAAGTTAAATGCATCAATGGTTTTAATATAGATCATAATAACTTCATAAATCTTCAAGATGATAAAATGATCTTTTATAGAGAGCCTCAAGGTGTCATATTTTGGCCTGGGACTTGGTGTGAAGTGATTGAAAAGTCCTAACAGAAACAGGGAATTCAGATTTAGGAACTGTAAAAGTTCTGGACACCTCTCAAGGATACATTAGTATAATTTTGCCTTTGAAAATAGAGTAACTTCTACAATTAATAATTATTATTCATAATTCAGTCAAAATCTTTTATGACTTCTTCCTAAAAACACATTTAGTGGGGATGGAGAGACAGCTCAGCAGTTACAAGCACTGGCTGCTCTTGCAGAGGAGCAGGGTTCAATTCCCAACACACACACAGTGACTAACAGCTATTCAAAACCCCAGTGCCAGTGGATCTGACAACCTCTTCTGACCTTTGTGGGCATTGCACATCATAGGTGTACTTACATACATGCAGATAATACACTCATACACATAGAATAAAAACTAACAATCACTAAAAAAAATCCTTTAAAAACACTTAGGGAACTATGACACATAGATAGAGCCATGCCGGCCAGACTGATAAGGGTTTTGTGTGTGTGTGTGTGTGTGTGTGTGTGTGTGTGTGTGTGTGTGAGAGAGAGAGAGAGAGAGAGAGAGAGAGAGAGAGAAAGAGAGAGAGAGAGAAAGACAGACAGACACAGAGACACAGAGAGAAAGGACCTACTTGAGACATTCTTGGCTATTTTTAGGCAAGCATCCAAAAGCCAGAGAACACAAATGTTTCAGAACTTGTGGCTCCTTTCAACTAATTCCAAAATAATAGCACAGTTTGCAACACAATCACAAGCTCTTCCAATGTGTCCAGACTATAGTATAGTTATAACTACCTCAAAAAAGTAAATAAATAAAACTATGAAAGGCAAACAAGTATTCGTTTTAAAGCCTAGACAGGAATCCAGAAGACATTCCATGTCATGACTCAAATGTCCTTCCAAAGTGGATAAAGTTAAAACATTTCAGGACACAATAGTCATATTGAACCAAAAAGTACCCATCCCCATATAAGTAATGTTAAATGTCTGAGGTAAAATGCAAATATTTTACAAGCATATTGCCAGATTTTACTTACAAACACCATCAATATTGTCCTTCACAAGGTTTGCATCTGTCAAGACCCAGATACCACATTCCTAGAAAAAAATTATTTTAAGAAATCAAAATTTAAAGAGAATAAAAGTTTTTTTAAAAAGCGAAATAAAAATCAAAGTTTAAATTTTCTCTAATCTTGGGACTAGAGAGATGGCTCCAAGGTTAAGAGCACTGGCTGCTCTTGCAGAGGACCCAGGTTTAGTTTCCAGCATCCACATGGCAGCTACCAACTGTCTGCAATTCCAGTTCCAGGGAATCCAGTGCTCTCTTCTGACCTTCACAGGCATTGCATGACAGGTGTGCACTTACATACATGCAGGCAGTACACTCATACATGTAAAATATAATAAATAAAATATTTTAAAAAATAAATGTTCTGTAATCATAGAAGTCCCCCATAGTCTAGACACACTCTTGTTCATTTTGGAGAGCTTAGATAAACACATTTTCTCTCTGTCTGGTAATTGTGTGTGCATGCATGTGTGTGTCTTTCTCTCTCTCCCTCTTTTCCTAACTTACATATATTCACACAAACAATTTAAAAAACCATAATATAAAAGAATTTATTTAATAATAATTCCATCAATATAACAATGAATTCTTCCATTTACTTTTAAAACTGAAAAGATGATTAACTCTCAATTTCAGATAAGATTTATATAACAGTGCACAGCCAATAAGACATTAGCATTTCATTATGACATTAGCATCTTATTAATTGTGAAAGTTTTTACAATAGTAAAAGATACTGATATATTTTTAGATTGTCTGGCAAACTATACATACCTGAAAGACAGCAAAAGAATTAATGAACATGCCTAAATAATGTCCTGTGTTATAAAGTTCCAATTCATGGGCCACCTACACAGAAGATAAAATACGCAGAATGAATGGATTCATATCAGTCTATCCTGCCTTCCTCACATTTCAGATGAGTGATTCAGAACATAGTTCTCATGCACACTAAACTTGAAAATGGCACAAATCAAAGTATAAAAATGCTTGTTCCTTATTCAGTCAATCAAATTACATTTCTTATTTTTATTCTGTTCAGCAATACAGAGTACCTTGTAAGTACAAACATGAAGTTTACTCAGGAGGAACTTAAATGTCACTGGTTGACGAGATCAACACATAGAGGTCAACATTAAAAATTATCCATACTTTTATTAGACAAATGGGATCAAAGGAATGGGGATTAATATAAATTCTGTAAGATATCAGTCACTTAAATTTTTAAAAATACATGATTAGTCAATTCACAAAAGAGTAAATGCAAATTATTAATATGCAGAAAAATACTCAGCCTTGTTAACAATCAACACAATGCAAGTGCATCAGTAAGAGTTTTTAATGATGAACTATTTGCATGTCTCACATTAGCAATGCTATTTTTTTCATGACACGAGATGATATGGATTTATTATTCCAGTAAAGCTGAAGAGTAGAACTCTACAGGACCCTAGGATGCTTCAAGAACCAAATACTACTGTTTCTCAAAAACTGTCAGTGTTTCATCATTTTTTTTCTTCCTGTGGGAATAAACTTTATTAATGAACTTAATCTGGACTAATACTTTTTTAAATATTTTATGGATATGGATTTATTATTCCAGTAAAGCTGAAGAGTACAACCCTACAGCCTCCTAGGATGCTTCAAGAATCCAATACTACTGTTTCTCAAAAACTGTCAGTGTTTCATCATTTTTTTCTTCCTGTGGGAATAAACTTTATTAATGAACTTAATCTGGACTAATAATGTTTTTAAATATTTTATTTACTATTTTTATTTTATGTGTATGTGTGTGTTGCCTGCATGTAGGTAAGTGCACCTGTATTGTGCAACACCAGCAGAGGACAGAAGAGGCTGTCAGATCCCCTGAAACTATAGTTACTGGACAGTTGTTAGCTGCCATGTGGGTGCTGGGATTTGAACTTGGGTCGTCTGCAAGAACAGTCAATGTTCTTAACCACTGAGCCATCTCTCCAGCCCAATCCTCAACTCGTAAGTCACAGAAAACCATGATTAAGTGGTGTGGGGTGGAAAGAATAGAGATCAAACCTCTGGACATAGAGTATTTTATATTTTCCATTAATATACTATCCCAGTCTCTAAAAAGATTGAGCAGTTTATCATATGGCCCATTTCTTTTTTAAATTTATTTAATAACCACATAACTAGCAGAAGAATTTTATTACAACAGCACTGACATAGTCAATAATAGTTTCCAGAGCAAAGACACATCTCTTTCAAAATTGGGTGTAAATTTTTAGGTTCACAGTGTTATATTAATACAGTTATACATTACTGTACTCAGTATACACCATATAAGATATAAGACTGAATGAAGTTTTAACCTTTAAAAAAGGTCTCCATTTCTTTTTAAAATATACTCTTTCATACAAATAAGTTCATTATTAATGCAACTAACACTTAGATATTTGCACATGCATCTCTAATCTCCATATATCTGATTATTACTAGTCACAGTCAGTTACTTTCTGACATCCTTGGCACCTGAGCATGGCTATAATGTCATCAGGTAGATTTCAATGGTAATGTTTTTCATATCTACTAATTAACATGAAACAAATTTTTATGCTTCTTTCTCAGATATAGCTTATTTTTATTTAATGACTTTTCTGTGTATTTCATACAGAACATCCCAAACAATCTTATTCATCTTTATACCCCCAACTCAAATGACACCCTCCCACACTGGACAGAGTATATACTCTGTCATCCTGCTCGACCATGGCTGGCTTCACTTGGAAGCATGGAGAAAACATTTCCTCTGTGTTGAGCCTCCTCTTTGCAGACTGGACTCTGGTTCAAATCCATCTGGTGGGGTCTCCATGGCCTCCTTGATCAAGAGGACAGGAGACTCACCACAGATACCAGAGATTTTGGGAAATGTTCCATAGTTCCTTGGAACTTAGTCGAACTTGGAGGACAAGGAGCACAAACTGTCCTTTATGTCCATCAGACCAGATTAATATAGGCCTCAAAGTAGGGCTGTTAAACATCCATGAAGGTTAGTTCCACCAGTCTGGTGCTTTTAATTAACATGCACTACATAGATAAAGCTTGGGCAAAAGCAAACGTTCTCAGATAAACCTTGAATAGACACATATTATGTTCCTTGAGCAAGTTGTATGTATAATTTGTTAGTATGTTGTTGAAATAATATGGCTCCCTCTGTTTTTCTTAAAATTAGCTAGGCATTATATATCTCTCTCATTGTCTAACCCTTCCACCATGGTTTTCCATTTTTCCCATTTCTCCCTAAATAATACCCTTCTATGGTCCCTGCTCTCATGAGCTCCTTCTTTCCCTTTATCCCCTAGGTTCCTTGTATAACCCTATCTCCTCCCTCCCCTTAAAATAACCACATTTTTATCCATATCTCCCTTATTGACACCTGTTTCCTACTGTTCTTCTCTCTCACCTTCTTTCTTTTCCTTTACCTCCCTCTTTCCTTTCCGTTATCCTGGCTCCTGTGGTTATGTCTGGATACGTACTCACTCACAAGGATTTGGTGCTAGGATCCACATATGAGGGAGAACATACATCCTTTGTTTTTCTAAGACTGTATTACTTCACTTAGTATAACAGCTTATAGTTCCATCCATTTACTTGCAAATTTCATGATTTCATCTTTCCTTACTGCTAAGTAGAACCCAATCATATAAATAGATCACATTTTCATTACCCACTCGTCAATTGAGGGACACTTAAGTTGTTTCCATCTCTTGGCTATTGTGAAAAGAGCAGCAACAAACATGCATGTACAAGTGTCTCTGCAATAGGATGAGTTCCTTAGGTGTATGTCAAGGAGTGGTATAACTGGGTCAAATGGAAGGTTCATTTTTAGGGGGGGGGTTGTTTTGTTTTTCTCGGAGCTGAGGACCAAACCCAGGGCCTTGTGCTTGCCAGGCAAGTGGCTCTACCACTGAGCTAAATCCCCAACTCCCCCGCCCCCATTTTCAGTTTTTTAAGAGTTCTCCACACTGCTTTCCATAGGGGGTGAACAAGTTTGCAGTCCCACCAGCAGTGGATGAGTGTTCCCCTTTCCCCACATCCTCTCCAACATTTGGTATCATTTGTTCTCTTGATCTTAGCCACTTTGACTGAGGTAAGATGAAATCTTAAAGTGGTTTTAATTTTCCCTAATTAATAATTATGTTGAACACCTTTTAAGATGATTTTTAGCCATCTTTATTTCTTCATCAGAAAACTCTCTGTTCAGCCCCTAGGCCCATCTCTTTTTTTTTCTTTATTTTTATTTTATGCTTAGCCCATCTTTTAACTGGGTTACTTCCTTTCTTGAATCTTTGTTTTTTGAGTTCTTTATATATTTTGGATGTTAAACCTGTGTCAGATGTGTCCCTGGCAAAGATTTTCTCCCACTCTGTGGGTTTTCTCTTCACTTCCTTGGTTTCTTCTTTTGATGTACAGAAGCTTTTTAGATTTACGAGGTCCCATTTGTTGATTCTTGACCTTGTTTCCTGAGAAATTGATGACTGGGTTAGAAAATCCTTACCTACACCTATATCTTGTAGGTTTTTGCCAATGTTTTCTTCTAACGGTTTCAGAGTATCAGGCTTCAAATGGAGGTCTTAGATCCATTTGGAGTTGACTTTTGTGCAAGGTGAAAGATAGAGGTTAATTTCATTCTTCTACAGGTGAAGATCCAGTTTTGCCAGCACCATTTGCTGAACATGCTCTTTCCTCCAGTGAATGTTCTTGGCCCTTTTCCATATAACCCCTATAAGGCATAAAATTAAATGAGGTTTTAAACTTTTAAAAAGATCTACATTTCATTATTAAAATAGTTTCATATAGAAAAATTCATTTTTAATACAATTGATACTATGAAGCACATGCATTTCTAATCTCCATATATCTGATTATTACTAGCCACAGTCAGTTACTTTCTGAGATCCTTGGCACCTGAGCATGGCTATAAAGTCATCAGGTATATTTCAATGGTAATGTTTTTCATATCTACTAATTAACTTGAAACAAATTTTTATGCTTCTTTCTCAAATATAGCTCATTTTTTATTTAATGACTTTTTCTGTGTATTTCATATAGAACATCCCAAACAATCTTATTCATCTTTATACCCCCAACCCAAATGACACCCTCCCATAACCTCCCTGCACCCCCCGCACTGGACAGAGTATATACTCTGTCATCCTGCTCGACCATGACTGGCTTCACTTGGAAGCATGGAGGAAATATTTCCTCTGTGTTGAGCCTCCTCTTTGCAGACTGGACTCTGGTTCAAGTCCATCTGGTGGGGTCTCCACGGCCTCCTTGATCAAGAGGACAGGAGACTCACCACAGTTACCAGACATTTTGGGAAATGTTCCATAGTTCCTTAGAACTTAGTCGACCTTGGAGGACAAGGAGCACAAACTGTCCTTTAAGTCCATCTAACCAGATTAATATAGGCCTCAAAGTAGGGCTGTTAAACATCCATGAAGGTTAGTTCCACCAGTCTGGTGCTTTTAATTAACATGCACTACATAGATAAAGCTTGGGCAAAAGCAAACGTTCTCAGATAAACCTTGAATAGACACATATTATGTTCCTTGATCAAGTTGTATGTATAATTTGTTAGTATGGTGTTGAACTAATATGGCTCCCTCTGTTTTTCTTAAAACTAGCTAGGCATTATATATCTCTCTCATTGTCTAACCCTTCCACCATGGTTTTCCATTTTTCCCATTTCTCCCTAAATAATACCCTTCTATGGTCCCTGCTCTCATGAGCTCCTTCTTTCCCTTTATCCCCTAGGTTCCTTGTATAACCCTATCTCCTCCCTCCCCTTAAAATAACCACATTTTTATCCATATCTCCCTTATTGACACCTGTTTCCTACTGTTCTTCTCTCTCACCTTCTTTCTTTTCCTTTACCTCCCTGTTTCCTTTCCGTTATCCTGGCTCCTGTAGTTATGTCTGGATACATACTCACTCACAAGGATTTGGTGCTAGGATCCACATATGAGGGAGAACACACATCCTTTGTTTTTCTAAGTCTGTATTACTTCACCTAGTATAACAGCTCATAGTTCCATCCATTTACTTGCAAATTTCATGATTTCATCTTTCCTTACTGCTGAGTAAAACTCCATCGTATATATGAACCACATTTTCATTATCCACTCATCAATTGAGGGACACCTAGGTTGCTTCCATGCTATTGTGAAAAGAGCAGCAACAAACATGGATGTACAAGTGTCTCTGCAATAGGATGAGTTCTTTGGGTATATGCCAAGGAGTGGTATAACTGGGTCAAATGGAAGGTTCATTTTTAGGGGGGTTTTGTTTTGTTTTTCTCGGAGCTGAGGACCAAACCCAGGGCCTTGCACTTGCCAGGCAAGTGGCTCTACCACTAAGCTAAATCCCCAACCCCCCATTTTCAGTTTTTTAAGAGTTTTCCACACTGCTTTCCATAGGGGTTGAACAAGTTTGCAGTCCCACCAGCAGTGTTCCCCTTTCCCCACATCCTCTCCAACATTTGGTATCATTTGTTCTCTTGACCTTAGCCACTTTGACTGGGGTAAGATGAAATCTTAACGTGGTTTTAATTTTCCCTAATTAATAATTATGTTGAACACCTTTTAAGATGCTTTTTAGCCATCTTTATTTCTTCTTTAGAAAACTCTCTGTTCGGTCCCTAGGCCCATCTCTCTTTTTTTCTTTATTTTTATTTTATGCTTAGCCCATCTTTTAACTGGGTTACTTCCTTTCTTGAATCTTTGTTTTTTGAGTTATTTATATATTTTGGATGTTAAACCTCTGTTAGATGTGTCACTGGCAAAGATTTTCTCCCATTCTGTGGGTTTTCTCTTCACTTCCTTGGTTGCTTCTTTTGATGTACAGAAGCTTTTTAGTTTAATGAGGTCCCATTTGTTAATTCTTGCCCTTGTTTCCTGAGCAATTGATGTCTGGTGTAGAAAATCATTTCCTATACCTATGTCTTGTGGTTTTTTCCCAATGTTTTCTTCTAACAGTTTCAGAGTTTCAGGCTTTACATTGAGGTCTTTGATCCATTTGGAATTGGCTTTTGTGCAAAGTGAAAGATAGAGTATCGGGACTCAGGTTTGCATTGCTAAGTGGTGGACCTGTTGGCTTAGGGGCAGAGAGACTTGATCGGCGACAGAGTCTTGGACCCTGGGACCTGTGTCTTTTCAAAAAGCCATTTATTTCAAAATTCAGATTTTGTTCAATTGATCTATTTTTGTGCCAGTACCGTGTTGTTTTTATGACTATAACTCTGTAATACAGTTTAAAATCTGGTATAGTAATCCCCAAAGCACTGCTCTTAGTGCCTCGGGTTGCTTCAGCTATCCGAGGTCTTTTGTGCTTCCATATGAATCTTAGGGTGTTTTATCCAATTCTGTGAAGAATGCCATGGGGATTTTGATTTGCATTCCATTGGATATATAAATGGCTTTTGGTAGGATGGTCATTTTCACAATATTAATTCTTCCAGTCCATGAGCATGGGAGGTCCTTCCATCTTCTGATGTCTTCCTCAATCTCTTTAAGATTTAAAATTTTCATTGTAGAACTCTTAACGTCTTTGGTCAGGTTTACTCAGAGAATTTTTTTTGAGTCTACTGTGAAGGGGAGTGTTTCCATGTGCTCTTTCTCTGATTGCTTGTTATTGGTATATAGAAAGGCTACAGACGTTTGTAGATTAATTTTGTAATCTGCCACTTTACTAAAAGTGTTAATCATTTCTAGGGGTTTTCTGGTGGAATTTTTGGCATCTCTTAGATATGATATCATACGATCATCTGCACAAAGGGATACTTGTATCTCATCCTTTTCAATTAGTACCCCTCCTGTGTTATTGCTCTTGGAAGAGTTTCAATCTCTATGTTAAAAAGCAGTGGAGACAGTGGACAGCCTTGACTGGTGCTTGATTTCAATGGGAATGCTTCCAGTTTTTCTCCATTTAGAATGATGTTGGCTGTGGGTTTGTTATACATGGCTTTAATTGTGCTGAGGTATGTTCCTTCCAGTCTCATTCCCTCTAGAACTTTGAACACAAATGCATGTTGAATTTTGTCAAAGGCCTTCTCTGCATCTATTGAGAGGACCATGTGGTTCTTGTCGTTAAGTCCATTTATATGATTTATGATGTTTATTGACTTACATATATTGAACCATCCCTGCATCTCTGGAATAAAGCCAACTTGATCGTGGTATACAATCTTTCTGATGTGTGTCTGTATGCAGTTTTCAAGTATTTTTTTGAGAATTTTGGCATCTATGTTCATTAAGGATATGATTCTATAGTTTTCTTTATTGGTTTATCTTTACCTGGTTTTGGTATTAGAGTGGTGCTCGCTTCATAGAAGGAATTTGGAAGTTCTCCCTCCACTACCATCTTTTAAAAGAAATCAAATAGTACTGGATATAGATCTTCTTTAAATGTCTGGTAGAATTCTGCAGTAAATACATCTGATCCTGGGCTTTTGTTAGTCAGGAGGTTTTGTACTGCTGTTTTAATTTCCTTATGTGTTATGGGTCTGTTTAAGCTGTTGATCTCTTTTTGGTTTAGTTTTAGTGGTTCCCATGCTTCTAGAGACCCATCCATTTCTTTTAGGTTTTCAAATTTAGTAGAGTATATGTTTTTAAAGTATTCCCTTGTAATGTTCTGGATCCTTTTGGGGTCTGTTGTGTTGATTTGGAGGTGCACTTTCTTTTGGTTAACTGGGCTAGGGGTCTGTCAATCTTGTTTATCTTTTCAAAGAACTAGCTCTTGGATTTGTTATTCTTTGTATTGTTTTCTTTGTTTCCATTTCATTAATTTCTGCTCTGATTTTTGGTATTTCTTCTTGTCTGCTGGGTTTGGGTTCCATTTGTTGTTGCTTTTAAAGTTTCTTGAGTTGCAATGTTAAGTCATTTATTTGGGCTCTTTCTGATTTTCTAATGTAAGCACTTAGAGCTATAAACTTCCTTCTAAGGGCTGCTTTCAATGGGTCCCAGAGGTTTTGTTGTGTTGTATTGTCCTTTTGATTTAGTTCCAGGAATACTTTTATTTCTTTCTTAATGTCTCCTTTGACCAATTCACCATTCAGAAGTGTGTTGTTTAATCTCCATGTGTTCATGTAGTTAGTAAGGTTTCCTCTGGTGTTGATTTTAAGCTTTATTGAATTGTGGTCTGATAGAATGCATGAAATTATTTCAATCTTTTTGTATTTGTTGAGGCTCATTTTGTGCCACAGCATGTGGTCAGTTTTGGAAAAACTGAATAGAAAGTATATTTGGTGCTTGGGTGGAATATGCAATAGAAGTCTGTTAGGCCCATTTGATGTATGGTATTGTTTAATTCAGATGCCTCTCTGTTAATTCTCTGTCCTGCTGACCTATCTAATGGAGATAATGGGATACTGAAGTCCCCTACTATTAATCAGTTGGGATTAATCTGGGTCTTAAAGTTATATAGTACTGTTCTTATGAAGTTGGGTGCACCAAAGTTTGGTGAATATATGTTCATGATTGTGATATCTTCTTGGTCAATTGCTCCTTTGTTCAGAATGAAGTGACCCTCATTATCTCTTCTGATTAGTTTTAGTTTGAAGTCTACTTTGCCAGATATCAGAATTACAATGCCTGCTTTTTTTCTTAGTACCATTCGCTTGGAATGTTTTTTTTTTTTTCCATCCTTTCACCTTAAGGTAGTGCCTGTACTTGAAAGTGAGATGAGTTTCTTGCAGACAACAAAAAGATGGGTTTTGTTTCTTAATCCATTCAACTAGTCTGTGTCTTTTGACTGGGGAGTTTCAGTCCATTGATATTTAAAGTTATTAATGAAAGATGTGTATTGATGGGGCTGGAGAGATGGCTCAGCAGTTAAGAGCACTAAATGCTCCTGCAGAAGTCCCAGGTTCGATTCCCAGCACCCACATGGCAGCTATGAACCACCCTTAACTCCAGTTCCAGGGAAATACAAAACCTTCTTCTGACCTCCACGGCATTGCACGACATGGGTGCACTCACATACATGCAGACAATACACTCATACACATAAAATAAAGAAAATATTTTTTAAAAAGAAAGATGTGTATTGATTGCTGTCATTTTAATTTATTTTCACATTCTTGGTGTAGTTGTGCATTTCCATAGTCATACCTTTATAAAATTTCTTTCTGTTACCCCTTGGGTATAGTCGTTCCTTTACTTCAGCTCTTTGTGTTGCTTCAAGACTCTCTGAAGGGCTGGTTTTGTGGACATGAATCTTTTAGCCTATTTATGTCATGGAAAATTTTTCTTTCCCCTTCAACTACAGTAGACATTTTGGCTGGATGAAGTAATCTGGGTTGGTATCTGTGGTCATTTAGAACTGGGACTACTTTGGTTCAGGTTCTTCTGGCTTTCATAGTTTGCACTAAAAAGTCAGCTATAATTCTGATGGACTTTCCTTTATATTTTACTTGTTGATTTTCTTTTGCAGCTTTCAGTATTCTCTCTTTGTTCTGTATGTTTAGTGTTTTTACTATGATATGCCGTGGAGAGTTTCTCTTCTGATCCCATCTATTTGGTGTTCTATATGCTTCTTGTATTTGTATGGGCATGTTTTTCTTTAATCTGTGAATTTTTCTTCTACAGTCTTGTTGAAGATCTGGTAAATATCGCTATCCTGAGATTCTTCTCCTTTCTCTGTGCTTAGGATGCATAAATTTAGTCTTTTCATGGTGTCTCACATTTCCTGCATATTCCATTCCTGTGTTTTTATTACTTTTTCATAATCTTTACTTGAGCAGTCCAGTTCTTCAACTTTATCATCCAGTCTTGATATTCTGTTTTCCATTCATTCATTCTATCTGTGAGGCTTTCTCCTGTTATTTCAAATTGACTT
>NW_008329809.1:164959-171936 GCF_000622305.1 Nannospalax galili
GCACGTGTGTCATGCAATGCCACGGAGGTCAGAAGAGGGCTTTGGATTCCCCTGGAACTGGAGTTAAGGATGGTTCGTAGCCACCATGTGGGTGCTGGGAATCAAACCCAGGTCCTCTGCAAGAACAGTCAGTGCTCTCAACTGCTGAGCCATCTCTCCAGTCCCAAAATTCACTGAATTCTTTTACCGTGTTTATAACTGTTCTTTTGAATTCCATGTCCTGTGTTATCTCCAGGGGTTCTCACTGTACTCCTCTACAGGACTGTTGGTACTTCAAGGGGATGTATTATTTGGGTTTTCATGTTATTTTTTCGCTGTGACTTTGACATGTAAATTTCTTTTGTAGTTTCTGAATCTTGTGTGAGACTCAAGCCTTCCTTTGTTGAGTTTAGGTCTGCTTCTTTCTGTAAATTTGTATGCCTTTGTGGTTTACTTGTTGGGCATGAAAAGCTGGTTGGTCTAGGTTTCAGGTCTCTCCTTTGATTTTATATTGGAGGGGCCTGATGGCTTTCATCCTGCTACTCAACAGTTCCCACAGTGGCCCAAATCCAATGAGGATCAGATGCTCTCAGGCTTTCTCCTAAGGTCTGGATCCCTCCAGAAAAGATGCTGGCCTCAGGAAGTTGAGGGCTGGCCTACTCTGGGAAGAGGGCCAGTCTCAGGCATGCAAAGGTGATGTGGGGAAGGGAACAGGCCCCAAGGGCTCCTGGGGACTAGAGGGAGGAATTGGGTTTGTCTGGGTGCAAAGGATCAGGAAGCAGTGGGGAGCCTGGGCCAAGAGGGCAGGCCAGAGGTCTTGGGTGCCAAGAGAAGAAAAGGGCCAGTGCCCATCTAGGAGGAGAGATGGGTTGGGGGAGCTGGGAGGGTGAATGAGGCTGAGGGAGTCAAGGCGCAGTGGGCTCCGATGAACTTACCCTGAAAGAATGTGGCCCCAGGAAGCTGGTGGCTGTGCCGCCCAGAAATGCAAAGGTGGTGTCAGCAATGCTATTTTTTAAGAACAGTACTCACTGCTTGCAAGAATGGGTAAAAAAGACTAAAACTGATAAAAATTATTTTGCTTTTCCTCAAAAAGGTAAACATGGAGTCAGAATACAAGCAATTCTACTTCTAGAGATGCACTCCAAAGAGCTGAGTGAAGACTCAGAGATACTTCCATGCCCATCTCACCACAGCACAATCACCAAAAGCTGGGAACCCACCATCTCAATAGATGCCTAGATAAACAAGTGGAGCATAAACAAGTCAGCCACAGATGAAATGACCTTCTGACTCATGCTGCAGCACAGATAAGCCTAGAAACCATCCTGTGCTAACTGAAATAAACCAGGCAAAAAGCCAAATGTTATATAACTCCATTTATATTAAATATCTAGAACAGACAGATTACAAATATAGACAAGAGATTACCAGAGGTTGGGGTCAAGGGAAAATAGGGCATTGTTGCTTAATGATTACAGAGTCTTTGTTGGGTAGTGAAAAAGTTTTGGAAATAGTGGTTCAGAAATTAATGCTACTGAATTGCTAAGAGTGGCAAATGTTCTGTATCCTATGCTAGAATTTAAAACCTAAGGTATGACACCTTCGTTGCTAATGCTTAATGCTTCTCCCTTATTGATGTTAGTAGCATTAATCACACAAATTGAGACAAAGGTAAAATTAAAAGGCAGGAAGAAATCAAAGTTTTAAAAAAGACTACCCTAGGGGCTGGAGAGATGGCTCAGCAGTTAAGAACACTGAATGTTCTTACAGAAGATCTGGGTTCGAATCCCAGCACCCACATGGCAGCTAACAACTGTCTTTAACTCCAGTTCCAGGGTATCCGACAGCCTCTTCTGTCCTCTGCCGGCATTGCATGACACAAGTGCACTTATCTACATGCAGGCAATACATGCATACACATGAAAAATAAAAATAATAAATAAAATATTTAAAAAATGACTACCCTAAAATGAAACACCCTCAGCCACAGTTTGTACTAGGTTGACAGCCACCACGCTGCATACACAGTAAACCCAACACTAGACCACCAAGAAGAAAACCAGAGTCAGCAAACAGAAAAGCTTCATAGTGGAGAGATTTACTCTTTTCTATCAAACAACTCTAGCAGTTACACACTTGCCTCACCTCGAATCCAGCACTGGCCCCTCAGTCCCTCTGTTAAATGAATGTCTGCCCAGCTGGGTAAAACCTACTCTGTGGAAGGCCCACAGGACTCACCCCCTACTCATTGCCAGGATGTTCTAAGAGTCAAGTCTTAAACCCCTTTCTCCTTGTACCTTTCTCTCTTTCCAAACTAGTCAATCAAGCAGATTGTGAGGGTGAACCTCACTCAGTAAGGAACAGCCAAGTGACTTTGGATTAGGGATAAAAAACCAGAGTCAGTCATCATGGGGAGAAAAGGTTTTAGAAGCACAGCTCTGACTCCCAGGAAGATCTGCCTCTATGGGTGCTGAGGTGTGAACAGAGAAGTATTCACGAAGCAGCATCTAGCCTGTTTAAACCTACCTTTCTCACTGCCTCAATAAAAGAGCACTGCCAAGGCCATAGCACAGACCTGGGATGGGGAGGCTTGTGTCTGAAAAGCAGGTCTGGAGAAGTCAGTGTGCTTGAGTAATGTGTTCCAGAGGCTCTGGGTAACACATGTACATTTAACAAGAAAGCAAGCCAAAAGTGTCCATTACCTATCACAGGCTGCAGACTTCTCCAGAGCCAACTCTGGAGAAACAATCAAGGCAAACGGAACCTGATGAGTGGGTTGTTTCTTTTAAGTAGGAAGATATCTTTAAGCTGGAGGCTATCTTGAATTGGTAACTGGAAGTCCATGGATTCAGTCTGAGGCAGAAGAAAGCTAGAGGCAGCAGTTGGGAGACTCCAGCCTGGAGAAGTTTTTAATCCACTTTTGCCTGGGAGTCGGGAGCAGCCACAGGCACTTCCTAGAAATCAGCAGCATCTCCAGCTGCCTGTGCAGGTGATCAGAAGATGCCAGCTCAGTACTGCTGCCCTTCATATGTGAGTGTGTGGAGGATCCACAATCCTCTACTCATCTCCAAAGTCTCTAGACCGGTCGGCCATAACCTCAAGAGATTTTTCTTTCTGGTGCTGATTTTCCCTAAGAGTTCAAGAGTGAAATTCTTAATAAAAGCAGACAAAAAACCACGAGTATCAAGAGTTATCCTCCAGTCCCTAAGCCTCCACTTTGTCCTCTATCAACCCTCAGCCTTCCCCAGTAGAAGAGCAGCCACCCGATCTAGACTTCCAAAACTGCCAAAGAGTATATCTACTGTAAAGACATCCAGCTAAGCACACAACATCTAATGCAGAATTATGGAAAGGCCAATTCAACAACTTAAGATAAGTATAAGAAACCGGGAGTGATGGCGCACACATTTAATCCCAGGACTCAGGACAGAGGCAGGTGAATCTCTGTGAGATGAGGCAAGCCTGGTCTACATAGCAAGTTCAGGCCAGCTGGAGCTACAGAGGGACCCTTTCTCAAAAATTGAAGGGAGGCAGGTGGCAGGAAAGCCAGGTGTGATCACTCATGCCTGTAATCTTAACAATCAGGAGGCTGAGGCAGAACAATTGCAAGCTCAAGATCAGTATGGGCCACATAGTGAGACCCTCAAGAACAGGAATAAAATAAATAACCACACCTTGTAGCTCAGCGGTAGAGGGCTTGTCTAGCATGGTGCAATGTCCTGGGTTCAATTTCTAGCAACAAACACACACACACACACACACAAAGGCTCAAAGGGGTTCAGAAAGTACTCAGAAAACACACTGATCATCAAATCCTAAAGCTGGAGAAAAAATAAAATTAATGTTCAAATAAATTAAATTTTTTTAAGTAAGCATGGTAAATATGCATAAAGGGAAATATTAGTAACATGAAATAAGAACAAAAATCAGGGATTAGAGAGATGGTTCCATGGCTAAGAGCACTGGCTGCTCTTGCAGAGAACATGAGTTTGATTCCCAGCACCCACATGGCAGATAAAACCATCAGTAACTTCAGTTCAAGGGGGGCGAACAACTTCTTCTGGCCTCTTCAGGCACTGCAGGACACTGTACATTTCTATGGAGGCAAAATATTCGTACAGATAAGATAAACATAAGTTTAAAATAAAAATAAGAAAGAGCACTGGCTGCTCTTGCAGAAGACCCAGGTTCAGTTCCCAGCACCCACACAGCAGCTATCAACTGTCAGTAACTCCAGTTCCAAAGGATCCAACATCCTCTTCTGGCCTCCATGGGCATTTTTATATGCAGGCAAAACAGCCATATATATAAAAATAAATTGTATTTTAAAAAGAACAAAAAAGACCCCAAAATAATAATAGGCACTTAAAAATTATAGATAACAAAAGAAAACTAAATTTAAAACACACAAAAATGCAACTGACATAGAGGCTCAAAGGTGAGTAGACACTGGTGATGAATGATCAGTGAGCTAAAAGGGTCAACAGAGGAACTCTCCCAGAAAGCTACAGAGAGACAGAAAAAGAAAAAGAAAAAAAAAGCTAAAAAGCTAAGAGCTGCAGTGGGTGAAAGTGGGAATACCAGTGTCTGGGTAACGGGAGTCCCAGAAGGAGAGAAAGAGAAGAATGACTATGTAAAGAAATAGTGAACGCAAACACTGAAGGAAGAACGCGGATCAAAAGGGAAGTCATTGATAGCATGTCATTGAAATCCAGTCAAAAGCACCGTGATCTTGCCAGAGGACAGGATGGAGACTTGTACACTAAATGTTTATTTGTCACATGAAGAAGTAAATACTCATAACCTTAAGGGCTTGAGTGTATGTGTATAGGTGAATACAAATTAAATAATCTATTTATCAAGATATTTGGAAAGCTACAAAGTAAGAGAGATCATTGTATTCATTTAAATAAAGTGTAAGATCTATAGACTTTAAAAAATAATGCGAATTTAAGAAAAGTCAAAGAGAGATCAAATGACCAAATGTCTTTAAAGGGCAGGTAAAGGTTCTTGTCACTAAGTGGAAGGAGAGAATCAAGTCCTATAAGTTGTTCTCTGACCTCCACACATAAGCACATACACACACAATTGGGTGCACATACACACATAATAAATAAATCTAATTTTAAAATCTTTAAAATGTTTTCTAAAACAAACAACAGAACAACAGCAACAAAAGCAGGCAAGCACAAGTTTGATCCCCAGCACCCACATTAAAAGGTGGGAACAGACACACACCTGTAAGTCCAGTGCTGGACAGGGAGAGACAGGAGGCTCTCTAAGGCTTGTTGGCTACTCAGGCTAGCCAAATCAGGGAACTCTGGGTTTAGTGAGAGATCCTGGCTCAAAAACTAAGGTGACAAGCAACTGAAGAAGACACTCCATGTCAACCTCTGGATAGACACACACACACACACACACACACACACACACACACACAACCAATATATAAATAAAAATGAAAGAACTAGTAAATATGGGACTAGTTTACGTGGATCTAGATAGTCATATATTTGGATTAGAAACCTGCAGATTAACATGATTTCACTCTTCTTTTTTAATTTTTTTAATTATTTTTTATTTTATGTTTATGAGTGTTATGCCTGCATGTATGTAAGTGCACCCATGTCATGCAGTGCCCATGGAGGACAGAAGAAGGCGTTAGATTCCCCATAACTAGAGTTACAGCTGCCATGTGGGTGCTGGGATTCAAACACAGGTCCTCTGTACCTGTGCTTAATGGCTGAGCCATCTCTGCAGCCCTGATTTCACTCTTGATGTGCTGCAAATTCCTGATTCAATAGGGACCATAGTACTTACTTTTACATTCATTTGTTTGTTTCAAGACAAGAACTTTCTTGATTTGTAGCCCAGGCTGCTCTCCAATTCTCAATCTCCCTGCCTCAACCTCCTGAGCACCAAGTTTAGTGTGCCACACCTCACCCAGTTGACTGTAATTATTTATAATACTTCTATGTAACCAAAATACAAAGACATCAGAATTAACTAACCTCTCTTAGCCAATACTCTCCAAACTTGTGCAGTTTCCTACCACAGTAATTCTATTTACTTTTTTTTTGAAAATTTCATTTTTACCTGATACACAAAAACTGTACATACTACTAGGGTACAGCGTGATGTGTCTATATACCGTATAGTCTTTATCCACTCATCAGTTGACAGGCACTTAGGTTGTTCCTATTTCTTGGCTATTGTGAATAGGGCTGGAATGAACATAGTAGTATAGATGAATTGAATAATCTGGTTCCATTACCTTTGGATACACTCCCAGCAGTGGAACAGCTGGGTCATGTGGTAGTTCTAGTTTGAATTTTTGATGAACAGTCATAATGTTCCCCCACCAAGAGTGTGCAAGCGTTCCTTTTTTCCACATCTTCATCAGTATTTGTTATCTTCAATCTTTTGATAAGAGCAAATCTTAATGGGGTGTAATTTACTGGGATTTCTAAAGTGTCTTGAATTAAAATATAGTATGAGATGCTAGGTGGTATTTCATTTCATTGTACATATTTTGGGATAAAATGTGATGTTTTGGAGGATAAAGCTGAGATCTTAGCAGACAGTCTGAGAGGCTGGGCTCCAACCTCCATCTGTGTAATGGCTGTGATCTCAGCAGACTGCCAGAGAGTGCCTCTTTCTGGCCTCACTCTGGCATAGGGGCTGAGAATGAGGGGAGTGCCTGGGAGTACCTGGATCCTGGTGAGCTTCCCCTAATTGGGCAGTACCCAAACCCCTAACTGGGGTTGGGTGAGGCCCCTCACAAGGCCCCTGGGCAGACCTGCTTTGGTAGGATAAGGCTGAGATCTTAGCAGACAGGCTGAGAGGGCAGGTTTTGAGCTCCATCTAAGTAGCGGCTGTGATCTCAGCAGACTGTTGGAGAGTGCCTGTTTCCCACCTCCCTCTGGCATAGGGGCTGAGAACTTAGCGGACCAACTGAGAGTTCCAAAATCAGTCCCACCATAGGGAACTTCCCAAAT
>NW_008329810.1:0-716 GCF_000622305.1 Nannospalax galili
TGGATGCTGGGAACCAACCCAGGTCCTTTGCAAGAACAGCCAGTGCTCTTACTCACTGCACCATCTTTCCAGGGCCACGGTTAGCATTTCTATTAGTGTTTTAGGAAGAAAGCTCTTCACCATCACCTTTACTGTTGTCTTAAGGAAAGATTATAATCTTCAGTGCAATCCCCAGCACCCGTACAGGCACCATTGCCATCAAAAAGAAGAAAACGGGGTCCATGCATTTCCCTTTGATCCTTAACTTTCAGAATGTTTTGTCTAGTCCTATGTTTGTACTGTCTTGGAGAGTTTCTGGAGCATTTTGATTCTATAGCTTAGAGTAGGTTAGACAGATAAAACCAGGAGGGTTTTCAAAATACCTCTTAATTTACAAAGGACAAAAGAATATTTCATACATTTGTTTATGTGTTTGTCTTTTTCTGCAAAAAAATTAAAGTGGACAATGATGAGTGATTCTTTCAAAGATAGACTGGCAAAGTGTGATGCAGAAAAAGGATTTGCTGTATTGCATTATAAAAGCATGTAAACCAGTTCAGTTACTTTGAGGTGATCAGCTGGTCTCCCTGTACATAGATTTACCATATCAAAACAGAGACTGGGGCTGGAGAGATGAATCAGCAATTAGGAACATTTGGTATTTTTGCAAAGTACCTGAGTTTAGTTCTTAGCACCCATGCAGCACTTCACAATCACCTGTAACTGATTAATGGTGA
>NW_008329810.1:1268-1480 GCF_000622305.1 Nannospalax galili
TGCACACACACACACACACACACACACACACACGAAAGTTTCAAATGTCATACTGTATTCTAAATACATGGAAATTCAGAGAGATTCATAGTCTGGGACTTGTCAAATGTTTGAGTGACTTTCTTAAACCAGCTGTGTTGTTTTTATTTGTTGAGTAAATAAAAATGATTTTATTTATAAAATGCCATGCTTCCATAATGTAAATGAGTTCT
>NW_008329810.1:2338-3380 GCF_000622305.1 Nannospalax galili
CCAGGCACCACCGAGGCACCATCAGGAGTGGATACCTCAGGGGGTGACAAATGGCCACGTAGTGATCATAGGCCATCACAGCCAGCAGGAAACACTCATCTGTGGCTAGAGAGCCAAAGATGAAGAACTGGAGCCAGCAGCCAGCCACAGAGATGGCAGCCTCCTGTAGGAAGACTTCCAGCATTTTGGGGACTACTGTGGAGGTGTAGAGGATCTGCATGACAGACAGATTGGCCCAAAAGAAATACATGGGCGTGTGAAGCCTGTGGGAGGTGAGCACCACCACCACGATGAGGGTGTTTCTGGTGATGATAGACTATCCCACTCCCATGTGAGCATCATGCCCCACTGGGTAGCCATCCAGTCTCCAGTTTTTAGAATCTTATTAAAATAACCTCCTAGAAGTATAGGTTGGTGCTTAGTCAATAACTTTGAGTTAAGATGTGATAAAAAGACAGGGATGGAGAGGTTTGGGAAAGAAAAAGAAACCCAGACTCAGGTTGTGGGTGTGGGAATCCAGTTCAGGGAAGCTTCCTGAAGACAGTAGCAGCCCTTGTCCAATGTGTAAAATGCACCAGTTGCACATCCCCAGCCACTTACCTTGATTGTTCTAGGGAACAAATGCTGAATGCTGATTTGTCCAGGGAAAGTGCCAGCTTTAATGACCATGAAAGCAGAAAGTGAAGTATAAATACTATGTGATGCTTATGGCAGAAAAACACTTTCCGAATGGGGTCAAGATGGTACAATCTACACTCATGTAAGCTAGTCAACCACAAACAAAAGAAAACTTCTCTTTTCTATTTATACTTGTATCCCTAGTGTGTGTGTGTGTGTGTGTGTGTGTGTGTGTGTGTGTGTGTGTATGAACTTTATGCTATGTACCATTTATATTTTCATAGTTTTGAGTTTCTTTATTAATGATATAGTATATATAACTCTAAGAATCAAGTAGCTTGAGATGATTTACCTTCCTTGCAAGGCCTGACTATGAGCCTCAAGTATGTCAGTATATACTTATGACCTATCTTCTCTGTGCTGA
>NW_008329810.1:3457-5043 GCF_000622305.1 Nannospalax galili
TAGCGGATACTGCTGGGTTTACAGTTGCAAAACTCCAAGGATGATAGCTGAATTTGAAGTTGGAATCTACAGAAAACGGCAGAATAAGTTTGCAATGAAGATGAATTTCTTCATATTAACTAGCCAGAAAATGAAAATACTGACAAATATATGTCTGTTGTCTAAAGAACACAGACTCACAAACAACTTTAGGTTAGAGCCAAAGCTCTCATCCAACCCAGAATCTGCCATGCTTAGAGTCCTTAGTTAAAGTCACCACTTCTTCTGTCAAAGCAATTCAAACCCATTCCAAGAAGAGGGATTAGAGACTGCACACTGCCTGTAATTTCTAATTTATCTTTAAGAAGCAAGATTTTATTTTCTTATATACTTTGCACTATCTGATAACTATATTATTTTTGTAAACAATAAGCAACAAAATTTAATTTAGATTGGTTTTTAATCAGTTAACTCTTCAAACATTTTTGCCAGTTATCACATAATAAAGACAAGTGTGTGTGTGTGTGTGTGTGTGTGTCTTTGGAAGAAATCATATAATCTTAATTATATCTCAGTGTTTCCATGCTGTGAGGAGGACAAACACAAACTCAAGAATGTCAGTGTGAAAGTGTGCATGCAGCACATTAACCAGAGCCTGGAGAGCCTGGGGATCTGGCCCCTGTCTCTAAATAGTCAGGCATGCAGGGAGAAGGACTTAAAGATCTGAGGAAGAGAACAGCAACACTAGAGTCCTGAAGGATGAGGGCGCTTCCTGAAATACCAGTCAAAAGGAGACTTTTGGGCTCTCTAGGTTAATTGAAATTAGAGGAGAAATGGCTGTCCAAACCAATACTTTAGCTTTTTAAAAGGACCTATGAACTAATCGTAAAAATTTATGCACAAACAGGAGGCTCACCTGACATTAACAGTCCTGCTCTCTGAAGACAAATCTGAACATGTGCTAAGGTTTGCTGAAGGCTCGGAGTGGTGGGATGTCCTTCTTTGAACTCAATGTGAAATAATACAGGGTCTTGATTAGAAATATTAGCCTTGCCATTCTCCACCTGAGTCATTCTCTCCAGCCTCCATGCCCTCTTCTAGTTCTATGCCATTCTTCCCTTTCACAGTGGGCCCTTATATCACAAGGGAAGGCTGGAAGGGGACCAGGAGACCCCTGAGAACCAATTACAGTTCAATGAGGAGCAGTCTCAAAGAACAAGACAAAGCTGTCCACTGAGGCTCTTGTCTTCCTGTTTTTAGAGAGTTCCTGTACTCTTGGTTTGACCAAAACAGGAGCAGAAATTACAAGAGCCACAGGAATCCTTCCTTTCTGCCCCTTAGGGAAAACACTCTGCACTCCCCCAGGCATCTCACCATGAATCCCCAGTCTCTTTCCCAAAACTCACCAGCAAATTTCCCTGTGATGCTGCACATCCCTAATACTGCCCCACACTAGTTTAGGGCCATGTAAGCTATTTCCTTCTTCTAATTTCTTTTTATATTTATCAAATTATGAACATGATATATCTGTATTTCAGGAAATGAAAAGGATCATAAAAAAATAATGGTCTCTATCTCAAACATTACACTGCTAGTCTTTCCTGGCC
>NW_008329811.1:0-320 GCF_000622305.1 Nannospalax galili
GTATGTTCTCTATGGCTTACCAGATGTGCAACTCTGTGGTAGTCTCCATCTTTTGCAAAAACAAGTTTCTTTGATGAGTGCTGTATGGCTTTGTCACTGTAAGGGAGGTCTCTTCTATCTCGTACTGTGTTCCCTTCCAATCAGGTCTTAGGTACACATATGCATTAATGTTCAGACACTATGTCCATTTCTCATTGGGTTTCTAGGGCATCACTTTTCCCTCTTGGTTTCTTAGCCCCCTGAGATTCACTCATCTCTACTCTTTTGTTTCTCCCATCTGGCCTCCCTTCTTCCTCTCCTCCTAGTCACAGGCCCCCCCT
>NW_008329811.1:5392-5984 GCF_000622305.1 Nannospalax galili
TTTGGTTATACTTTCCTTTTGGATGTTTAAGGCCATACAGTTGGCCCAGATAAACCAATTTACTTTTACTCTTAAGGCCCTTTGAGAATCTGTTCCCCAGGGGTCACACGGGCTTGGGAAGAGCCCCTGGCTCCTTTCTTTTACCAGTCCCATCTATGTGAAGATAAGTCAAAGGTCTGGTATGACCTTGGCTGGCTTTGCTTGGAAGCATGGAGGAAATGTTTCCTCTGTGTTGATCCTCCTCTTTGTAGACTGGATCCTGGGTTCAAGTCCATCTGGTGGGTTCTCCACGGCCTCCTTGATCAAGAGGACAGGTGACCCACCACAATTACAGGACATTTTGGGAGATGGTCATAGTCCCCTGGAACTAGTCGACCTAGGAGGGCAAGGAGAAAAAACTGTCCTTTATGTCCCTCTGACCAAGTTAGTATAGGCCTCAAAGTATGACTCTTAAACATCCAAGAAGGTTAGTTCCATCAGTCTGGTACTTTGTATTACTGTGTGCTATGTAAATAAATCTTGGGCAAAGACCAATTGTTCTCAGATAAACTTTGCCTAGACATATATTTCTTGGTCTCATATGTATAATATG
>NW_008329811.1:8086-28340 GCF_000622305.1 Nannospalax galili
AGTGATGCTGGCTTCATAGAAGGAATTTGGAAGTTCTCCCTCCATTTCTATCTTTTTGAATAAATTAAGTTGTATTGGATGTAGATCTTCTTTAAATGTCTGATAGAATTCTGCTGGAAATCCATCTGGTCCTGGGCTTTTTTCAGTCAGGAGGTTTTGTGTTACTGTTTCGATTTTTTTGTGTGTTATATGTCTGTTTAAGCTGTTAATCTCTTCTTGGTTTAGTTTTGGTGGTTCCCATGCCTTTAGATATCCATCCATTTCTTTTAGGTTTTCATATTTAGTAACATATAGGTTTTTGAAGTATTCCCTTATAATGTCCTGTATCTTTCTGGTGTCTGTTGTGATGTTTCCCCTTTCATTCTGATTTTGTCGACTTGGAGGTGCTCTTTCTTTCTTTTGGTTAACTGGGCTAGTGGTCTTTCAATCTTGTTTATGTTTTCAAAGAACGAGCTCTTGCATTCGTTGATTCTTTGTATTGTTTTCTTTGTTTCGTTTTCATTAATTTCTGAACTGATTTTTGTTATTTCTTCTTGTCTTCCGGGTTTGGGTTTCATTTGTTGTTGCTTTTCAAGTGTCTTGAGTTGCAATGTTAAGTCATTTATTTGTGATCTTTCTGTTTTTTTGATGTAAGCACTTAGAGCTATAAACGTCCCTCTAAGGACAGATTTCAGCGTGTCCCAGAGGTTTTGCTGCATTATATTGCCCTTCTCATTTAGTTTCAGGAATACATTTATTTCTTTCTTAATTTCTCTTTTGACCCATTCATCATTCTGGAGTGTGTTGTTTAATCTCCATGTGTTCATGTGGAAACTAGGACTTCTTCCAGTGTTGATTGTAAGCTTTATTGCATTGTGGTCTGATAGAATTCATGGAATTATTTCAATCTTTTTGTATTTGTTGAGGTTTGTTTTGTGCCTCAGTATGTGGTCGATTTTGGAGAAGGTTCCATGGGGTGCTTGGGTGGAATACTTGGCAGATGTCTGTTGGGTCCGTTTGATATATGGTATTGTTTAATTCAGGTGTCTCTCTGTTAACTCTCTGCCCTGTTGACCTATGTAATGGAGACAGTAGGGTATTGAAGTCCCCTACTGTGATGGCTAATCCTGGGTGTAAACTTGAGTGGATCTGGGTTTAACTGAAATGAGAGCAATCTTCCTGATTGGATCATCTGAAGCTGGAAGACACATCCTAAATGTGGGTGTTACCTTCTGATGGTGGCCTGTATAAAAGGCCATGACAGAGGAGAACACCTGGCTTCTTGCTGCTTGCCTTCACTCTCACTGGTGAGTCCATCTTGCTGTTGTAGACTGAAGACTAGCTGATGTTTTGGAATTTGTCAGACCTTCAGCGCCCAATTGGGACTACTGAGACATCCAGTCTTGTGGACTGAGCGACTACAGATTCTCAGCCTCTCCAGTGTGGTGCAGCCATTGTTGGACTATTCAGACTATCCTGTGAGCTAAGCTGATAAATCTCTATACATATTTATTCATTCTATCTGTTCTGTTTCTTTGGCGAACCCTGACTAATACAGATTGTGGTACCAGGAGCGGTTCTAGAGAAACAGAATTGAAAGGATGAATTTCTTTAATGGGCTTGTTGGCGTCTGGAGCAGGCTCTCCAACTCAGAGTCTTCAGATGGCATTGAGAGCACTGAGAATCCATGGTGTAGACAATTCGAAACAATTATGGAGATAGACCCATTTGAAACTCCTAACTCACCTCTTTTGAAGAGCAAGAAATTTAGTGACTCTATACATAAACATTTGATGAACATGTGGAAAAATAAGAAAAATAATGATGCTGGCTGGTTACTTCTGGCATCTCTGGATAAAGTGATGAAGATAAACAATGAGCTTAATGAAGAAACTGACAAGCTCCATATGCCAAGCAACAGTTAAAATGTTTCCAAGTGTGCCCTGGAAGAGAATCTTCTCTCCAGCAGCCAGAGAGCTAAAGCTGCAGGAAATCAAGCTGGAGCCCTTATCATACGTTTGGCTGACCTACAACGTAAATTTAATTCCCAGCCTCGAAGGGTGCCAGCATTAAAGGTGCGGGCATTGGAAGGAAAAGATTGGAATCCTGACACGTGCGATGGAGATGTTTGGGAGAACCCTGAGGAGGCTGAGGATTTAGAATCCTCAGATGCTGAGGAATTTGATTCACCTGATGAACTAATTGCCCCACCCTCAGCAGACCCACCCTCTCCACCCTTGCCTGAGGCAAGTAATCCTATTGAGGAAGCTAATCCCATTAAGCAAGATGAAGCTGATATCCCTCAGGGCCCAGTTATTATTGCCTCTAGACCTATAACCAGACTCAAAGCTAAGCAGGCCCCTAGAGGAGAGATAGAAAGTGTGGTCCATGGGGAGGTGCGCTACATCACTAAAGAACTTTGTGAATTTGCTAATTCTTTCAAACAGAAATCTAATGAATATGTCTGGGAATGGATTTTAAGGGTATGGGATAATGGTGGAAGGAACATAAAATTGGATCAGGCTGAGTTTATTGACATGGGTCCCTGATTGGAGATTCTAGGTTTAGTATGGAAACTTGTGCAGTTAAAAACAGTGTTAAAATTTATTTGATTGGTCGGCTGAGGTATTTATCAAAAGATGGCCTACTGACAGAGAGCTGGAGATACCTGATATCCCTTGGCTTAGTGTTGATGAAGGGATTGTAAGGCTCAGGCAAATTGGTATGCTCGAGTGGATTCACAGTGCAACACCAAATCCTCCACAATGGGAGGGCCCAGAGGACATGCCTTTTACTGATTTTATAAGATGGAAAGTACTGAGAGAGACACCAGAACATTTGAGGAGCTCTGTTTTTGCTCCTTTCCTTATGCTGAATCATACAGTTGTCGATGCTGCTGCTCAATTGCATACATTAAATACAAATATATAACATGACCTCGGAGTAGGGGTCAGGTGGCAGCATTGAATTACCAAAGACATGGTGAGCATACTTATCATAATGGGCAGCACAGACAAAATAATACCTACAATGGTATGACTCGAATGGACCTATGGTACTGGTTAATCAATCATGGTGTTTCTGGGGACCACAAACATAAGAAGCCTACTAAGTTTTTATTTGATCTGTATAAGCAGAAAAGCTCTAGGACAAATTACAGAAAGTCAGTATTGGATCGTAGCAATAGAGAATCTCATTCAGTCAATCAATTTCCAGACTTGAGACAGTTTACAGACCCAGGACACCTTGAATGAAGGGAAGGCCGGGTGCCCTTGAGGAAGGAGCTTGTTACAACTACCAAAGAGTTATGTTGTTCGCCTCCCATCCATCCTTCTCCAGAGGGACCTGCGGCTTTTTAGTAGAGTAACTGCACATTGGGGGAAAGGAAATAATTAGACTTTCCGCGGCCTGTTGGATACTGGTTCTGAGTTGACATTGATTCCGGGAGACCCAAAAAAGCATTGTGGCTTTCCAGTTAACGTAGGGGCTTATGGAGGTCAGGTGATAAATAGAGTTTTTGTCTGAAGCCCAACTGCCAGTGGGTCCAGTGGGTCCCTGAACTCATCCTGTGGTTATTTCCCCAGTACCAGAAGGGATAGATATACTTAGGAATTGGCAGAATCCCCACATTGGTTCACTGACCTGTGGAGTGTGGGCCATTATGGTTGGAAAGGCCAAATGGAAACCACTGGAATTGCCTCTGCCAGGGAAAATAGTGAACCAAAAACAGTATTGCATCCCTGAAGGGATTGCAGAAATTAGTGCTACCATCAAGGATTTGAAAGATGCAGGGGTGGTGATTCCCATCATGTCTCCCTTTAACTCTCCTATTTGGCCTGTGCTGAAGACAGATTGGTCATGTAGAATTACAGCTGACTATTGAAAACTTAATCAAGAAGTGGCTCCAATTGCAGCTGCTGTACCAGATGTGGTTTCCTTACTCGAGTAGATTAATACATCTCCTGGTACCTGTATGTAGCTATTGATTTGGCAAATGCGTTCTTCTTGATACCAGTTCATAAGGACCACCAGTAGCAATTTTCTTTCAGCTGGCAAGGCCAACAGTATACCTTTACTGTCCTGCTGCAAGGGTATATTAGCTCTCCAGCACTGTGCCATAACTTGCTTCAAAGGGATCCTGATTGCCTGACTCTTCCACAAAATATCACACTGGTCCACTATATTGATGATGTTGTGCTGATTGGATCCAGTGAGCAGGAGGTAGCAAACAGTCTGGGCTTGTTGGTAACGCATACGTGCATGAGAGGATGGGAAATAAATCCAACCAAAATTCAAGGGCCTTCTACCTCAGTGAAATTTCTAGGAGTTCAGTGGTGTGAAGCATGCAGAGACATTCCTTCTAAGGTGAAGAATAAGTTGTTGCATTTGTCCCCTCCCTCCATCAAGAAAGAAGCACAATGCTTAGTGGGCCTGTTTGGATTCTGGAGGCAGCACATTCCTCAAGTCTGGGTGTATTACTACGACCCACATATCAAGTGACTCAGAAGGCAGCTGCCTTTGAGTGGGGCCTGGAATAGGAAAGGAACTTTCAACAGGTCCAGGCTGCTGTACAAGCTGCTCTGCCCGTGGGCCATATGATCCAGCAGACCTGATGGTGCTTGAGGTATCAGTGGCAGATAAAGATGCTGTTTGGAGTCTCTGGCAGGCCCCCATAGGGGAATCATAGCAGAGGCCATTGGGATTTTGGGGTAAGGCTTTGCCTTCATCTGCAGACAACTATTCTCCTTTTGAGAGACAGCTCTTAGTGTGCTATTGGGCCTTAGAGGAAACTGAACATTTGACAATGGGCCACCAGGTCACCATGCGACTGGAGGTGCCCATCATGAGCTGGGTATTAACTGACCCTCCAACACATAAAGTAGGCCATGCACAGCAACAATCCATTATCAAATGGAAGTGGTATTTATGTGATTGGGCTCAAGCAGGCCTGGAGGGCACAAGCAAGTTTCATGAAGAAGTTGACCAAATGCCTATGGTTCCTACTCCTGTTACAATGCCTCCTGTTCTCAAGCATGCATCTATGGCTTCATGGGGTGTGCCCTATGATTGGTTGACTGAGGAAGAGAAGACTAGGGCTTAGTTTACAGATGGTTCTGCACGCTATGCAGGCACCACTCAGAAGTGGACAGCTGTGGCATTACAGCCAATTTCTGAAACAACCCTGAAGGACACTGGGAAAGGAAAGTCTTCACAGTGGGCAGAACTTCAGGCAGTGCACATGGTCATACATTTTGCTTGGAAAGAGAAATGGCCAGAAGTACGATTATGTACTGATTCATGGTCTGTAGCCAGTGGTTTAGCTGGATGGTCAGGGACTTGGAAAGAGCATGATTGGAAAATCGGTGAGAAAGACATTTGGGGAAAAAGTATGTGGACAGATCTCTCCAAATGGGCAAAGGATGTGAACATACTTGTGTCTCATGTAAATGCACATCAAAAAGTGGCTTCAGCAGAAGATGAGTTTAACAATCAAGTAGATTGGATGACTCGCTGTGTGGATTGTCAGCCTCTTTCTTCAGCTACCCCTGTCATTGCTCAATGGGCCCATGAACAAAGTGGCCATGGTGGCATAGATGGAGGTTATGCATGGGCTCAACAGCATGGACCCTCACTCACAAAAGCTGACCTGGCGACAGCTGTTGCTGAGTGCCAGATCTGCCAACAGCAGAGACCAACACTGAGACCCCAATATGGCACTGTTCCCCGTGGTGACCAGCCTGCAACCTGGTGGCAGGTTGACCAAATTGGACCACTTCATCTTGGAGGGGACAGCGTTTTGTCCTTACAGGAATAGACACTTATCCTGGTTATGGATTTGCCTTTCCTGTATGTAATGCTTCTTCCAAAACTCCCATCCAGGGACTTACAGAATGCCTTATCCACTGTCATGGTATTCTGCACAGCATCACTTCTGACCAGGGAACTCACTTCATAGCTAAAGAAGTGCGACAGTGGGCCCATGGTCATGGAATCTACTGCTCTTATCATGTTCCCCACCATCCTGAAGCAGCTGGCTTGATAGAATGATGGAATCATCTCTTAAAGAAGCAGTTACAGTGCCAATTAGGTGGCAATAGCCTGGAGGGTTGGGGCAAGGTCCTCCAGAGAGGCAGTGTATGCTTTAAATCAGCGTCCAATATATGGTACAGTTTCTCCTATAGTCAGGATTCATGGGTCCAGTAATCAAGTGGTGGAAATGGTAATGATTCCACTCACTATCACCCCTGGTGACCCACTAGGAAAATTTCTGCTTCCTGTATCCTCGACTTTGCATTCTACTGGCTTGGATGTTTTGGTTCCAGAGGAGGGCATGCTTCTGCCAGAAGAGACAACAAACACTCTGCTGAACTAGAAACTAAGACTTCCCCCTGGACACTTGGGCTTCTGATGCCCTTAAGTCAGCAGGCTAAGAAAGGAATAACAGTATTAGGATGGGTGATTGACCCAGACTACCAGGGGGAAATTGGACTGGTTCTCCCCAATGATGGTAATGAAGATTATATCTGGAAGGCAAGAGATTCTTTAGGGTGACTTTTGTTACAATGGACGTAATGAAGATTATATCTGGAAGGCAAGAGACTCCTTAGGGCGACTTTTGGTGTTACCATGTCCTGTGATTAAGGTCATTGGGAAACTGCAACACAATCCAGACAGAACAACAAGTGGCCCAGACCCTTCAGGGATGAAAGTATGGGTCACTCCTCCAGGGATAGAGCGAAGACCTGCAGAGGTGCTTGCTGATGGTGGAGGAAATACGGAATGGGTAGTAGAGGAAAGTAGTTACAAATACCAACTTAGGCCAGGTGACCAGTTGCAGAAATGTGGATGGTAATTGATGAGTATTCTTGTCCTATTTGGTTAAGAATAGGCTTGTGCATGTATGCACACTTAAAAATGGGCTTGTGCATGTACACACATATGTTAAGGAGATACTTGAGTTATCCTTCTTTTGAATGTGTAATTAAGTGTTAAGCAGTTAAGTGTTGTGAACCTATATGATTATATTGTGTTATGAGACACTAAATGACTAAGCATTCCTTGAAGACCTTATAACCTACTCTAGGATATATAATGCATTGGTCATTGTATGATGTGATAGTTATGTCACATTAGGTGAAATTATGACCTCAACATTGTTTTCAATTGAAAATTAATTATGATATAGAGATGCAATTGGGTGTCAAGTAGACAAGGGATGGACTTGTGATGGCTAATCCTGGGTGTCAACTTGACTGGATCTGGGATTAACTGAAATGAGAGTGATCTTCTTGATCAGATCATCTGAAGCTGGAGGACACATCCTAAATGTGGGTGTTATCTTCTGATAGCAGCCTGTATAAAAGGCCATGACAGAGGAGAACACCTGGCTTCTTGCTGCTTGCCTTCTCTCTCACTGGTGAGTTCATCTTGCTGCTGTAGACTGAAGACTAGCTGATCTTTTGGAATTTGTCAGACCTTCAGCACCCAATTGGGACTACTGAGACATCCAGCCTTGTGGACTGAGCGACTATGGATTCTCAGCCTCTCCAGTGTGATGCAGCCATTGTTGGACTATTCGGACTCTATCCTGTGAGCTAAACTGATAAATCTCTATACATATATATTCATTCTGCTCATTCTGTTTCTTTGGAGAACCCTGACTAATACACCTACTATTAAAGAGTTGGGATTAATCTGGGTCTTAAAGTCCTGTAGTATTGTTTTTATGAAGTTGGGTGCACCAGAGTTTGGTGAATATATGTTCATGATTGTAATATCTTCATGGTTTATTGTTCCTTTGATCAGAATGAAGTGGCCCTCTTTATCTCTTCTGATTAGTTTCAGTTTAAAGTTCATTTTATCAGATACTAGAATTGCAACACCTGCTTTTCTTCTTAATACCATTCACTTGGTATCTATTTTTCCATCTTTTCACCTTAAGATAGTGCCTGTCCTTGAAAGTGAGATGCGTTTCTTGTAGACAACAAAAACATGGGTTTGGTTTCTTAAGCCATTCAACTAGTCTGTATCTTTTCTTAATCAATTCTTCTAGTTTGTGTCTTTTAACTGGGGAGTTCAGTCCATTAATATTTAAAGTTATTAATGAAAGATGTGTATTGAATCCTGTCATTTTCATTTCTGTTTACATTCTTGGTATAGCTGTAGTTTTCCACAGTTATACCTTCATTGAATTTCCGCAACCCCTTGGTTATAGCCATTTCTTTCTTCAGCTCTTTGTATTGCTTCCAGAACTCTCTGAAGGGCTGGATTTTTGGACATGAATTCCTTCAGCCTATTTATGTCATGGAAGATTTTTCTTTCCCCTTCAACTATAATAGAAATTTTGGCTGGGTATAGTAATCTGGGTTGGCATCTGTGGTCATTTAAAACTGGGAATACTTTGGTCCAGTCTCTTCTGACTTTCATGGTTTTCACTGAAAAGTCACCTGTAATCCTAATGGGTTTTCCTTTATATGTGACTTGTTTGTCTTTTGCATCTTTCAGTATTGTCTCTTTGTTCTGTGCATTTAGTGTTTTTACTATGATGTGCTGTGGAGAGTTTCTTTTCTGGTCCTGTCTGTGTTCTATATACTTCTTGTATTTGTATGGGCATATCTTTCTTTACTTTTGGGAAATTTTCTTCTATGATTGTGTTGACAGTCTGATCCATGCCATTATCTTGGGATTCTTCTCCTTCCTGTATGGCTATGATTCATTAGTTTGGTCTTTTTATGGTGTCACACAATCCCTGCATATTCCATTCTTGTGCCTTCTTAAATTTTTCATACCCTTTGCTTGAGTGGTCTAGTTCGTCCACTTTATCTTCCAGTCTTGATACTCTGTTTTCCATTTCATTCATCCTACTGGTGAGGCTTTCTCCTGTTGTTTCTAATTGGCTTACTGAGTGTTTCACTTCCTTCATCATTTCAGCCTGAGTAGTCTTCAATATTTCTAGCTCTTTTCTGAATTCATTCAGAAGTTCTTTGATACTTTGAAGGAAGTATCTTCCTTCAGTTCTTTGATTTCTTTTTTGTGTGTTCTTTAAATTCACTGAATTCTTTTATCATGTTTATAATTGTTCTTTTGAGTTCCATGTCCTGCATTATCTCTAAGGCATTCTTATTGTACTCCTCTAGAGGACTATTGGTGTTTGGTGGGGATAAGTTATTTTGGTTTTTCGTGTTATTATTTTTTCTCTGTGATTTTGAGATGTGAATTTATTCTGTAGTTTCTGATTCTTGTGTGAGACCCAAGTCTTCAAGTTTAGGTCTGCTTCTTTTTGTAAACTTTATGTGCCTTTGTGGTTTACTTTTGGGGCATGAAATGCTGGTTCATCTAAGCTTCTGGTTCTCTCTTTTGATTTTATATTGGATTGGCCAGATTGCTTTTGTATTCAGGAGTTGCCACAGAGGCCCAAGTCAGATGAGGATCAGATGATCTTGGGCTTTCTCCTAAGGCCTGGATCCCTCCAGGAAAGATTTTCAATTGGGAGTTGGACTGGCCTGGGAGCAGGGCCCAGAAAGGATGCTGGTCTTGGGAAGCTGGTGGTGGTGACACTCAGAGATGCAAAGGGAGATGGGGCAGGAAGAGGCCCCAAGGGCTCCTGGGGAGTGCATTGAGGAACTTGGTTGGTCCCGGAGAGAGGCTGGCAGGTCATGCCGGCCCAGGGAAGCAGAGGGAGGTGAGGGCGGGACCAGGCTCAGAGTCCTCCTGGGGACCTTGAGAAGGAACTGGGTCCATCTGGATGCAAGGAATCAGGAAGCAGTGGTGGCCCCGGGCCGAGACCTTAGCCCTGGTGTCCAGGAAACAGGCCAGAGAGAGGCCGGTAGGTCTTTCTGGCCCAGGGAAGCAGAGGGAAGTGAGGGCTGGACCAGACCCAGAGGGCTCCTGGGGACCTCGAGAAAGAACTGGGTTGGTCTGGATGAAAAGAATCAGGAAGCAGTGGTGGTTCCCCAGTGTCTGGAGCACTAAGACAAGGAATGGGACCCAGGTTAGGAACAGAGATGGGCAGGGAAGATGGGAGGGTGAATGAGGCTGGGGGAGTCAAGGTGAGGAGGGCGTGCTTGACTTACCCAATGATTAGGGGGGCATGCAGGCCCAGGGAAGCAGAGCTAATGTTTTCCCTTGGCACATTCATATTGCTCTCCAAAGCTATGAGAGCTAGCATTCCGGGGAAGTGGTTTCAGGTCAATTGCAGCTCTATTGCTCCAAATCCTGTGTCTGAAGTATGTTCTGTCTTCAGCAGTAGGGTCTTACCTTCAAGTTCTTGGATCCCATCAAGGGCTGTGGCAGTAGCCTGTGTAATTTGGGGACTCTCTTGGAACAATCTGGCCAACAACCCGTGGAAGGTTTCTCCTGTCTGGCACTGTTTCTTGTTATGTAGCCTTTAGCTATACACATGAACTCATGTAGAGATACTGTATGTGTAATTTGTCATTAGGTTGTTGGATATCCTCTCTCTCTCCCTGTCTAAACCTTTGGCATACCATTTCAAGCCTGCTCTTTCTTATTTCACCTATAGCAGCAGCAGCCATTTCTGTACTGGCTTCAGCTGGCTTTAATAGTGGCAACGTGACAGCAATTCCCTTCAATCTTTCTGAACATGCTTCTGATTTTTGCACAAGGATTTCTCTGACTTCATAGAAAAAGATATTGTGGGAATCTCCTTAGTGCTCAAAGAATTACGATCTATGATTCAATCTGTGTTAATTACATTAGAGAGTGAAGGGGAGGAATTGAGGTTCATTTATTGTTTTGCTTTCCTATACAGAAATTTGGTTTTTCAACGCCATTGTTGGAAAGACCATTGAGTTATTTTTCCATTTTTCTCAAAATAGATGATGTAAGTGGATCTATACAAGTGTGGTAGCTGCTCACATCTATAATCCCAGCACTCAAGAGGTGGAGGCAGGAGAATCAATAATTTGAGGCCAGTGTAAGCTACATAAAAAGACTTTATCTCAATAAAACAAAAGTCTGGGAATGTAGCTCAGTGAGAGTGTGTGACTAGCATGTATAAAGCCCAGCATTTGAGCCCCAGCACCCCAAGTAAGATAGTCTGTATTCTGACACATTTTTTTGTGTTTTCTCTATTATCACACTTCCCTTAGTAGTAAAACTGAAATCCAAGGGATTTGAGTCCTCCTAATTTGTTCTCTTCCAAAACTGATTTTGACTTTTGTTTTCTTTGCCTTCACACATAAAGTCAATGATCATGTCACCAGTTTGCACACAATGATTTCTGTCGGGGTCATGAATGTCTGTTGAATCTCAAAATGAGTTTATGAAGTGTCAATGTCTTATGAACATTGAGTCTTCCAGTCCAGAAAATGGTACTTCTATCCTTTATTCATAGCTTAAATTCTTTCTGTAATATTTTTATTGATTTGAGTATCTAATACAGTCTATTTTCATCGTATTCACACTCCTTACCCCTTTTCAAGCCCACCATACAACTCTGCCTGACTTCATTGTCTCTATTAATATTTATATTTTCCTTTTTTATGTATATTTTATTGTTTTGTATATTTCTTATAACAGATATTAATCAAAGTTAGACTCCCCTCTTCCATCCACACCCTCTTTATGTGCCCCCCACACCAGATTTCATACATTCTGTTATATATGTTAAGGCCTATCCAGTCAAACATTTGTATTCAGATGTCCCTCGGTGCAAGTTCATCCACTGTGGTCAAGTCAATCTATCTAGAGTCACCCCTTAAAGATCAACTCTCCCTCACCCTGCAGTAATCAGTTGCCAATAGTTCTTCAGCTAAGGTTGGGGCCTGCTGCTCATTTCCCCAGTTCTATGCTGGGTTTTTGTTTGAGTTAGCACGGGTCTTGCACATGATGTCACTATTGTAAGAAATAAGTTAAATGTCTCTCAACTGACAAATGGATAATAAAAATGAGGTACATTTACACATTTGAGTTCTATTCAGTGGTCAGGGAAAACAAAATCATGAAATCTGCAGGCAAATGGATGAACTAGAAACTATTGTACTGAGAAGTAACACAGACTCAGAAAAACAAGCAACATTATGTTCTCCTTCATTATGGATCTTAGCACCAATCCCTTATATATGAGTATATATGCTGATGTAACAACAGGGGCCAGAAATATGGAAAGGAAGCATAGAGGTAAAGGGAAAGAAAGATCCCTAGAGAGGGGGATAGCAGGAAACAGATGTTTCCAAGGGAAAAATGGGGAACATGGGGGCACTCAACCAGAAAGGTAGGAGGGAAGGGCACATAAGGAACCATGGGGGTAAAGGAGAAGAAGGAACTCAAGGGGGGATAATAGGAGACAGGTATTATCAATGGTAAAATTGGGGGGTACTTTACCCGGGAAGGGAGATTGGAGATCAGACAGGGAGAAAGAAGGGGGAAATAAAATAAAGCTTAGGTGGTGTAAAAAGCCAGAGGAAATGGATTAATTTTTTTTAAAAACCCTGAAAAATACACACACAATATCTGCACATGCGTGCATGTGTATACCTGAAGGCTATACAAAGAAACACAGTGCAAGATGGGAGAAATCTCTCTTTCAGTTATTGGTCAGGGCAGTCCAAGAGACTCAAAAAACAACACAGCCTATTGCCACAACTTTTGATTACCTCCCAGAACTTGACGGTAAGATGCTATTGCAGAAAACAGGACATACTTCAGACAAGGACTTGGAGCATTGCAGCTGGAACTGACCTGGAAGCCTCCTCACTAAAGACTAGCTCTCATGGTTCTAGAGGGTACTATGCAAGCTGCTAAGGGAGAAACCCAATCAGCTGTCCAATCCAGATCTAAAGTCTAATAATACCCAGAATGACTAGCACAGAAAATTATCTCTATTGGTGCAATAGTGGCACTTTTATCTTGGGGTTAACCAATGGCTATCTAATTGGACTTAAAGCCCTCTCAATGGGAGTGAACTCATGGGTGCACTGTAAATCTAGCCAAATACACATAGCTGGAGAGGTCATAGATGATAGAGAAAGCCCTATCTCTGGGATAGCTCTAGAGGGAAATGTGTTAGCTCAAAAACCTACTGAAATAAACACATTCACTACCTGAACATGAGTGCATGAATATCCCTGAAGTTTTTTTTTTTTTTTCAAGGAACACAGTGTCAGACAGGAGAAAAATCCCCTTGAGTTGTTGGTCAGGGTAGTCTACAAGATTCCCCAAAGAACACAGGTGTTACCACAGTCCTTGATTTCCTTGCAGAACCCAGGTGTAAAACCTAATAACCACAGCAATGACTGGCACAATGAACTATCTCTTTTGGTGCAGAAGTGGCAATTTTATCTTGGGAGTAATCAATAGCTATGTAATTGGACTTAAAACCCTCTCAATGGGGAGGGGGGAACTCATGTGTGGTACTGTAAACCTAGCCAAATACACATGGCTGGAGAGGTCATAGATCCTAGAGAAAAATCTACTTTTGCCACATTCCTAGACAAATGTAATTTCTTACTTTATTAGGCTTTACAGCTGGGTTCCATCATTGATTGATTTTCTTCCTTAGCAGCTTGTACAGTATCCTCAGATACTATGAGAGCTAGTCTTCATGGAGGAGGCTTCTAGGTCAGTTCCAGCCCCAATGCAAGTCTCATGTGTGTCCTGTCTTCAGCAATAGGGTCTTATCTTCTACTTCTACAAGGGAATAAAGTTAAAATTGGGAAGTGGAGATGATCTGTACTGCAGCAATGTCACTGATGCCCTCTTCTGACGTCCAAGAGCATTGCATGACACAGGTGCACCCACACACTTATATACATACAACAAAAATGAGAATAAATCAAGTTTTGAAAAAGGCAGTACAGCACTAAAAACAGGGAGGAGTAATGAGGATCAATGAAGAGAATGATGTGAACATTTTCTCAGGAAGGGAAGACTGAAGAGTTTTATTGAACAATGAAAAGTCCAGTTTATTCAACAATGAAAAGTCCACTTGTGACATAGTATTGCTATGAGGGAACAGAGAATGATTCAAATGAGTTGTGGATTTTGAAATACTGACCAAAAACTAACATTTTAACAGAAAGAGAAAATCACTTTTAGAGTGTGTGTGTGTGTGTGTGTGTGTATGTGTGTGTGTGTGTGTAATTGTATGTGTGTGTGCTACAGACCATACATGGAAGCCAGAGAAGAATGTGCAGGATTTGGTTCTTCCCTTCACCACGTAGGTTCCCAGGATTGAACTCAGGTTGTCAGACTCAGTAGCAAGCACATTTACCTGCTGAGCCATCTTGCTGGACCAGAACATTCAACTCAAAGATTTTGCATTATTCCTTTTTTGGTCACCTAGAATTAACATATAGGAAAACTCTCCAAGCAAATTATGAAAGCCTACATCAACTAGACAGTTCTATTTCAGCTGTTTTAATTGCAGGAGAATTATATTTCATTTAAAAAAATCAATATCTACTGAAAACAAATATGCAATAATCTCTATCATTGCCATCATATGCAGAAGAAAATTTTCTTTCTACAAATAACTCTGCCCAGAGCTCCCTTCATGTCTCTGTTCCTCAGGCTGTAGATGAAGGGGTTCAGCATGGGAGTCACCACTGTGTACATCATGCCCATGACAGTCTCCTTCACAGTTGAATTATTAGCTGATGGACACAAGTAGAGACTAATGACTGTCCCATAGAACAGTGACACCACAGACAGGTGGGAGCCACAGGTGGAGAAGGCTTTACGGATTCCCCGAGCAGAAGGAACTTTGAGAATGGAGGACACAATCCGTGCATAGGACACAATAATGAGCACAAATGGGATCACAAGAATGATGCCTCCTGTGATGAATATCACCAACTCGTTCACATGGGTGTCAGAGCAGGCCAGCTTCAGCAGAACAGACATGTCACAGAAAAAGTGGGGATCACATTGTCCTCACAGAAAGACAATCTGGCCATGAGCAGGGTGTGCAGCATAGCATGGAATGTGGTCAGCACCCAGGACAGAAGCACTAGAGAGGCACAGAGCTTGGGGCTCATGATGCTGGTGTAGTGTAGAGGGAAGCAGATGGCCACATAGCGGTCATAGGCCATGGCCACAAGGAGGAAGCTCTCAAGATCGCCAAACAGCAAGAAAAAGTACATTTGTGTAAGGCACCCTGCATAGGGGATGGAAGGCACTTGGGTCTGCATGTTCTGCAACAATTTAGGCATTGTGACAGAGGAAAAGCAGAAGTCAGAGAAAGACAAGTTGCTGAGAAAAGAATACATGGGCGTGTGCAGATGGGAGTCTAGTTGAATGAGGACAATGATGATGAGGTTCCCCAGGACAGTGGTGAGGTACATGGCCAGGAACAGGGCATAGAACAGGTGCTGGTGCTGTGGCGGGATGGGCAGGCCCAGGAGGAGGAACTCTGAGATCACAGTTTGGTTTCCTTCTATCATGCTCTATTTCCAGGATCTTTAAGAGAAAATAATAGGGTCCTTTAAATCCAAATGAAAATGAATTTTTTTCTGTGACACATAGTCTGCTAAATGTTCAATATTTGTACCCTCATTAACTGTAAAAAAATCTCTTAAATCAGAAATGTGCCATAAGACAAATCTAAACCACCTCTCAGAAATTTCCACTTCTTTATTAGATATACTCAGTAATTGTAATTGGGATTTTCCCTAACAATCTCAGGGTTTTGCACTAAACACTGCTCTCATAATTCCATGAATATCTCCTTGTAAAAGCTTGCCTGTTTCCATGGCATCAATTACCACCTAAGCATCTTAGCTAAACTCTGTCACCTGCAGAACTATGTCAGCTGCTTACCAACTAACTCCCCAGGTACAGATCAGGGCCATCCACAGCTCAATAAACCTCAAATACCATGCAGTGGTCCTATAATAGTGTCTCAAATTTTCCATACATAGTACATGCAACGTTCTCAGTCTGAACTGCACATATGATAAAACGCAGGGCTTCTCAACATTTACTTTAGATATGAAACACCTTGTTATTCTGATAAATTCTGATTCTGATTGGCAAGTCTTTTTTTGGGCTCAGAATTCTACATGTTAAAAGTTCAAATTTTATATTTGGTGATGTTAATTCTGCTGGTCTTTGGACCACACTTTGAATACTATAATCATTCAAATCACTTTTAAGAGTACTGTAAATGTTGCCAAATGCACATGGCTAGGGAGGCCATAGATTCTAGAGAAAATCTTACCTCTCATATATCTAAACAAATGAAATTCCTTATTGTATGCTAAATATCGATCCATATATTTACAGACAGGCACACCATTTACTATTAAGCAAAGAAGCTTCTTTTTGCAACAAATCCATGCTATTACAGAGTTCCACAACTGGTAACACACAGAAAATAAGTCTGAGAGATGCCCAACCCTATGTGACACATCTACAATGGAACCTCTATACCTAAGGCTCATGGAACATAGTGGGATGGGGTAGAGAGAATATTAATACATCCCTCAACTCTCACCAGTGAGGTTCCTCATACAATAGAGTGTGATACACACAGAAGGCCACAACCATCTAAATTTTAGAGAATAAAAGACTACAGAGTGTGCATCCCTGGACAGGACTCCTATATTAAACCTCACCCACCCATGGCTCAGGGTCTGTTGAGGAAGAGGGGGCAGAAAGATTGTAAGAGCCAGGGTTGGCACAGGAACATAAGGAAATAGAGGCTGTCAGGCCATGGGAACTTGCTCATATGAACTTGCACAATGGTGACAGCATGCACAAGACCCATTACAACTCAGACAAAAACCCAGCACAGAAGGAGGGAAATGAGCAGCAGGCCCCAACCTTAGCCAAGAAATATTGGCAACTGATTGCTGCTGGGTGAGGGAGAGCAGATCATCTTTAAGGGGGTGACTCTAGATAGGCTGACTAGACTTCAGTGGATGAACTTGCACCATAGACATCTGGGTACAAATGCGTGACTGGATAGGACTTAACATACATGACAGAATGCATAAAATATGGTGCCAGGGGTGCTATGGGGGGTTGTGGATGGGGAAGGGGGTCTACATTTGTTACAATGTACTACATGAAATGCACAAAAACTCAAAAATATTTTTTTCAAATGTTCAAGACCAATCCAAGCATGTGTGAAGGAGAGGTTCATGAAGTCCCACCCCTAACTGGCTACTTATTGGCAACTGATGGCTTCTGAGTCCGTTTTTTCAGGGATGCAACTTGGGAGAGGCTACTTCTGCACATTTAAACAGTACTAAGTAGACTCGATGGATTTTAAAAACAGCACATGGAGTTGGGAGGTAAAGGACAGGGTTAAGGAAGAATCAGAGAGAAAAGAATGGAGGATGGGTTTGATGAAAGTATACCATATACTTATTTTCTCAACTAAGAAAAAGAATCAGAAAATTCATTCATACTGAAGGAAAAATACAGATTTTTGCACTGTCCCCAAAAATTGTGATAATAAATTTTTTGAGAGGGCCCATGTAAGGTTTTTAAAGTTTCTTCAATAGTTCAACATATAAAAAAGAACCTCTATAAAATGCCTACCTCACAAAGA
Source organism: Nannospalax galili (assembly GCF_000622305.1). Classification (NCBI taxonomy): domain Eukaryota; kingdom Metazoa; phylum Chordata; class Mammalia; order Rodentia; family Spalacidae; genus Nannospalax; species Nannospalax galili. The sequence goes on from NW_008329811.1 coordinate 25,584, forward strand.
TAATGTTATGTTGAAATAATAAAATTTTAAGAATACATAGTAATAGTAAAAATGCTATAAATTATATATTATAGGTGCAAGGTTTAATAAGAATATTTCTACAATATGGAAAAAGTCTTAGGAGGTAGAAAGATGGAAAAGAATAAAGTCATACCTGAAAAGCGTCCTTCAGAATATCATACAACCTGGGAAATGAAGACCCTCAGGATGGAGGGACACTAAGGCACCAGCTCATCCACCCTCCTGCCAACTTCCTCAGAACGTCTCCCAGTGACACTAGGGCCCTGGTCCAAGACTCTGCTCCCATTGATTCATTAGAGGCATAGAAAGTCACTGTCTCTATAGCCATCGCCTTATGTCTGTACCACCCCTGCTCACATTTCTCATTCTATGCATCCTTGGGCCTAAGAGGCGCTGCATCCCAGGGGAGTACAGATCCTAGAGGAACTCATTAAACAAGGCAATATAATTATTTAAGCTATCTCTGGAACATGCACCTTGGAGTCCTATAACATATGATTATACTTTGAGGCACTATGGGGATATCAAGAAGCTCACTGATAGATGCTTACTTACTTTCCAGGAACTCAATGGTAGTCTTATATCCTGGATCCTCTGTTTGAGTAAGAGAAGAATGGTTGGAGAAGCCATAAAAGTAAACAGATGGAATTGTGAAGGCTCTAAAAGAGTTTAGGAGCACTGATACTCAAGCTTTAGTCTGTAGACTAAAAGCTATCCATGGTCTTTGTGTATCAAAGACCGCCAGGCACACGTTCTGGAAATATTTGAAGAGTAGCAGAATTTCCCACCACAACCCCACACACCATGGACATGCCCCAGGGAAGAAAGAAACCTGAAACTCACACAGACCCCAACCTATGCAGATGTGCAGGAAGAGCAGGAATAAGAGGAAAGATACAGAGTCTGCCACATCATGTTCTAGTCCAAAATAGAAAAGGAAATGAGATTTGTATCCCACTGAGTTACTTCTGGCTCCTAAACCTCTCTAGGAAACCTTAATAGTGCCCACCACCACAATCATCTTAACCAGCTCCTTATACATCAGATTACTTCCCAGTGTCAGCTGGGAATACAGTTGATACAACTCCCACTTCCACACTTATTCTGTGTTCCCTTTTCATCACTTCACCTACAGGCCTTAGATTCTGGATCCTCGGGGGTGCTGCCTTTCATGGGATTGCTGGAATTGCTTTTCATTAACGTTCACTTACTGACACCAAGAAAAAAAATCTGGGGTTGGCTTCATTCTCTTGGTAAAATGCACTTATATTTCCTCAGCTCTCTTCACGGTGCCACAGCTCATCTGCCTCAAGTGTTAAATGATATTCCACTATCTATATGTCCCACAGTTCACCCATTCACCTACCAAGGACAGGGACACCACAGACAGATGGGAGCCACAGGTGGAAAGGGCTTTACTACTGAAGAACATCCTAGTTGCTCCCAAGTCAGGTCAATTATGGATAAAGTTGTTGTAGCCAAAATAAATCCAGAACCAGGTGTGGTAGCATACATCTGTAGGTCCAGAGCCTACACAAAGGCAGGCAGATCTCTTGTGAGACTGAGGCAAATCTGGTCTATGTACCTAAGTGAAGTAACACAGAATCAGAAAAACAAATGATGTATGTTCTTCCTCATATGTAGACCTAGCACAAATCCTTATAAGTGAGGATGTATCCAGACATAACCCAGGAACCAGGACAATGAAAAGGAATCAGGGAGTAAAGGAAAAGAAAGTGCCTGAAAAAGAACAACAGTAGGAAACAGGGAGATATCGATAAAATAGGATTATGTAAATGGAAAAGGGAGGGAAGTTTATACAAGGAACCTTGGGGATAAGGGAAAGGAGCTCCAGAGAGGTTCGGCCACAGTAGAAGAATATTGTCAAGGGAGAAATGGAAAAAAATGGGGGCAATTTAAATAGGGAAACCATAGTGGAAGTGTTAGACCGTGAGAGAGATAAATAATGCCTAGCTAGTTTTAAAAGACCAGAGGTAACCATGTTAAACTAACAACCTACTGACAAATTATACATACAGCTAGTTCAAGGAACAAAATATCTAGTCAAGGTTTAGCTGAGAAAATTTGATTTTTCCCCAGCTTTATCTACCTGGCACATGATAATTAAAAGTACCAGACTGGTGGAACTAACCTTCTTGAATGTTTAGGTCATATTTTGAGGCCTATACTAACCAGGTCAGAGGGAATTAAGGACAGTTTTTGCTCCTTGCCCTCTTAGGTCGACTATGTTCCAGGGGACTATGGAGCATCTCACAAAATGACCTGTAACAGTGGTGAGTCACCTGTACTCTTGTTCAGGGAGGCCTTGGAGACCCCACCAGATGGACTTGAACCAGTGTCCAGTCTACAAAGAGGAAGGTCAGCACTAAGGAAACACCTCCTTCATGCTTCCAAGTGAAGCCCGCCACAGTCGAGCAGGACCACATAGATGGAACCAGTAAAAGAAAGGAGCCAGGGGCTCCTCCCAAGCCCATGTGACCCCTGAGAGACAGATCCTCAAAAGACCTTAAGTTAAAAATCAATTGGGACTACTATCCTCAGGCCTCTTGGGGTAAGTCTATAGCGCAGCTCTCCGCGCCGGGACTCCCTAAGCCTCATTCACCCTTCCACCCCACACCCCACCCCCCTGCCCCCCCGCCTGGCATTCTATACTCTAGCTTGGACCCTGTGCCATTCCTAGTCTTGGGGCCCCAGACACCTGGGGAACCAATACTG
>NW_008329811.1:35973-56829 GCF_000622305.1 Nannospalax galili
TATCTTTCTTCCAAATCTTGAATACAATATTAATCAAGGTGAAAGGAAGTGCCAAAATTTACGATCAGGGCCACAGAGCTCTCTCTAGATCACTGGTTTAAATGTTCCTGACATGCTAATAATAAAAGTTCAGTAACTTTAAAAAAAAATACAGATTAGGAAGCCCCATCAGATGAACTTAGACATAGTCTCTGTTGGAGGCCTGTTCAAAGTTTATTAATGCTACACAGTGAAGTTAAAATAAAAAAGTCTTATTATCAGCTACAGTGAACTCTACCTCACAGAACTGTTATGCTGATATGGAATGATCCTTGGAGAATAATTGCACAGTAATAAATATCAAGGCACCATATCATGAATAAAGCATTATAAATATATCTGGAATGTAGCTAAGTCTTGGGAGATAGAGAGAGGTCAAGGAAGAAATTATTTTACCTGAAAATTTGTCCTGTAGACCATCATACAATGTAGGGTGGCAAAACGCTTAGGTTGGAAGGACAGCAAGATAAGTTCTCTTCAACTCACCCAGAATGGCCGAGGATCTTGATAAAATACCTGCTTGCCTTTATTCAGACATAGTGTTGACTAGACACCTATGTCTGTTTCACTCTTTCTCATATCTCCCCTTCTAGTCACCTCTGGGCCTAAGAGACTCTGCATCTGGAGGAGTCCAGATCCTGAATAACTCATTAACAACACAGTAATTATCCAGAACTTCTCTAGGATCAATTCTCTCAGAGTCCTGTAGAGGTGACTGACTACAATCACTGAGCACATATCACTACAGTTAGGGGAAAGTGAAGAAGGGAACAAATGTTTGGGTTACATACCTGAGTTTCTGGAGCCTGAACTTTGAGGGGTAATTAGGGACTAAACTGTTAGTGAAAATGTACAGAAGAAACTATTAGTGACTATCACCATGAAGAAGATATGCCTTGGAAAGATTCTTAGGTGGCATTTTCTGATTACAATACAACCTTATATAAACAATCTTTAGGACGGATAAATATACTGCTAACAAGGACCAGAGTTCTATGACATAGTTTCTTATGTCTGTTAATACATCATATATCCTATATCTTGTTAAGGATGAGCCACTAAGAAAAAAAATTGATGAATGCCTACAGATCATTTTTTTGGTCTTTTTTAGACAGGGTCTCCCTATAGCCCCAGCTATCCTGGAACTCATTATGTAGATTAGGCTGGCCTTGAATTCACAGAAATCCGCCTGCTTCTGCCTCCCAAGTGCTGGGACTAAAGGCATGTGCCACCACACCTGGCCATTTTTAATGGAAATAGTATAAGTCATTTCGGAATTGAACTAGAGGCCATTCATGTCCAGTGTGTAGATGATCATAACAGAGATTTAGAAGAAGGTCAGTGTCACATGAGGTGTTGGTTTCAGCAGAATGTATGAAATGAGGAAAGGAGAGTTTGGATGCTGTCATTTGAGGACAATTAAAGAAACAAAGGGCCAGGTTAAATTCCTGATCTACACTACAGTGGTGTTAAGAGTTAATATGTAGTGACGATTGCTTCCTTCCTTTCTTCTTCCTTTTAAAAGTCTTACTATGTATCCCTGACTGGGCTGGAACTGTCTATGTAGACCAGGCTGGCCTTGAGCTCACAGAGATTTTCCTGCCTCTGCCTCCCGAGTGTTAGAATTAATGGCATGTGCCACAACACCCAGATTGTTTCCTTCTTTCTGAAGGTGGGGAAAGTGAGAAGAATCTTCAGAATCAGATAGTCTTATGCAGGCTGAACTATTGACACTAGGTGATGTGGGAATTCATATTTTTCCAAGGGTAAATACCAAACTAATGGATGGCTTGCTTAAAAACTGAACTTTGTACCACTCTAGATTCTTTCCCTAGACCTAGGAGAATAAATTAAGGGTTAATTCCAGAAAAAGAAAAAGTTGTACAAGTTTGTGAAATGTCAGGTAAGATTAGAAAAACAATGTAGACACTGAAAGAAATAAAGAGTAGCAAGAATTAAGATATAAGATCCTGGTAGTTCTCAAGTCCAATTAGAAAGTTGTTGGTTACCTCCATGACATATGTGCCATTATTGCACAGTTGTGCACTTCTTGTCTGGCAGGTTGTTGTAGTTCATAGAGTTCACAGCTAGGTAAGACCCCTGATGTGTTATCTTTCTCAAGTAAAAAATTCCAGTGATGTGGATTCAACTTCCAATGTAGTATTTATGGTATTACATCTGCCATGAGAATAGACACCTGAGAATTATGCCATTCACCTGTATAAATTATACAATTAACCAGGTTTTGTACCTTTATTAAAGTGTGTAATTATCCCACAATCTATGTTACCTGAAAGAACTCCTGCACCTATTCATTGCAATTCTCTATTTTCTACAGCCTAGTCCTATCTCATCAGAGGCAATTCTATTATAATTTAGTATTTACATATTTCCACTCCATGATGCAGGCATGTGGAGTAGAGCAAACTAAGAGATTGGGTATGTGTGCTGCAGGCAGCAGAGCATGACAGGTGGAGCGGGCTACAGATGATTCCATCTGAGCCCAGATGATTCTATCATGAGTCATAGATGCCAAACATGAAGGATTTGATGTTTTCTTTACTGGGTCTTGACTTCAGGATCTTGCTCCTCCATCCATGCTAGAATTTTAACTGACTTGATCTTCTGCAGGTCTTGTGTAGATAACTGCATATGCTGTGAGTCTGTTTGCAGCAGTCATGCTATGTCCAGCAGACAGCATTTCACAGCACTCTTCCCCATCCTCAAGCTCTTACATTCTTTTTACCCCTTCTTCTATGATATTCCCTGATCCCTAGGAGTGAAGGAAGTTGATACAGAAGTTCCATCTATGGCTAAGCACTCTCAGGATTACGTATTCTCAGCACTTTGACCGTTTCCATTTCACCACTTTAACCATTGTCCATTTCAAAAAGAAACTTCCCTGATCAAGGCTGAAAGAAGTATAGGTCTATTGGTATAAAAGTAAATATTTAGAGCCATGTATGGTGGTGCATGCCTTTAATCCCAGCACTCAGGGGTCTGAGGCAGGCAGATCTCTGTGACATCAAGCCCTGCCTGGTCTACATAGCAAGTCCCAGGCAAGTTTGAGTGATAGGGAGATCACGTCTCAAACAAACAAGTCCCCCCACACCAACCTGTAATTAAGATTTAGAAGGCATCTTGACAACATGATCATGTAGCAAAACAACAATAGTCTCCATCCTAGGGCCTATGATCTCTCACTAGTCATGGGCTTTTTGTAGGGTTAAATTCTCTCTCGTGGACCACACCTCAAATCCACTCAAAAAGTGGTTGGTTACCCTTATAACAGTCATACAAATGCTACAACAGTGGTCATATCTTCCTTGACAAGGTATCTTTGTAGCACACAGTGTCCAGAGCTGAGTGAAATAATTGATGTTCTTTCTACCAAAGAAGCCTACATAGCACCGTCTTGACACAATGAAAAGTAGCCATCAGGGAAGAGGATTCTAGCTCAGTTTGAGCTTGATTTTTTTATGAGCTATAATCAAAGTGTGTGGTAGCGTCAGCAAGATCTTATGATTTCATTCCGGTGGGCAAACAAGACCAATAGAAATAAGCTACATTGTTTTTCTGGGCCACTAACACCTTCCTGGCCAACAATTCATATGGAAGTATGCCATACCTGGCACTGGGATTTTCATTTAGTAACTCATGGCTTCTGAGAACAGCATTGTCCATCCATTCAGGTTACCTCTGTTCTTATTCTGTCTTTTAAAATTTTAGTCTTAGTTGTCTTACAAAGTAGTAGGTTTCAATAAGGCTTTTCACATAATGATAATAGTATAGCAGAAGAGGTCACGAATATGAGAGTAAGTGGAGGAGACATGGGAGGAGTTGGAAGGGGAGAGAATGGTGGAAATGATATGAAAACAGTGTATTAATGTATGACTTTCTCAAAAATAAAAAAAAACATAGAAAGAAACCTTAAGGAGAAACATTGAACTATTACGCAGTTCGGAAATCCCAGTACTGGGCATGTGGTTAAAGAACTTTCAACCTTTACCTTAAAGAGAAACCTTTTACTCCCATGTTTAGTGAAGGACTGGGATAGCCAGGTAGTGAAAACAGCCTGCATGCTGAATGAATAAGGACAATGTAGTGCATATAACAATGGAATATAACACAGACATAAGCAGTAACAAGCTACTGCACTGAATGGAAGCAGAGCTAATTTTGTTAAGTGAAAAAATCTAGGTACAGAAAAACAAGTGTCACACGTCTTCATTCTTAGGTATAAAAAGTTACCTAACCGAAGTAGAGAGTGGAAAAACAGTTGCCAGAGACCAGGAATAGTGTGGGATGAAGAAGGATGGGGGTGGTGGGGGGAATTGACCAATGTGTACTAAGAAACAGATATAAGAAAATGTGGTATGCGCTTGCATATTAGTTATTATACCTTATGTTAATGTATTGTTCAATTTCAAAAGGTAAGTGGCTAGAAAGATGATTCAGTGGTTAAGAGCTCAGTGGTTAAGTGGCTGTTCTTACAGAAGACCTCTGTTTGAATCCCAGCACCCACATGGAAGCTAACAACCATCCATAACTCCAGGGGATTTGACACCCTCTTTCTGTTCTCCATGGGCATTGCATGACACGGGTGCACTTACACACATGTAGGTATAACACTCATACACATAATTAATTAATTAATTAATTAATAAAAAGATAAGAAAGATGCTGAAAGTTCTCATCACAAAGTGATAATTTTTTTAATAACCACATGATTAGAAGAAGCATTTCATTACAGCTTTAACATATTCAATAACAATTTCCAGAGCAAGGATATATCTAAGTATGTTTGTAAATTTTTAGGTTCACAGTTGAATTAATACAGTTATACAATATTGAACTCAGTATAAACCCTGTAAGACATAAAATTAAATGAGTTTTTAACCTTTAAAAAAGATCTCCATTTCATTTTAAAATATACTGTTTCCTACTGAAAGATTCATTTTTATGGCTACTAACGCTTTAGATATTTGCACATGTGTCTCTAATCTCTATGTATCTGATTATTGCTAGTCACAGTCAGGTTACACTTGCATCCTTAGCACCTGAGTATGGATACAAAGTCATCAGGCAGATTTCAATGGTAGTGTTTATCACCTCTGCTAATTAACATGAAGTAATTTTTTATGTTTCCTCCTCAAATATAAGCCATTTTTTATTTGTCAATTTTTTTGTGTGTATATATCATATAGAACATCCAAAACAATCTGATTCATCTATATACCCATTTCCTAAATGGCACCCTCCCATAGCACCCTTCCCCCACTGGAGCCCATATACTCTGTCATCCCTGTTACTGTCCACTTTTTGTCAGTTCCCCCTAGCCATTCCCCAGTGCTTGTCCATCCACTGAATCTGGTCAGCCTATCTAGAGTTCCTCATTTTAGGAAGATCAGCTGTTCCTCATCTAGCAGCAATCAGTAGTCAATATTCCTTTGAGATGGCTCAGAGGTTAAGAACACTGGCTGTTCTTGCAGAAGACCCGGGTTCAAATCCCAGCACCCACATGGCACCTAACAACTGTCCATAACTCCAGTTCCAGGGAATCTGATGACCTCTTCTCATCTCTGTGGGCACTGCATGCCCGTAATGCACTTACATGCACGCAGGCAAAACAGACAGAGAAAAAAAGAAAGAAAGAAGAAAGAAAGAAAGAAAGAAAGAAACTTTTGGGTGTTTAAGACCCTACAATTGGCCTAGGTAAAGCAATTTATTTTTACTCTTAAGTTCGTTTGAGGATCTGTTCCTCCAGGGTCACATGGGCTTGGGAGGAGCCCTGGCTCCTTTCTTTTACCAGATCCACCTATGTGAAGATAAGTCAAAGGTCCTGCTCGACCATGGTTGGCTTTGCTTAGAAGCCTGGAGGAAATGATTCCTCTGTGTTGACCCTCCTCTTTGTAGACTGCACACTGGTTCAAGTCCATCTGGTGGGGTCTCCTCGGCCTCCTTGATCAAGAGGACAGGTGACTCACCACAATTACAGGACATTTTGAGAGATGCTCAGAGTCCCCTGGAACTAGTCGACCTAGGAGGGCAAGGAGCAAAAACTGTCCTTTAAGTCCCTCTGACCAAATTAGTATAGGCCTCAAAGTATGTCTGTTAAACATCCAAGAAGGTTAGTTCGACCAGTCTGGTACTTTTAATTACTATGTGCCATGTAGATAAAGCTTTGGCAAAGACCAAGTGCTCTCAGATAAACCTTGCCTAGACATATATTATATTCTTTGATCTAGTTGTATGTATATTTTTTTCAGTAGGTTGTTGGACTAATATGGTTCCCTCTGTTTTTTCCCCAGTTAATTATTTATTTAATAACCACATACTTGGAAGAAGCATTTCATTACAACAGCATTGACATATTCAATAACAATTTTCTGAGCTAAGATGCATCTTTTTCAAAATTGGCTGTAAATTTTTAGGTAAAGTTGTATTATTACAGTTATACAATATTGTACTCAGTATAAACCCTATACGACATAAAATTAAATCAGGTTTTTAACCTTTAGAAAAGATCTTCATTTCATTATTAAAACACACAGTTTCATACAGAAAAATTCATTCTCACTGCAATTGAGATTAAGATGTTTGCACATGCATTTCTAATCTCTATATATCTTATTATTACTAGTGGCAGTCGGTTACTTTCTGAGCTCCTTGGCATCTTGAGCATGGGTATAAAGTCATCAGGTAGTTTTCAATGCTAATGTTTTTCGCATCTACTAATTATTATTATTTTTTAATCATTTTTTATTATAATAACTACGTGATTAGAAGAAGCATTTCACTACAGATTTAACATATTCAGTAACATACTCCAGAGCAAGAGTACATCTCTTTCATAAGTGGGTGCAAGTTTCTAGGTTCACAGTTGAATTAATACAGTTATATATTATTGAACTTAGTATAAGCCCTGTAAGACATAAAATTGAACGAGTTTTTAACCTTTAAAAAAGATCTCCATTTCATTTTAGAATATACTGTTCCTTGCAGAAAAATTCATTGTTTGTACTACTAACACTGAGATGTTGGCGCATGCATCTCTAATCTGTATGTATCTGATTATTACTAGTCATAATCAGTTGCACTGAGCTTCTAGGCATCTGTGTATGTCTATAAAGTCATCAAGTAGATTTCAATGGTAATGTTCATTACCTCTACTAATTAACATGATGTAAATTTTCATACTTCCTCCTCAAATATAAAACATTTTTTTTAATTTCTTTGTGTGTGTGTGTGTGTGTGTGTGTGTGTATCACACACAATATACCAAACCATTTTATTCGACTATAGACTCACTTCCCAGATGGCACCCTCCCATAGCCTCCCTCACCCACTAGAGTCCTTATACTCTGATATCCCTGCTACTGTCCGCTGTGTTGTCAGCACCCACTACTTGACCATCCAGTGAATCTAGTCGACCTATCTAGAGGTCTTTGTTTTAGGAAGGTCAACTGTTCCTCATCTAGCAGCAATCAGTTGTCAATATTCCTTTAGATAAGATTGGGGTCTGCTGTTCATTTTCGCAGTTCTAAGCTGGGTTACTGTCTGGGAGTCTCTTGGGCCACCCTGGCAAACAACTCAAAGGAAGGTATCTCCTGTCTGGCACTGTTTCTTGTTACGTAGCCTTTAGCTAAACACATGGACTCTTAAAGAAATACACTGATAACTTTAATCTTTGGTTATACTTTCCTTTTGGGTGTACTTACATTCAGGCTAGAACACTCAAACTCCTAAAAAGGAATTAATTTTTTTAATGACTTAACGTTTGAGGATCTGTTCTTCAGGGGGCTTGGGAGGAGCCCCTGGCTCCTTTCTTTTACCAGTTCTGCCTATGTGAAGATAAGTCAAAGGTCCTGCTCGACCATGGTTGGCTTTGCTTAGAAGCCTGGAGGAAATGATTCCTCTGTGTTGACCCTCCTCTTTGTAGACTGGACAGTGGTTCAAGTTAAACTGGTGGGGCCTCCTCGGCCTCCTTGATCAAGAAGAGGACAGGTGACCCACCACAATTACAGGACATTTCGAGAGATGCTCATAGTCCCCTGAAACTAGTTGACCTAGGAGGGCAAGGAGCATTTAAAAGTAGCTAGGCATTATTTATCTCTCACATTGTCTAACCCTTCCACCATGGTTTTCCCATTTAAGGTGCCCCCATTTTCCTCATTTATCCCTGAATTACACCCTTCTCCTATGGTCCCACCTTTCTTAAGCTCCTTCTTTCCCTTTATCCCCTATGCTCTTCGTATAACCCCCCCTTAAAACAACCTTATTTTTATCCATATCTCTCGTATCAACACCTGTTTCTTACTGTTCTTCTCTTTCAGATTCTTTCTTTTCCTTTACCTCCATGGTTCCCTTTCATATCCTGGTTTCTGTGATAAATTTTTATAATATAATTATGTTTAACTTGATTTAAACATCACACAATGTATATGCATATTAAAATATCACATGGTAGTTTATCATTATACACCTTTATTGCTTTTGTTAATTCAAAAGATATTAAAAATAAAACAAAGTATCTCTTAAAAAGGGGAGATCTAAATACTAAAAAGCATTTTTAATTCTTTGAGAATTTCATACACTCTATTTTGAGTATATTCGCTCCCACTCCTGCCAATCCTCCCAGATCCACCCCCTTTCCTGCCCACACAACTTTGTGTCCTCATTTCTCTCTTCAAACTCATGAAGTCCAATTTATGCTACCCATGTACCTTTGGGTGTTTGGCCATCCACTGGAGTGTGGTCAGCTTAAAGAAATTCTCCCTCTCCCAGAAGCTATCAATTGCCAATAGCTCTTCAACTAGAAGTGGGACATTGCACCCACCTCCCTCTCCCTGTTGTCATTTTTTTCTCGCTTGAATTTGTGTAGGTCTTCTGCATGGAGTCATAACGTTTGTGAGTTCATATGTGTAACTTCTCTGTGTGTCTGGGAAACGCTGGTTCTTTGAAACCTTCTACTCTTACTGGATCTTAAAGTCTATCCTTTCCTCTTCCAGAATGATCCCTAAGCCTTTATAGGAGGAGGTGTAATGCAGATGTTCCATTTAGAGCTGAGTATTTTCAGTTTTTTGTCCTTTGCATCTTGATCACTTGTGGGTCTCTGTGATAATCACCATCTAATGAAAAAGGAAGCTTCTCTGATGAGGGTTGAAAGACGCACTAATTTCTGAGTAAAATGATGTCATCAGAAGTCACCTTAATTCTACATCCACTTAGTAGAGTAATAGCAGGTTCTCACTTAGGACCTATAGCCTATCTAATTACACATACTTAGCTCTAATAATGGTGCTAGTATGGGTTTCATCTTGTGGCTCAGGCCTTAAATACAACTAGAAAGTTGTTGGTTATTCCCATGACATTCATGTCATTATTGCATCAATGGGTATATTTTGCCAGGCTGGTTGGTATTGTAGCTCACAGGGTTCACAGCTTGATAAGACTGACAATTACTTTTATCCTCTAGAAGTGTGCATATCATCTTCCAGTACTATGAAAACTAGCCAGTAGGATGAAACTTTGAGGTTATGGATGTGTGAGTGCAAACTGGTGCAGTCACTATGGAAATCAGTGTGCCATTTCCTCAAAAGGTTAGAAATAGATTTACCATGTAGTCCAGCTATACCACTCTTGGGCATATATCCAAAGGACTCTGTATCCTACTACAAGATACCTGTTCATCCATGTTCATTACTGTTCTGTCCATAATGTCCAGGAAATGCATTTCCATAAAGGAACTAATGGCTAATGAACAGGCGGGACATTTACACAACTGAAATAAAAATGTGAAATTTGTGGGTAAATAGATGATGTTGGAAACAATCATTCTGAGTGAGGCAGCCATAGACCTGGAATGGCAAAAACTGCATGCTTCTCTCATTTTTTAATGTTAGCTTTGGAATTTCAGATAAAAGGAGACATTCTTTATAAGGTCCCTGCATATGTTAATTTATTCATTTATATGTCTTAATTGAGAATTTGTGTAATTTTTATAATTATTTAATCTAATTTTCATGGATACTGGCACTTTCAAGATGACAGTGGTTCAATTTAAATATTAGCCTTCTAACTTGTTGCTAATTATGGTCGACTAAACCACTGAGATTTCAGACTTTACCTATGACAAGAAATAGTGTTACATGAACAATATATGTTGAATAATAAAATATTTCAGAAAAATATTCAATACAAAAGGCAAAATGTAAAATCATATGCACCATTATCTACTTTTTTAAAGTTTTACAAAAACTTTATTGAGAATTTGATACATGTACATAAGGTGCTTTGATCAAATCCATGCCCAATCCCTCCCCTCCAACATTTCCCCCTCTGAAGAGGTAACTCTAAAATCTTTTAAGGATTAGATACAAGCTCCCAAATACTTTTGCCATTTTTGGCCTTTGGAAAAGAGTATGTTGCTAACAGGCCCAAGGACATTTTGACTTTTAGCCAAGGAACTGGCTATATTTCTTTGGAAGAGTTATCTGTTCAGGTAACTGGGTGAGAGGTGACATCATAAATCAAGAAATGGTATTGTTGTAGTTTTCTTTTCTGTTGCTATGATAAACATCATGACCAAAAATGAGATTAGAAGAAAGGGTTTATTTTAGCACACAGGTTACCATCCATCATTGAAGGAAGTCATGTCAGGAGCTAGGATCCTGGAGGAAGAAACTGAAGCAGAGCCCATGGAGGAGTGCTGCTTACTGGTTTGATTCCCCTGGCTTGCTCAGTTACCCTCCTTATGCAGCACGGGCCCACCTGTTCAGGGATGGTACCACACATAGTGACCTGGACTCTCCTGCATCACTTACCAATTACAAAGATGCCTCACATACTCCTACAGGCCAATCCAATGGAGAAAATTCCTCCAGTGAAGTTCTCTCTTCCCAGGAATTTCTACTTCATGTCTAGTTGACAAAAACTAACAACCCCAGGGACAAATGTCAAGAAGGCTCATAGAATAACAGAGTTTATGCTTGTGTGTGTGGTGAATATTGAGCTGCCTATAGCCTTAGGCAGAAACATCCATTGGAGAGATAAATGGAATAGTGGGGACCTTGGAAGAAGACCAGCTTTCCTTGGAAATGTGGGTTTCAGTAGAACATTTGAGATCACGAAAGAAGTGTTTGTATGTTGTCACTTTAAAGGACAACAAAGGAAATAAACAGGGCACATTTGGAATCCTGGTTTATATGATTGTGATACTAAGAGTTTAAAGTGATTGACCAGGCCCTTCCTTTTGAAGTGGGTGAAAGTGAAAAGAAACTGTAGAATCAGACAGGCTTCTGTGTTACTAAAGTTCACCTCATGACACTGGGTGACGTAAGGAGGTGTTGGAGTTCTGTTTACAGTCAGTAAAAGGTGATATAAAATAATAATGTATATATATGTATTCACAAAGGAAAATACCAAACAGAAGGAAAACGTAATGAAAACATTAACTTCATCTCTACCTCTAGCCTCTTTCCCTGGTTATGTGGAAATAAAGGAGGACATGCTTGGGCAATGGCTAATTCCAAATAAAGTGACACTAGTGTACAAGAGGTTTAGAAAAATTTGGTAAGTATCAGAAGAGTTATAAAACCAACAAAGGCATCAAAAAATAAAGAATATGAAGAATTAAAGAATGAAATTGGTGCAGAAGAAACATACAGGAGATCTTAGAAGGAGGATTAGAAGTTGAGGGTTCTGGATGTTACTGAGTATTGAGTTAAATTTTAGAGCACTATTTAAAATGAATGCAGAGATCGAAGGAGGAATCTTGGCCAAATGATAAAATCCTAGAATAATCTAAGATTGGAAGGAACAGGGGTCCAACATAACACTATGTCTATACACTAATATTCTAGGATCATCTGGGCAAGAAAGAGAAAGACAACCTTTGGACAGAAGCTTCCATGGTGGGAAAAATTGTGCAAACTATTCCAATGTTAACCTCAATACATTTATGGGATGAAATTATGTAAAATTTCCAAGTTTTACCATCATAGATTCAATTGAGTTTTCCTTTTACAAAATATTCTTTCTAGGGCCCCCTTTATATCTCTGTTCCTCAGGCTGTAGATGAAGGGGTTCAGCATGGGCGTGACCACGGTGTACATCAAAGACATGACAGTCTCCTTCACAGTAGAATTATTAGCTGATGGACATAAATAGAGACCAATGACTGTCCCATAAAACAGCGTTACCACAGACAGGTGGGAGCCACAGGTGGAGAAGGCTTTACGGATACCTTGAGAAGAAGGTACCTTGAGAATGGAGAACACAATTCGTGCATAAGACATGATAATGAGTGCAAATGGAATGACAAGAAGGAGACTTACAACAAAAAATATCACCACCTCATTAGCATAAATGTCAGAACAAGCCAGCTTTAGCAGAGCAGACATATCGCAGAAATAGTGGGGGATCACATTGTTTGCACAGAAAGACAATCTGGCCATGAGAAGAGTGTGTAACATAGCATGGAATGTGGTCAGCACCCAGGAAAGCACCACCAGACACATACAGAGCTTGGGGTTCATGATGTTGGTGTAGTGAAGAGGAAAGCAAATGGCCACATAGCGATCATAGGCCATGGCCACAAGCAGGAAGTTCCCAAGGTCTCCAAAATACAGGAAGAAGTATATTTGTGTCAGGCATCCTGCATAAGGAATGGATGATACCTGGCTCTGCAAGTTCTGCAGCAATTTGGGCACTGTGACAGAGGAAAAGCAGAGGTCAGAGAAGGACAAATTACTGAGAAACAAATACATGGGTGTGTGGAGATGGGAGTCCAGTCCAATGAGGACAATGATGAGAAGGTTCCCCAGAATGGTGGTGAGGTACATGGCCAAGAACAGGGCATAGAACAGGCGCTGGTGTTCTGGTTGGATGGGCAGGCCCAGGAGGAGGAACTCTGAAATGACTGTTTGGTTCCCTTCTGCCATCCTTTGTGTACATTACCTTTAAGAGATAATATGGTCTCAACCTTCCGAATAAATCACTTGTTACCTATTCTACAATGGCCAAATCTCAATCATCACAATAATTATACATAAACTGCAAATGTTTATAATCTCTATAACTTTTTTGAGATAGGGTTTCACTATGTAGCCACAGGTGACCTGGAAGTTGCGATATAGACCATCACAGACTGTTCTTGATCTCACAGAGATCCATATACCTCTGCCTCCTGAGTGCTGGGATTAAAGACTTGTGCCACCACACCAGGCTCTAATATCTATAATCTTAATGACTAAGCATTTACATCCCTTTACCATGTTTTAGCATTCATTCCCATCTTAAATATTTTTAAAAATTTTATTTTATTCTTTCTTAGAAGAAGCATTTCATTACAGTTTTAACATATTCAATAACAATCCCAGAGCAAAGGTACATCTCTTTCAAAGTGGTTGTAAATTTTTAGGTTCACAGTTGAATTAATACAATTATACAATATTGAACTCGGTATAAACCCTGTAAGACATAAAATTGAATGAGTTTTTAACCTTTAATAAAGATCTCCATTTCATTTTAAAATATACTGTTTCCTTCTGAAAGACTCATTTTTAATGCTACAAGCACTTAGATGTTTGCACATGCGTCTCTAATCTCTATGTATCTGATTATTACTAGTCACAGTCAGTTACACTTGGATCCTTGGCACCTGGGTATGGATATAAAGTCATCAGATAGATTTCGATGGTAATGTTTATCACCTCTACTAATTAACATGAAGTTAATTTTTATGCTTCCTCTTTAAATATAACTCATTTTTTATTTGTCGATTTTTGTGTGTGTATATCATACAGAACATCCCAGACAATCTGATTCATCTATATACTCACTTCCCAAATGGCACCCCCCATTAGCCTCCCCCCTACTGGATCCCATACATTCTGTCATCTCTATTACTGTCCACTGTGTTGTCAGTGCCCTCAGCCATTCCCCAGTGCTTGTCCATCTGCTGAATCTAGTAAGCCTATCTAGAGTTCCTTGTTTTATGAGGATCAGCAGTTCCTCATCTAGCAGCAATCAATTGTCAATATTCCTTTAGATAAGATTGGGGCCTGTTGTTCGTTTTTCCAGTTCTATGCTGGGTTACTGTCTGGGAGTCTCTTGGGCCACCCTGGACCAAAACTTAAGGGAAGGTATCTCCTGTCTGGCATTGTTTGTTATGTAGCCTCTAGCTATACACATGGACTCTTAAAATTTATATTGGCCCTGGGCATGGTGGCACACTCCTTTAATCCCAGAATTTGGGAGGCAGAGGATCTTTGTGAGTTTGAGGCCAGCCTGGTTTCCACAGTGAGTTCCAGGATAGCTGGGGCTACAAGGAGACCCTGTCTCAAAAAAGACAAAAAATATTATATTGGCCCCTTGAATCTTTGGTTATACTTTCCTTTTGGGTGTTTAAGGCCATCTGGGCCATAATTGGCCCAGATAAACCAATTTATTTTTACCCTTAAGGCCATTTGAGGATCTGATCCTCAGGGGTCACATGGGCTTGGGAGGAGCCCCTGGCTCCTTTCTTTTACCAGTTCCGTCTATGTGAATTTAAGTTAAAGGTCCTCCTCAACCATGGCTGGCTTCACTTGGAACGTGGAGAAAACGTTTCCTCTGTGTTGACCCTCTTCTTTGTAGACTGGACACTGGTTCAAGTCCATCTAGTGGGGTCTTCATGGCCTCCTTGATCAAGAGGACAGGTGACTCACCACAGTTACAAGACATTTTGAGAGATTCTCGTAGTCCTTTGGAACTTAGTTGACCTAGGAGGGCAAGGAGCCGAAACTATCCCTTATGCCCCTCTGACTTGTTCCTAAGACATGAAATTCACCGCTTTTCCTCTCCTCTGCCTGGTTTATCACCATCAACAGCTGCGATGGGCTCCTGTTCTCTTCTTATTTTATGTGATATGATCCTGAAAACATCTCTGAGTCTTATCCTCCCATAATTCTACATACAACCCACGAAAACTCATGTACTCCAATATTTCATATTGCCAATTAAAAGCCAGATGTAGCTGTTTACCTATAGATCCTGTAGTCCATTTTTAACCAATTATCTCTTCTTGGTTATAGCACAGGAATCTGAAGCTCAACAGATTTCAAATAAATCTCAATATTTACACTCCTTTCAGCTTCCTGCTTTGCTGCTTTTATAGGTCAGTTAAAGGCATTTGAGATCATGTCACAAACCTTGAACTTTGTTGCATTCATTCATCAATTTGAGTTTCAGTCTAGGACATCTGATCGATCATCCACTTCATTCTCCTGCCGCTTCCTCCATTACTTACTGGAAGACCACATTCGTAGAATAATGTGGTATCTTACGTCTTCTGTAATGTCAAAGCATATATTTTGTTCATGTGAATGTTTGTATCCTGTAATACTTTTCTCCTTCAATATTCTTCATTCACATGGTCACATTCTAAGATGGAAATTTGATTATCTCTTTGCTGATTATTGCTTCATGGAGATTGTCATTTATCTTAAGAAAAAGTTATATTCTTTAGTGTATACAAATGATCTGTTGCCACCTCTACAGCCTTCTGTGGCCCCACAAGGACATTTTAAATCTAATGTGCAGTAACACTTTATTGGAAGTAATAATATCCTGTTTCCAGTTTTAAAAACTTGCTATTCTCATTACTACCACTGTCTAGTCTATGTGATTTCTTTGCCTGGTTTGTCTCTCATTCATCTTTAATGCATATTATGAGATACTTGTTCAATCAAACCTTATCTATCTGCTCAGACCATGTTGCCATGTTCCCAAGCAACCTGTACTGATCCCACAGCACTCAGTGCCCCTGGTCACTGGTTTATAACTGAATTTAAACCAGATTATAAACTCTATATAGGAAAGACAACACTATCTGCCTTCATCTTGCAATAGGAACAACACCTGGTATGAAGGCTGGATCTGGCCAGTGTTTCCTGAGTATTCCTTGTCCTTGCTTCAGCCTGAGACTGATTCCTTTAATGTCAAAGCTAGAAAAACCCCAGTTTGTTAGAATAAATACTCTCTTCAATATTTTCAGTGTATAAACTTACTATTCAACCAATTCAGCACTAACACTTCACACTATGATAAATGTAAGAGATAAGATTCTGTACTTAGGAACAGTATAAGAAAGTTAGGTCAGGTGTACAATCTTTCTTTAACATTGATGACCAAATATAAAATATTTATGCTTCATTCCAGAGAGTGTCTGATATTGATATAGGATAATAAGTGTGATGATCATGTCATAAGTTATTGGAAACACAAAAAGAAGCATTTACTTTTAAAATCTTGTGAGTTATTCCTCCTAAGTATATTATTATGTGCTGGTTTATTTGATGATGTCAGTAGTGTGGTCAGTGATCTGTACTTAGGAGCATGTGCAGCAATTACCACTAAAAATACAGATTTCTGAGCTTTGTCAGACAACTTTAATCATAATCTTGGGTGAGAGGCCTGTTTGAGGATTATGAAAGCTCCTCATAGGAAGGTATATTAAAGGAGCCTTAAGAACCACAGATCCAAGCTGAGGATGGTGATATGTAATTGTAATCCCATCACTTGGGAGTCTGAGGGAAGAGCTTATGATGAGGTGAAGCAGCCCTGGGTTACAAAGTGACTTCCTCTCTCAAAAACCCAAACAAACAAACAAACAAACAAACGATAGGCTTGTACGCAACCTCACTTAGCTTCATTATGCTGAAATGCTATGATCTTTGAGAATAATTTCAAAATAAGTAACTAAATGAAGTCCCTGATTACTAAAGAGATTATAAATGATGTCTATGAAGCAAAATATTTCTACAATATAACAAAGCCTTGAGAGTCATAGATAACAAAGAAGAGTTTTGTCATACCTGAAAACTTATCCTGAGTACCATCGTATAACCTGGACAATCGATACTCTTAAGTTGGAAGAACTGTAAGGAAACAACTCATTCCAACCCAGAGTACATGTGGTGATTTCAAAACCCTGCTAAAGGATGACCTTCTCTTTATTTACTATAGACACAGGAAGTAACAAGCTTCATAGTCATTACCTAAGTCTATGCCACTGCTTTTCACATTTCCCCTTGTCATATCTGGGCCTAAGAGGCTCTGCATCCCAGAGGAGTCCAGTAGTTCATTAAAGACAGTAATTTTCCAGGACCTCGGTAGGATCAATATACTTAAGGGGATAGCAGAGTTAGAGTGAAACTTGTGAGTGGATGCTTACTTCTTCTCTCTTTATGACTGATTAGGAATCCTGTGCGGCTGGAGCCTACCACAGAAAGGGGGAAGAGAGCTAGGGAAATATCTGTAAGCAATCAGACACAACATTGCAATTTATATGAAATATTTCAGACCACAGAAATATACTGAAAAAAGTTATGTGACTTATGAAGACACATAGTTCAGAAATTTTCCCAGTAAGGGGTCTTTCTGTATAACTTAGCCCCTTGTAAAACAGACCATAGGAGGAATAATTATGTTGCTAGCATGGGTTAGACTTCTATGACCAACTTTATCTGCTAAAATATGTTAAGGACAGGGATGAGAGGCAATTTTAACTGGCCTAGATCATGCTTAATTCTTATTCAGGTAGAGATAGAAAAAAGAAGCCAAGATTTCCAACCCTTTTACTTTTAGTTAGTTTTTAAGGAAAACCTTAAAAACACTTTCCTCTTGACAATTTTGCATACATGTCAGATTACATCCTAATAGGAAGTTCTATACACCTGCCATGATTCTGAAACCATAGCTGATTTTCCATAATTCCTTCTTCTAGCACCTGCTTCATGTACTTGTCAATCAGCTGGATGAGGTTTTACACATCAAACTAAAAACTTTCTATACCGCAAAGGAAACAATAAACACAGAAACTACCTAAAGATGGGAGAAAGCATTTCCAGAGTATATAATTGACAAGATGTTGGTATATAGAATCCAAGGGGACTTCCCAGGCACTACATACATGGGTGCCTACAGCACAAACAAGCAGAAATTAGGCTGGTGCTGATTTCAGAGCCTCATCTCTATTGACTAGCTTCCATAGTGCTGGAACGTGGTATACATGCTACTGTAGGGAAAAATGCTCATCAACCTTACCTAGCTATAAATCCTGTGAACTACATCAACAACTGGTCTGGAAAGATATTCCCACTGATGCAACAGTGGCATGAATATTGTGGGAGTAGCCCACCACCTTTTAATTGGATTTAAGATCTGCTTCATAGGAGGGAGCCCATTCCTGACATTGATATCAGTCTTAGAAACCTGAAGCTAGACAGGACACAGGGCATAGGGTGAGCCTCATACTAGTTTTCCAACTTAGTATAATATGTTTTTAACATATGCTCTTATATTTTTCTGAATTTCATTGACATCTTTTATAATGTTTCCCTTTTCATCTTTAATTTAATTAATTTGGGTGTTCTCTATCTTTCTTTTAATTAATTTGGCTAAGGATTTGTCAATATTATCTTTTCTAAGGACCTACTCTTCATTTCATTGATTCTTCATATTATTTTTTAATTTTCATTTCATTCATTTTTGCCCTAGTCTTAATTATTTTTTCTCATTTACTGCTTTTGAGTTTGGTTTATTATTGTTTTTCAAAGCTTTAAGGTGCATCACAGGGGGTGAAATATTATCTTAGTGATTAAGAACACAGGTTCTTCTTGCAGAAGAAATGGGTTTGAATCGCTGCACCTATTAACTCCAGCTCCAGGGGATATTGCAAGCTTAAGACTCATACACATAAAAAAAATGAAAAAATTAAAACATACTTCAGAGAATTATTTATTGGAATTCTCTCTGCTTTTTTAAAATGTAGACCCTTAGATGTATAAACTTGCCTCTTATTATACTGTCTTCTTTATATTCTATAGATTTTGGTGTGTTGTATTTTCACTTTCATTCAATTCTAGAATTTAGAAAACTTTCCTTCCTGAGTTCTTTGTTGACCCCTTTATTACTCAACAGTTTGTTGTTTAATCTCCATGAGTTTGTATATTTCCTGTAGCTTCTTTTGCTGTTGACTCCTAGCTTTATTCCACTGTGGTCAGATAGAATACAGGAATTCATCTTAGTTTTCTTGTGTTGTGACTTGATTTGTGCCCCAATCTGTGATCTATTTGAAAGAACAGTCCATAGGCTGCTGAGAAGAATGGGCATTCTGTACTATGTGGATAGAGAATTACGCAGGCATCTGTTAGGTCCATTTGGCCTCTGATGTCATTTAACTTCAGTGTTTCTAAGTTTATTTTTTGTCTGAATTGCCTGTTCATTGGTCAGAGTTGGGTATTGAAGTCATATACTATTATTGTGTTGGGATTAATCTTCTGTTTAATGGTTATTAGTGTTTATTATATGAAATTAGGTGCTCCTGAATTTAGTGTGTAAATGTTCAGAATTATATTATTCTTTTGAATTGTTCCCTTGATGAGGATGAAATGACTTTCTTAATCTTTTCTAATTAGTTTTACCTTGAAGTCTGCTTTGTAAGATATTAGAATAGTGACATCTATTGGTTTACTAGTTCCATTTGCCTTGAATAACTTTTCCATCCTTTTAATTTAAGGCAACATCTACCTATGATGCTGAGGTATTTCTTGTAGATAGAAAAAAGATGGATCCCATGATTCTGTTTTCTAATCTAATTTGATAGTCTCTGTCCTGTTTTTTTCCTGCCATTCAATGGAAGTTAAAAAAATTTTATTGAGCTTTTGTACACTTCATACAACAGTTTTTAATCAAATTTAGACCCCCACCACTCCCCACCTTGCCAGACCTTATGCATTTTGCCATACATGTCAGTCATATCTAGACAAGTATTTGTATCCAGATGTCCTTCAGTTCAAATTCATCCACTGGAGTTTAGTAAACCTATTTGGAGATCAGAAGTAAGGTCTACTCTCTCACCCAGTAGTAATCTGTCTCCAACAGTTCCTAGGCTAGGGCCAGCCCACTGGCCATTTCCCTTACTCCACTCTAGGCCTTTGTCTGATTGAGTTGGCATGCATGTATCTTGTGCTCAGTGCCAACATTGCCACAAGTTCACAACTGAAAGCTTCCAGTGGCTAGAAAGTCTGTTTCCCTATGTTCATTGACAAATGTGGCTCTTACAATCT
The DNA here is from genome assembly GCF_000622305.1 of Nannospalax galili. NCBI lineage: Eukaryota > Metazoa > Chordata > Mammalia > Rodentia > Spalacidae > Nannospalax > Nannospalax galili. The sequence goes on from NW_008329811.1 coordinate 56,127, forward strand.
TTTTGCCTCCTCTTCTGCAAAGGTCCCTGAGCCGTGGGTGGGAGAGGTTTGATATAGGAGTCCTATCCAGTGGCACACACTGTGCAGTTTCTTATTCTCCAAAACTTGGCCAGTTGTGGCCTTTTGTGTGCAGTGCACTCTGTTGTATAAGGAAAACTGCATCTTTTGAATGGGGAATTGAGACCATTCATATTTACAGTTATTAGTGAATGATGTGTCTTAATGTATCAATTGTCCTTTTGTTTATTTACAGTGTCTGGTGTTTTGTCTTCCTTTGCTTAACAACTGTCCTAGAACCATTTATTTGTTCCCCATAATCTTTGGTGAGTTTATCCTTCTATTCAGTCCGAAGTATTCCTTCCAGAATCCTCTATAATGGTGGCTTGGTGGCCATAAAGTCCTTTAGCTTGATTTTACATAATGGGATATTTTTCTTTCTCCTTCAATCCTGTCTGATAGCTTTCCTGGTTATATATCTGATTTGGGATGTGTGGCCTTTCAGAACTTGAAATAACTAATTTCAAGTCCTGATTTTTTATGGTTTTCATTGAAAAAAAATCCCAGCTCTTATTCTGATGCATCTGTCCTTATATTTGACTTTCTCATTCTCTTTCAGCTTTAATACCTTTTCTTTGTTCTGCGTATATAATGTTTTAATTATATATGAATGGGGAATTTCTTTTCTTAAGTGTCCATTTGGTGC
>NW_008329811.1:56975-76921 GCF_000622305.1 Nannospalax galili
TCTGTATACCTTTTGTACCTGGATGGGCACCTCTTTCTCTTGATTTGGAAAATTTTCTTCTAGTATTTTATTTTTACATCATAGATATGTTTAACTCAATTTAAGTACCACACAATGTATATGTATGTTAAATATCATGCAGTAATATACAATTTTATGCTTTTTTAAGTTTAAATGAAATAAAAAGAACATATTTTCTTATTTGTGAATCCCAACTCTAAATCTTTAGATTTGAATATATAACCCGAAATAACTGCAAAAGCCAGGAAAATTTTTTTTAAAGCATTGAACTGGGGAAATGGACAGCCTATCCTAATCTTTGCTGAAGACTTATTGGCAACTGATTACTTCTGGGTGAGGAAGAGCTGATCTTCCTGAGAGGAGAAATTCTAGATAGGCTGACTAGACCTCAGTAAATAAACTTGCACACAGGGACGTCTGGGGACACCAACTTGAGAACAACAGGCCTTTAGAAAAATGACAGAATCTACAAATTCCAGTGGGGGCACTATGAGAGGGTGCCAGTGGGGAATGGGTATAAAGTTGATTAAGATTTATGGAGGTGCTTTGTATTAAATATACAAATATTCAATAAAAAGTCATATCCTTGGGGCAGCCAAGATAGTGATGGTGTGGCTGTAGGTGCCAGAGCAATGGTGGTGGTGGCGGCTCTTGGCATAGTGAGGAGAAGATGGCAAAGATCATTTTGTGTCCCCCAGACCCTGCTGTGTGCTTCCCAAGTGCCTGGCCCAGGGAACAATGAAGGTGGGGAATTTTAAGCAGCAAATGGCCTTAAAACATACTCCAGTAAGAAAATGTCTCATTGCTTGTTCCCCCTGACCTTGGAGGAAGATGTGAAAACAGCACACACCAAAGATCCCAGTGGACCCTTGACATGAAAAGGAGTACTCGACCCATCTGTCACCTTGAGCAAAAGTGAAAAGTGGTTTTCTATAATATTGATGCCCTTTTAGTGAGAAATTCAAGTCAGCAAACTTTTCTTCTGTTTGCTGTACAGAAGCCAAAAATCTATCTATCTATCTATCTATCTATCTATCTATCTATCTATCTATCTATCTATCTTTCTGTCTGTCTGTCTGTCTATCATCTATCTATCTATCTATCTATCTATCTATCTATCTATCTATCTATCTATCTAATTTGTCTTTTTGAGACAGGGTCTCCCTGTAGCCCCAGCTGTCCTGGAACTCACTATGTAGATATTTTTATGAATTTTTGTGTATTTCATACACACCATCTTAATCCTCTTTATGCCCCCATCCCCATTGGGAGCCTCTCTTATCCCCCTACTGGATTCATGCATTCTGTGATTTGCGTAAAAGCCTTTTGAGTCAAGTTAGTGTCCCCTAACATCCCTCAGTGCAAGTTCATACTCTGGGGTTTATTTGGCCTATCTTGGGTTACTCCTTTAAAGAAGATTAGCTCTTCCTCACCAAGTAGTAATCAGTTGCCCAACATTTTTTGGCTAAGATTGGAGCCTGCTGCCCATTTCCATGTGAGGCTTTCTCTGATTGAGTATGCATGGGTTTTGTGCATGCTGTCACCATTGCTGTAAGTTTGTATGAGCAAGGTCCCAGGAGCCTGTGAGACTCTATTTCCATGTGGCCATGAACCTCCTTCCCTGGCTCTTACAATCTTTCTGCCCCTTCTTTCACATTGGTCCCTGAGTCCTGGGTTCATTGTCCTCTGTTGCATGAGGGAGCTTCATTGGTGAGAGGTGAGGGATGCATTAGTATTCTCTCTACCTCAGACCCAGAATCACTGCATGTTCTCTATCATACGCAGATCCTAACTTCAACTCTTTAGTTTGTGTAATATGAACTACCTGTGAAAGTCAAGAAACTAGGGCGGGGACATGCAGGGTAGTCTTAAAGAGGAGGGACTGTAGAACAGAAGTTAAATGAGAGTGGAGAGGGAGAATATTGTGACTGGAAAGGTTTAATCAGGGAGGGAGGAACAGGGGGTTGGGAGACGAGCATGCATGGAGGGGGTTACTGACAAAAGCAGTGTAAAGAATCCATATGCAAGCCTAATGTCTTGTAGCTCAAATAAAAAATGTAAAAGATGGTGCTGCCCTTAGAATCTGTGGGTTACTGAGCATAGTTCCCAGTCCCAGGTGTGAGATACCCCCACAAGAATTTGTTAGGGAGGCACCAGAGGCTCCCCTCAAAACACAGGCTCTTATCAAGCCTCTAAGTTGCCCAATAGAGCTAGAATAAGACCATAGTTCAGTGGTTTAAAATTTCCCTTTAGTACAGCTTTCATTCTTACAGTTATTGAGACCATTTTCCCTTTGGATGGTTAGAGTATTCACCTTTCATAAATAACAGTCATTTAAATTAAATAATAATATTTCATATTGTCCCTGATAATTAGGTTCTGCTATGCCATCCAGATTTCAGAGTCTATCTAAGATAAAAAGTGGTATTACATTAACAAATACAAGGAGAATGATAATAAAATATTTTAGAACAATATTCAATATAAAAAGCAAAATGCAAAACCATATGAATTGTTACCTACTTCTGTAGAGAAGGGCCTCTTCAGGTAACTGAGTGGCAGGTGGCATCATAAATCCAGAATTGTGATAAAGAACTCATGGAATGTAGGATTCAAGGCTATGTGTGTGTTGAATACCAAGCAGTCTGTAGAACTTTGGCAGACACATCCACAGAATAGTGAGGGCATTGGGGAAAGTTTAGTCTCCCAACGGAGTTGTTGGCTTCAGCAGAATATCTGTGATGAATGAAGTGTTTGGATGGTATCGCTTTGAGGGACAATGAAAACACATGGGCCAAGTTTGCAATCCTGTCTTAGGCCATTGTAACACTAAGAGTTTGAAAGGATGGTTACTCCCTGTGACCACTCTGAAGTGTAATGAAGAGAAAGACAGAAGAAACTGCCAAATCAGGTAGGCTTTTGTATTACTAAGTTTCACTTATTGACATAGGTTGATGTAGAGAGGTGTAAAAATTCAGTTTATGGTCAGTAAAGCAGTCATATAAAACAAATATATAAATATATTTCCCAAAGATAAATACCAAACAGAAGGAAACAATGAAAAATTGAACTTTGTATCTGACTCTAGCTTCTTTCCCTTGTCCTGTGAAAATAATTTAAGGAGGGCTTTGCTATTGGCTAATTCTAGATAAAAAATTGTACAAAGACATCATAGTAGAAAAAATTTGTTGACTATCAAGACAGGTTATAAAGACAAGGCAGGCACCAAAAAAAAAAAACCCCAAAACAAAAAAAAACCACACAATGTTTCGGGAGTTAAGAAATAATATTATGTCAAAGTTTGTGAAGAAAGAATACATGAGACACCCTGGAAGGAGGATGGGAAGTTGAGTTATTTGGTTGTTATTGAGTTAAATTATAAAGCATTATTTAAAAGGGATTTAGAAGTCAAACTTTAAATTGGACATAATGATAAAATCCTGAAATAACAGATCTAACATAACAGTATGTCTACCCAATAATTTTCCAGTATCACCCGGGAAAGTGCTCAGCTAAACTTCCTCTTCTAGTGTACTGAACAATTATGTATTATGATCTTTGAATAGAAGCTTCCATGGTGGGAAAACTTTTGGAAAATATTCCAGTGATAATATATTTACTGGATAGAATTGTGTAAAATACCAAATGTTATTATCATTGGTTTAATGGCATTTTCTCATTGCAAAGTACTCTTATTAGGGCCCCCTTCATGTCTCTGTTCCTTAGGCTATAGATGAAGGGGTTCAGCATCAGAGTCACCACTGTGTACATTATATCCATGACAGTATCCTTCACAGTAGAATTATTAACTGATAGACAGTGGCATAGAACAGTGACACCACAGACAGGTGGGAGCCACAGGTGGAGAAGGCTTTACGGATTCCCCGAGCAGAAGGAACTTTGAGAATGGAGGACACAGTCCATGCATAGGACACAATAATGAGCACAAATGGAATCACAAGAATGATGCCTCCTGTGATAAATATCACCAACTCGTTCACATGGGTGTCAGAGCAGGCCAGCTTCAGCAGAACAGACATGTCACAGAAAAAGTGGGGGATCACATTGTCCTCACAGAGAGACAATCTGGCCATGAGCAGGGTGTGCAACATAGCATGGAATGTGGTCAGCACCCAGGACAGAAGCACTAGAGAGGCACAGAACTTGGGGCTCATGATGCTGGTGTAGTGTAGAGGGAAGCAGATGGCCACATAGCGGTCATAGGCCATGGCCACAAGGGGAAAGTTCCCGAGGTCTCCAGAAAACAAGAAGTAGTATATTTGTACCAGGCAGCCTGCATAGGGGATGGATGCTACCTCGCTCTGTAAATTCTGTAGCAATTTGGGCATTGTGATGGAGGAAAAACAAAGATCAGAGAAGGACAAGTTGCTGAGAAACAAATACATGGGTGTATGGAGATGGGAGTTGAGTCCAATGAGGACAGTGATGATGAGGTTCCTCAGGACGGTGGTGAGGTACATGGCCAGGAGCAGACCATAGAACAGGTGATTGTGCTGTTGTGGGATGGGCAGGCCCAGGAGGAGGAACTCTGAGATGACGGTGTGGTTCTCTTTTGTCATGGCCTGTCTATAGTAAGAGAAAATAGTAAAGTCTGAACATTCTAAATAAATGTACACATATTTTCCTGTTAATAATTTGATAACTGCTTTACAATAATGGATCCTACAGTCATCACAATAATATAATATCTAAACTCTAAGTGTTTATAATGTCTTTAATTTTGAGGGCTGATTCTTCTCCCTAATATGTTTCAGTATCCATTCTCTTCTTAAACATCTTATCATTTTGCTTTTGACACACAAAATTCATTGGTTTTCTCTCATCTGCCTGACTTGTCACCCTAGACATCTGTACCTCACTCCTGTTGTTTCAGTATCTTACATGATGGTGGTCCCGAAGGATTTTTCTGAGCCTTATCCTCTCATAATTCTATATAGGACCCCATGAAAACTCACATTCCTCAATGTTTTAGATTACCACATGAAAACCATAAGTATGGTCTAAAGACATGGCTGAGTGGTTAAGAGCACTGGCTGCTCTTACAGAAGACTTGGGTTCAGTTCTCAGCACCTACATAGTGGCAAAAACTGTCTGTAACTCCAGTTCTAGGGGATCCGATATCCTCCCCTGGCTTCTGTGGGCAATGCACGTTTAAATGCACTTACATACATTCAGGCAAAACACTCATACAGATAAAAAAATTTAAAAAGACATGTAGATGTGTCTCTAACCTACAGAATTCTGAAACCCACTGCTATGTGTCATCCCTTGAATACATCACAAACATCTGAAGGTCAATAGATTCTGAATGAAACTTACGAGTCACCCAGCTCTCTCCTGCTCTTCCCTCATAGTTTAGTAAAAGGAATTCAGGTTTTTCACTTTCATTAATTAATTTTACCTTCCATCTAGGTTATCCCCCAGACTCTCCCCTCTTCATTCCCGTGCTGCCTTTCTGTTCTATACTACAAGACCACATTCCTAGAGCAAGATGACATCTTGTTCTTCTTGTAACGTGAAGCAGTTTTTAATTCATGTTCTTATCTGTGCACCGAAATTCTGCTCTCAGTTAACATGCTTCATTTATACTGTTGCATTTGAGGATGGAGAGTTGATGTTCCCTTTCCATATTAGTGCTTCAGGGAGATTACTTTTGTTCTTAAGATAAAGGAATATTCCTTACAGTGCATGAATGATAGTTCGTTTCCTGACCTGTGCCCAACTCCACAGCCTCACATAGCCTCGTAGTGTCACATATTTCATTCTTCAGCGCAGCTGACTTTGGGAGCAATCATTTCCTTCTTCTAGTTTTAAACGTTTAGCTCGTATAGCCATGAGTAGTCTTCATGACTGTTGATTTCTCTCTTTCTGCCTTTTTTTCACCTAACTTATCCTCGCTTAGCTTTCTTGTATATTGTGATACTTACCACCCAAACATTGTATCCTTGCCTAAAGAGCAGAAGAGACCTGCTGCCATGTTCCCGTAGCAATGTGTACTCACGTGACATCACTCAATGCCCTGACTACTGGTTAATAGCTATCTTCACACCAGACGGCTAACACCATGAAGGGAAGACTGTGTCTGCCTTCATCCTCTAGCAGGGCCAGCACCTGGCATGATGCCTGTGTTTTACCAGTTTCTTCGTTATTTCCTGATTGTGCCTCAGCCTGTGGCAGATTCATTTAATGTTAATGGCAGAAAATTCCCATTTCAATTAGAATAAACAATATTTTAATATTTTCAGAATGCAAATATTTCAGAACCAAAGCTTGATACTCTGTAGTACATTCCAGAGATGAAGTTTTCTATGTTTTTTCATAAATTTTATGAAAAATATCAGAGTAGATTAGATGTAAAAAATTTTCCAGTTAATTCTGATGACTGAAACAAGATCTTTATGCTTCAGTTCAGAGAATGTCATTGATATTGTTGTGGGAAGTTACGTGTATCATTTTATCAATTATTAGAAATACAAAAAGAAGCATGCACTTTTTTCAAAATCTTTTAAGTTTTTCCTCCTAAGTAATAGTTCATTTGATGTCTGAACTTAGCCCCTGATACCAGATTTGAGAAATGTTAGTTTTAATGTTTCTCTGAAGGTTTTTCTCCAACATTGCTAAGATTTAAATCAGTATGTTTGAGTAAAGTTTATTATTCTTCATAATGTGTTGGACCTGAGGATGTAAGAGACAATGTTCAGTCCCTTCAAGAATTCTGCAGACTGCCTTGGACTCAGACTGAAATGTCTGTTTTTTCTAAGGACTCCACTCTGATGGCTAGCCCTAAAGATTTTGTACATTTCAGTCCCTAATATTGTGCCAGCTGCAATATTAAATTAACTCTTCCTTTGTTGTCATGTTTTCTTTATAACAACCGTATTTAATAAACTGTAGCACATATCAAAGCTAAGAAGGAAACAGAGGAGAAGCATTAAGAGATATGGGAAGGCTGGAGATATAACTCAGTGGCACAGTACTTACCTAGCATGCCCAAGGCACTGCATTTGAACTCTAGCACTAAACAATCAAGGGAAACGTGTCAACATGAGGAAGAGAGAGAAAAAGAAAATGGGGAGAGCCAGACATGCACAAAGACATTACCATCTGCATCCAGCTGTTGGGATCTTCATCCTGCTGGCTGTGTTTAATGCAACAGCATTCACAGGTTGTGTACTAGACTATTATGCTTTAATGTCACATAAGGAAATGTGAAGAAAAATCACAAACCCGATTTCTTAGAATTCCACTTCTCTTGTGAATGAGTGAAGTCTGTGTTTATCTGCAAATATATCACAAGAAACATCACCTTATAGTTGTTGTTACTGATGAACGAATGACTTCATACCTTGCTCAGCTGTTAACTATACAATTCTTGATTTAGATAACAGAAAGAATCTCCTGTCACGGTACAGTGACTATAGTCCAAGCCTGAAGGGCTTGGGGACCCCGACGGACAGAAATCAAGGCACAGGAGATGCAGAGGTCTATGTGCCAATGCATGTTTATTGTGAACTAAATCAAGCTTATATAGGAATCAGATCTGGAGTAACCAAGGAATAACCAAGGATACATCACTAAACAGAAAGTTACCAAGGAATAAGCAAGGATACATTATGTTACCACCAAGAATACATTACTTCACCAACCAAAACTCACACAACGTTTACAGTATATAAGGTGTACTGTTTGTGATTATGCTTAGCAACTACTATAATTCATTATTTCTATATAGAAACCAAGCTAAGGGTGCTGAGAAACTCCAGTGCCCATAAACTGAAACAGAACTCTTTGGTTATGTTTCCAAGACTGCCAAGTAATCAGGGAAGCACAGCCTGTCAACTCGGACCAGGAAGCAGAGAGCAGGGAAACTCCCAGGGTGGAAGCATTCTTTCTCCAATGCTTAAGTCAAGGCAAGCTGCCACAGCCTAATGCAGCAATGGCTGTGCCCATAACAATAACTCCCAACACCCTTTGGGCTCTTGTTTAATTGAGTTGGCATGAGTCCTGTGCTAGAAGCCACCATTGCCACAAGTTCACACATGCAAGCTTCCAGTGTCCTGGAAGCCTCTGCTTCCCTGTGTTTATGAACCAGCCCCGGCTCTTATAATCTTTCCACTCCCTCTTCTGCAACGGTCCCTGAGCCGTGGGTGAATGAGGTTCCATATAGGAGTCCCATCCTACACTATGCAGTCTCTTAGTCTTTAAAACTTGGCCAGTTGTGGCCTCCTGTGGCCATTGCACTCTATGTATAAGGAAGCTTTACTGGTGAGAGTTGAGGGATGCAATTAATTTTCTCTCTACCCTTTGTTCAGCTATATTCCATGAGCCTCAGTTGTAGAGCTTCAATTGTAGATGTGTTACCTAGTACTGGGCATCTCTCCTGACGTGTGTTCTTTGTGTCTGACCAGATGTATAATTTTGCTGTAGCCTCTGTCTGTTGTAAAAAGTAGCTACTTTGATGAGTGGTATATGGTATGCTTGCCTGTAAATATAAGGATCCATATTTAGCATATATTAAGAAATTCCATTTGTCTAGAGATATGAAAGAGATAGGGTTTTCTCTAAGATCTATGTCCTCTCCTGCCTTGTGTATTTGGCTGAGTTTACAGTGACACCCTGTGAGTTTGTTACCATTGGGCGGGCTTGAAGTCCAATTAAACAGCTGTTGATTGCCCCCCAGATAACAGTGCCACTAATGCACCAATAGAGGTAGTTTGCCATGTCTGTCATTATGGTTATTAGGTTTTAGGGGTGGGTTGGACTATTGACTGTTTTTCTCCCTTGGCAGTTGACATATGAACATGTAGCATTATGATACCCAAACTTTGGTTAGAAGGCTTCCAGGTCAGTTCCTGCTTTATTATTCCAAGTCCTGTATCCAAATCATGCCCTGTCTTCAGGAGTAGGGTCTTATCTTCCAGTTCTCCTGGACCACCTTCACCAACCACTCAAAAGGAAGTCTCTTCTGTCTAACACTGTGTTCCTTGCCAAGCAGCTCCCAGGTATACATATGCACTAATATTCAGACATTATGTGTATATTTCTCATGGGATTTCAAGGTCATCACTTTTCCCTCTAGGTTTTCTAACCTCCCAATATTCATTCATCTCTAACTTTTTTTTCTCCTATCTGGCCTCCCTCCTCCCTCTTTAGTCTCAGTGCCCTTATTATCCCCACTATACCGCCAATAACACCACCTCCCACCATTCTCCCTCTCCTGACTCGCCTCCCCAACCACCATGTCCCCTTGCATGTCCCTCTGTCCTCTCCTCCCTGCCAAGCATTTCTACTTTGTCCCCCTGTCCCTGGTAACATCTGTTCCCTACTATCCACCTTTCAGCTTCTTTCTTTTCCTTTACTTCCCTGTATACTTTGCTTTTACCTGGCTCCTGGTGTCACATAAGAATTTATATACTCACATATAGGGGATTGGTGCTACAATCAGCAAATGAGGGAGAACATATGTCACTTGCTTTTATGTGTGTTATTTCACTTAGTACAACACTCTTTAGTTACATCCATTTACCTGCAAATTTTGTAATTTCATCTTTTCTTACTGCTGAGTAGAACTCCATTGTGTAGATGGACAGTTAGGGAAAGAGGAATTTACTGCTTGTCTGAATTTACTGCTTGAATTTACTTGTTTGAATTTACTGCTTGTAACCAATTAACTCAACTGGAGACACAGGCATCCAGAGATAGGGGAAAGTGCTACAGCCCCCGGAGCCTGACCTGTCTGATCTGTGTCGTGTCATGTAGGCATGTCTGCTTACACAAGATAACAGGGAAGTGTCGTGCCAGGCACATACCACCCATCCCTCCCCGATTGAGACACCTGAAGGGAGTTGTAACATTTTTCTTGTTTTGAAGTTATTGGTTTGTAAAATGCTTGCTTTGAAACTATTGGTTATATAAATGCAGGCATTTGTGTAACGGTCGTGGCAGCCTATATAATCTTTACCTGAAATTGCCTCGGGGTCGATCACTCTAACCAGACCTGTGTGTCTTGGAAGGACGGTTGGCCCCAGCTAGCTGGTTTAATAAAACTCTGCTTGATTTTTGCATCTCCATACTCGTGCATTTGTTCTCCTGAAGAGACCCACCGAGTCACAGACCCTAACAGTACCACATTTTCATTATCCATTCTTCAGTTAAGGGACATTTATGTAGTTTCCATTTCCTAGGTATTTTGAAGAGTGCAGCAAAAAATGTGGATGTACAGGTATCTATACAGTATGATGAGTCCTTTGGGTATATGCCAAGGAGTGGTATCACCAGATCATCGGGTAGGTTCATTTTCAGTTTATTGAGGGTTCTACACACTGCTTTCCATAGTGGTTTCATGAGTTTGTATTCCCACCAGCAGTGAATGAGCAGTCCTCTTTCTCCATACCCTCTGCAGCATTTGGAGTCTGTTGTTCTCTTAATCTTAGCCAGTCTGACTTGGGTAAGATGGAATCTTAAAGCAGTTTTTCTTTGCATTTTTCTAATTACTAAGGATGTTGATGTTCATGTTTTAAGGTGCTTTTTAGCCATTTTTATTTCTTCATTTGAAATTTCTCTGTTTAGGTTGATCTCCCATCTTTTTATTGGGTCATTTATTATCTTATTTTCTTTTTTGAATTCTTCGTATAGTCTGGCTATATTCGCTTTCGCTATCCAGGGTCTTTGTGCTTCCATATGAATTTTAGTATGATTTTTTAATTCTGTGAAGAATTTCATGGAGATTTTGATTGGGATTGTATTGACTATATAAATGACTTTTGGTAGGATGTTCATTTTCACAATATTATAATTCTTCCAATCCATGAGCATGGGAGGCCCTTCCAACTTCTGGTGTCTTCCTCAATCTCTTTCTTTAAAGATTTAAAATTTTTGTTGTAGAGATCTTTGATGTCTTTGGTCAGGTTTATTCTGAGATTTGTTTTGGGGCTATTGTGAAGGCGGGGTGGTTCAATGTACTCAGTCTCTAATTGCTTGTTATTGGTGTATAGAAAAGCTACTGATGTTTGTAGATTAATTTTATACCATGCCAATTTACTGAATCACTTCTAGGAGTTCTCTGGTGGAATTTTTGTTATCTCTTAGATATAATATCATATCATCTGAAAAAAGGAATAAACTGATCTCTTATTTTCCAAGTAATACTCATTTAATTTCCTTCACCTGTCTTATTACTCTAGCAAGAATTTCAAGCACTATATTAAAATGGAGTGGAGATGGTGGACAGCCTTGTCTGGTTCCTGATTTCAATGGGAATATTTCCAGTTTTTCTCCATCTAGAATGATGTTGGCTGTGTGTTTATTGTATATGGCTTTAATTATGTTGAGGTATGTTCCCTCCAGTCCAATTCACTCTAGGACTTTTAACATAAATACATGTTGAATTTCATCAAAGGACTTCTTCTCTGCATCTATTGAGATGACCATGTGTTTTTTTGTCTTTGAGTCCATTTGTATGATTTATGACATTTATTGACTTGTGTATAGTGACCCAACCCTGCATCTCTGGAATAAAGCTGACTTGGTCATGCCAGATGATCTTTTTGATGTGTGTTTGTATGCAGTTTGCAAGTATCTTGTTGAGAATTTTTGCATCTGTGTTCATTAAGGCTATGGGTCTATAGTTTTCTTTTTAGTTGTGCCTTTACCTGGTTTTGATCTTAGAATGATACTGGCTTCATAGAAGGAATTTGGGAGTTCTCCCTTTGTTTCTATCTTTTTGAATAATTTAAGTAGTATTGGATATAGATCTTCTTTAAATGTGTGGTAGAATTCTGCTGGGGCCTGGGCTTTTTTGGGGGGTGGGAGGTTTTGTATTGCTCTTTCAATTTTCTTGTATGTTATGGGTCTTTTTAGTCTGTTCTTCTCCACTTGGTTTAGCTTTGGTGATTCCCATGATTTTAGATATACATCCACTTCTTTTAGGTTTTCAAATTTAATAGCGTATAGGTTTTTAGAGCATTCCCCTATAATGTTCTGGATCTTTTTGTTGCCTGTTGTGATGTTTCCCCTTTCATCTCTGATTTTGTTGATTTGGCGTTGCTCTTTCTTTCTTTTGATTAACTGGGCTAAGGGTCTTCCTATCTTGTTTATCTTTTCAAAGAACCAGCTCTTGTATTTCTTGATTCCTTGTATTGTTTTCTTTGTTTCTATTTTGTTAATTTCTCATCTGATTTTTGTTATTTCTTCTTGTGTGTTGGGTTTTGGTTTCATTTGTTGTTGCCTTTCTAGACTCTTGAGTTGCAATGTTGTCATTTAATTTTGTTCTTTTTGATTTTTTTATTGTAGGTACTTAGATCTATAAACTTCCCTCTTAGGACTTCTTTGTAAAGCATCTCAGAGGTTTTGTTGTGTTGTCCTTTTCGATTAGTTACAGGAATATATCTATTTCTTTCTTTTTTTCTATTTCTTTTTAAATTTCTCCCTTGATCCATTTATGTACAGGAGTGTGTTGTTTAATATCCATGAGTTCATGTAGTTACTAAGACTTCTTCCTGTGTTGATTTTAAGCTGTACTGTGTTGTGGTCTGATAGACTGTATGGAATTTTCTCATTTTTTATTTGTTAAGGCTTGTTTTGGGCCCCAGTGTGTGGTTGATTTTGGAGAAAGTTCTATTGAGGTATTGAATAGAAAGTGTATTCTTTGGTGCTTGGGTAGATTATTTGGTAGATGTCTGTTAGGTCCATTTGATGTATGGTATTGTTTAATTCAGATGCCTCACAGTTTATTCTTTGTCCAGTTGACTTGTCTAATGGAGACTGTAGGATATTGAAGTCTCCTAATATTTGTGAGTTGGGATTAATCTGTATCTTAAAGTTCTGTAGTACTGTTTTTATGAAGTTGAGTACATCAGAGTTTGGTGCATATATGTCCCTGATTGTAATATCTTCTTGATCAATTGTTCTTTTGATCAGAATGGAGTAACTTCTTTTTAAAAAAATTATTTATTTAATAACCACATGATTAGAAGAAGCATTTCATTACAGCTTTAACATATTCAATAACAATTTCCAGAGCAAACACACATCTCTTTCAAAAGTGGCTGTAAATTTCTAGGTTCACAGTTGAGTTAGTACAGTTATACAATACTGAACTCAGTATAAACCCTGTAAGACATAACATTGAATGGGTTTTTAAACTTAAAAAAGATCTCCATTTCATTTTAAAATATAGTTTCTTACAGAGACTTATTTTTAATGCTACTAACACTTAGATGTTTGCACATGCATCTCTAATCTCTATGTATCTGATTATTACTAGTCATAGTCGGTTACACTCGGATTCTTGGCACCTGAGTATGGATATAAAGCTGGTTTTTCTAGGCTTCAGGTTCTCTCTTTCCTTTTATATTGGAGTGGCCAGATTGCTTTTGTCTTCAAGAGTTCCCACAGAGGCCGTAGTCAGATGAGGAGCAGATGCTCTCAGGCCTTCTCATAAGGTCTGGTTCCTTCCAGGAAAGATGCTGCCCTCAGGAATTTGGGGGCTGGGATGGCCTGGAAGAAGGTCCCAGTAAAGGTGCTTATATCAGGAATCTGGTGGCTGTGCCACCCAGGAATGTAAAGGGAGGTGGAGACACAGAGAGGCCCTGAGGGCTTCTGGGGACTACTGGGAGGAACTGGGTTGGTCTGCATTCAAAGGGTCAGGAAGTAGTGGTGGCTCTGGAATGAGAGGTCAGCCCCAGCTTCTGGAGTGCCAAGACAAGAAATGGGCCAGTACCCAGGCCAGGAGGAGAGACAGGGCAGGGAACCTGGAAGGGTGAATGAGGCTGGGGAGGTCAAGGCACAGTGGGTGCCGCTGGACTTACCTGGGACAGGTGCTGGCACCAGGATGCCTGAGGGTGTGCATCCCAGGGAAGCAAAGGGAGGTGAGCAAAATGCAGTGATCCTCTTTATCGCTTCTGATAGTTTTATTTTGAAGTCTATTTACTTAGATATTAGACTTGTAACTCCTGCATGTTTCTTAGTGTCATTTGCTTGGAATATTTTTTCCAGTCTTTCACCTTAAAGTAGTGCCTATCCTTGAAGGTGAGTTGGGTTTCTTGTAGGCAACAAAAAGATGGATTTTGTTTCTTAATCCATTCATCTAGCCTGTGTCTTTTGATTGGAGAATTCAGTCCATTGATGGTTATTATTGAAAGATGTGTATTGATTCCTGTCATTTCAATTTCTGTTTGCTTTCTTGGTTTAACTGTGTAATTCCACAGTCATAACTTCATTTACTGTCTTTCTGTTGCCCCTTGGGTGTAGTCGTTCCTTTCTTCAGCTTTTAGTATTGCTTCAAGAATTCTCTCAAGGACTGGTTTTCTGGACATGAATTCTTTCAGCCTATTTATGTTGTGGAAGATCTTTCTTTAACTTTTAAGTATAAGAGACATTTTTGCTGAGTAAATTATTCTGAGTTAGCATCTATGGCCATCTAGATCTGGGAATACTTTGGTCCAGGCTCTTTTGGCTTTCATAGCTTGCATTGAAAAGTCAGCGCAATTCTGATGGGTTTTTCTTTATATGTCACTAGTTTTTTTCTTTTGCAGCGTTCAGTATTCTCTCTTTGTTATGTATATTTAGTGTTCTTACTATGATGTGCCATGCAGAGTTTCTTTTCTGGTCCTATCTATTTGGTGTCCTATGTACTTCTTTTATATTTTTATGGACATGTCTTTCTTTAATTTTGGGAAATTTTCTTCCACAATCCTGTTGAAAATCTGATCCATACCATTAACCTGAAATTATTCTCCTTCCTCTATGCCTTTGATGCACACGTTTAGTCTTTGCCTGGTGTCCCACATTCCCTCCATATTCTATTCCTGTGTTTTCTTAAATTTTTCATAATCTTTTCTTGAGAAAGTTTATTGTGCAGTCTTCATATTCTATTTTCCATTTCATTCATTCTATTGGTGAGACTTTCTCCTGTCATTTCTAATTGGCTTACTGAGTGTTTCACTTCCTTCTCCATTTCAGCCTGAGTTTTCTTCAATATTTCTAACTCTTCTGTGAATTCAGTCAGAAGTTGATCCCTATCTTCTTTAAGTTCTTTGATTTGTGTGTTCTTTAAACTCACTAAATTCTTTGATCATGTTTATGATTGTTCTTTTGAATACTGCATCCTGGGTTATCTCTAGGGGGTTCTCCTTGTATAACTCCTATGTAGGACTGGTGTGTTTGGTGGGGGACATATTATTTTGGGTTTTTATATTATTATTTATTCTTTGTGATTTGATCATGTGGGGTTTTTAGTTGTTTCTGTTTCTTGTGTGACATTTAAGACTTCCTTTGTTGAGTTTAAGTTTGTTTCTTTTTGTATACTTGTTGTGCCTTTATTGTTTTCTTATTGGGTTTGAAAAGCTGGTTGGTCTAGGCTTCAGGTTTTATTTCGATTTTATATTGGAGGGGCCAGATGGCTCTAGTCCAGCTACTCAAGAATTCCCACAGAGTCCCAAGTCAGGTAAGACTCATGTTCTCAGACTTCTTCTTAAGGTCTTGGCCCTTTTAGTCACAGACACAGCACAATTTGGGACGGTTGCTATGTGGAAGTTGGATTTGGGTGATCTCAGTCAGCCTGCAAAGGTCTGGACCCCTACTAAAGTGCAGGGATACCTAACACTGCAGCAATGGGAGGGCCTGTAGGTGGTGCCAATGTTGGGGGATGGACCTGGCATGATTTGAAAAACTCACCATCATGCAGAGACCAGATTCAGGCACTTTCATGCTGCCTGGAAAGTTCTCTGCTCCTACCAAAGGGCAGAACATCTTAGCCCTGCAGCAGTGGAAGGGGCTGTAGATATTCTCAGTGTAGAATGATGGGCACTTCATGATTTGGAGAACTCACTACCATGTGGAGTTAAAAGTATAGTCCAGACACCTGGGGTGCTAAGAGAAAAAGCAGACCTGTTCCAGAGGCTAGGAGGAGAACAGGATATGGGGTCTGGGAGCTTATAGTTTCTCAGGTTGTGGGAGAGTCAAGGTGCAGTGGGTGGGACCAGACTTACCAGGGAAGAAGACTGGTCTCTGGAATCCAAGGCAAGTTGAGTGTGGGGACAGCCAGGATAGAAGGCTGGTCTCAGGTGTGCAAAGGCAAGTTGGAGGTGGGTACAGGCTGTGAATACTTTATGAAAACTAGACTGAAAAATTAAGCTGGTGTGAGTGTAGGCGATCATGACCCAGTGGGCACATCTGGGCTGAGAGGGTAGTTCAGAGATCTGGGGTGCTAATAGCAAAAGCAGGCCTGTGCCCAAGGCTCATGATTTTCATATAATAGTTTGATGGTATTTAGATTGCCTCCCCTATCAACACCTCCCTCCACTGCCCCCATACAATTAAACCTACTAATACTTATATAAATTTATAGTCTGTTTGTGTCCCTAAAAGTTCTTCAGCTTAGGTCTAGCCATTGGGTCCACCACAAATCCCGTCCTTGTAAGACCTTGTCTCTCCCTCTCCCACCAGCCATCGATTGCCAAAAGTTCCTTAGGTTGGTTTGGGATTTCTTAGCTACTTCTCTATGTCTAGGCTAGGATATTGTCTGGATTGAACTCATATAAGACTTGTGCATGCAGTCACCATTGTTGTGAGTTCATATGAATAACTGAGCAGATGTCTAGAAGGCTTTATTTCCTTGTGGTCATTCTCTCCCTTGGGCTCTTGCAATCTTTCTGTCTCCTCTTCTGCAATGGTCTCTGAGCCTTGTGAGGCAGAGGTTTGAAATAGCTGTCCTAGTCAGAGATAAGTACTATGGGGCCTCTTGTTCTCTGCACATTGACTAGTTGTGGGTTTCTGTGTTAATCACCATCTGCTACATAAGAAACTTCTCTGGTGAGATTTGAGAGATGCATTTATCCTATGCATAGAGGTTTCATTGAAGATGTATATTTAAGGTTAAGCATCCCATAGATACTTATTCTCTGTGTTTGACCAGTTTTCTTTTTTATAAGGCCTAGCAAGTCTCATCTGTGTTCCCCAAATGTTGTTAGGTACAGGTCCCAGGAGTCTGGTCAATCTACCAGACATCACGAGTAAAGAAAAATTGACTTTCCCACTCCCAGCAGCTTTAGAGCCTCAGCTAGGGCTGGGGCTTCTTGCCTACTTACCCCATCTATACTCGGTTTTTGTCTGACTCAGGCTTGCAATAGTCTGTGCGTGCTGACACACATACTTGCAGCTACTCTGTGGTGTCCAGACAACAGTTTCCTTGTCTTCATCTGCCACCTGTGACTTTTACAATCTTTCCACCCACTCTATCATAGTGATCCCTGAGCCTTGAGAGGAGAGAGTGTATTATAGGTGTCCCATTTAGGGCTGAGCACTCTGCAGTCTCTTATTCTCTGCGTATTGACCAGTCTTGGGCCTCTATGTTAATTTCTATCTGCAGCAGGAAGCTTGGTGGGAGTTAAGAGACACACTAATCAATAATGACAATTCATTAGGAGTCAGTTTAGTACTATATTGCTAGCATAACAATGGTAGTGGGTTCTCCCCAGGCTTGTGACTTGCCTAGCCACAGGTTCTTGGTCCTGATAACAGTCCATAAGACTGATGCTAATAGTTAAGAAAATGTCTGTGACCTTTCTTTGAAGTATGAGAAAATGAGAATAAACCCCAGAATTAGATTGCCTTCCATCTTGCACAGGGTCAACTATTGACACTGGGTGATGTGGGAGGTTGATGAAATTCAATTTTTAGTCTGCAAAACTGATATAAACAAACCATAT
This sequence comes from Nannospalax galili, assembly GCF_000622305.1. Taxonomy (NCBI): domain Eukaryota; kingdom Metazoa; phylum Chordata; class Mammalia; order Rodentia; family Spalacidae; genus Nannospalax; species Nannospalax galili. The sequence goes on from NW_008329811.1 coordinate 74,726, forward strand.
GTATGCATATGTATTATATGTACATATGCACACATGTATAGGGCCAAGGCAACATATCAAGGAGAAGAAGGCATACTTAAAAACTGAACCTTGCCCCATGCTCTAGTTTCTTTACCTCATTTTGAAAAAATAAATCAGGGCATCCCATGTTACTTATTAATATTGGGCAAGGAAAAACACCTAGTAATGGTATTGTTATACTAAAGACTTCCAAGAGTTTTAAAAGACAAGAAAGGTTAAAATAACAATACAGACAACAGAATAAACAAAGAGTATAGGGAATTAAGTGATGAAATGATGCCAAAATTTTTGTAGAAAGAACACATGAGATATTGAAAAGATATTGGATATTGTTAAGTATTCATTTAAGATTGATCACATTTTAAAGGAAAACCATGGTCAAGGCAGAAATTCGGGCAAAATAATAAAATCCAGGAATAACTTAAGATATAAAGATATAGGGATCAGGTACAGCATTAAGTCTACACTATAATTTCCAGGATCACTTGGGCAAAGCTAAGAATATATAATCAGGCACCCCAACTTCTCAATTTCACCTATTTTTCTAAATATCCTTTGCTTTGTGTAATGAAAAAGTATGTTATATTCAAACAGAGGCATTTATTGTGAAGAAAAATTCTGGACTATTACAGTATTAATATCACATGTTTACTAGATAAAATTATATAAAAATCTGAAGTTTGGGGCTGGAGAGATGGCTCAGTGGTTAAGAGCACTGACTGCTCTTGCAGAGGACCTGGGTTCAATTCCCAGCACCCACATGGTGGCTACAAACCACCCTCAACTCCAGTTCCAAGAGAATCTGAAGCCCTCCTCTGACCTCTGTGGCATTGCATGACATGGGTGCACTCACATACATGCAGACAATACACTCACACATAAAATAAAAATAATAAACAAAATATTTTTAAAAAATATGAAGTGTTGTCATCATAAGAAGGAGGGAATTTGCTTTCTGTAAATGACTCTTTCTAGGGCTCCCTTCATGTCTCTGTTCCTCAGGCTGTAGATGAAGGGGTTCAGCATGGGAGTCACCACTGTGTACATCAAAGCCATGACAGTCTCTTTCACAGTAGAATTATTAGCTGATGGACATAAGTAGAGACCAATTACTGTCCCATAGAACAGTGACACCACAAACAGGTGGGAACCACATGTGGAGAAGGCTTTACGGATACCTCGAACAGAAGGGACCTTGAAGATGGAGGCAAAGATTCGTGTATAGGAAATAACGATAAGAAGGAATGGGAGGACAACTATGGGGCCTCCTAAGATGATTATTGCCAAGTTATTATCATGAGTGTTAGAGCAAGCCAGCTTCAGTAGAGTAGACATATCACAGAAAAAGTGAGGAATCACATTGTTTGCACAGAAGGACAATTTGGCCATGAGCAGAGTGTGCAACATGGCATGGACTGTGGTCAGAACCCAGGACAGCACCACTAGTCCCACACAGAGTTTGGGGTTCATGATGCTGGTGTAGTGCAGGGGTAAGCAGATAGCCACGTAGCGGTCATAGGCCATGGCCACAAGAAGGAAGTTCCCAAGGTCTCCAAAAAACAGAAAAAAGTATATTTGTGTCAGGCATTCTGCATAGGGGATGGATGGCACCTCATTCTGCATGTTCTGCAGCAATTTGGGCACCGTGACAGAGGAAAAGCAGAGGTCAGCAAAGGACAAGTTGCTGAGAAACAAATACATGGCTGTGTGGAGTTGGGAGTCCAGTCGAATAAGGACAATGATGAGAAGGTTCCCCAGGACGGTGGTGAGGTACATGGCCAGGAACAGGGCATAGAACAGGTGCTGGTGCTGTGGTGGGATGGGCAGGCCCAGGAGGAGGAACTCTGAGATGTGAGATTGGTTCCTTCTAGCCATTCTTTGAGTAAAATACCTTTAAGAAAAACAGTAGTCACTTAACATTCCAAATGATGATAAACAGATGATGTAACGGTTTTACTTTCTCCACAATAACTGATCCCACAATCATCACAGCAATTACACTATTAAGCTCAATTTGTCTATATCAATAGTTATTAGTAGCTTATTAAATTCTCTCTAATATATTTCCTAAATATTTTATCTCATTGCTTCTGACATGTAATTCATGGATTTTACTCTGACCTACCTGGCTGTTCATCCTAGACAAACTTAATTGGCTCCTGTTCCATCAATATC
>NW_008329811.1:78203-78746 GCF_000622305.1 Nannospalax galili
TGAGACAGGGTCTCCCTGTAGCCCCAGCTGTCCTGGAACTCACTATGTAGACCAGGCTGGCCTTGAACTCACAGAGAGCCTCCCAAGTGCTGGGATTAAAGGTGTGTGCCACCATGTCCAGCTTTAAAGATCTCTTTTAAAGAAATCTTAAATGGGGATGTGTTGAAATTTACTAAAGCTCCACAGATGAAGATATAATAAAGAAGGTTTAAGAACCACAGAATTGGAAGATAGAGTGGTTCAGTGGGTAAGGAACGTGCAACACAAGCACAGCCTAAGGTTGAATCCAGAGCCTGTGTATAGTCAGGCGCAGTAGAATGTATCTGTAATCTCAGTATTTTTACAGCACGATGCGGGGTGGAGGTAAGACAATCCCTGAAAGCTTGCAGGACTGCTAACATGGTGTGTTCAATGACAAAATATGAGATTGTGGAAGGTGAGGATTGACAGCTGAGTTTGTCCTTTGACCTGCACATGGGTACTGTGGCAGGCATGATGAGAGAGAGAGGAGAGAGAGAGAGAGAGAGAGAGAGAGAGAGAGAG
>NW_008329811.1:78806-95028 GCF_000622305.1 Nannospalax galili
AGAAAGAAAGAAAGAAGAGAAGTGAGAGAGAAAGATTGAAAACAGAACTGAAGAACTGCATAATTGGGGCATGTATGATGGTACAGATCTGCATCATTTGGAAGGCTGAGGTTGGAGATGGCCACGAGTCAAGGTCAGCTGTTGGATACACAGTGAGTTATAAAACCCAAACAGACAAAATTGATTCCAACTTCACAGGTCTATTTTTATGTTGAAATATGACTTGGGGAGTATAATTGCACAAGAAGTAATTTTAATTTAGTAATGATTTAGTAATAGCAATTTAGTAATTACTGAAACTTTTGCTAATGTTGACTACATGACAAGGACTTGTGCATCAGAGAGATGGCAAATATGCAGATTATCATACCCAAGAATCTGTCCTGCAGAACACCCAGTCTGGAAATTCAAGAGCCTCCAGTTGGAAGGACATCAAAGGAATGGCACATTTTCTCGATAATTTATCCAGAGTGGTTGAAGTGACTTCCAGACTTTGACAAAAGATCCAGTTCTCCCTTATTCACTATAGGCACAGGAAGTAACCAGCTCTGTTTTCATCCCCTATGTCTGTACCACCCTTTATATACCTCTCTTTACATTCATCTTATGTTTCAGAGGCTCTGCATCCCAGAGGAGCTCAGGTCCTGCAGTAATTCATTAAAGATAGTAGTTATCCAGGGCCAGTTCTCCCAGAGTCCTATAGGAGAGACTGATTAGTCTTTGACCATGGGACCACTACACTTTGGTGTTCATTCACTGGAGCTTTGTTAACCCATCCAGCATCACACCCTTAAAGAAGACTAACTTGGGGGGCGGGTAGAGGAGGGGGTCTAAAATGACCAAAATATATTGTATGAAAATTTCAAAAATTCAATAAAAAAGAAGGAAAGAAATTATAAGAGGCCTTTAAAGACAGTTCGGTAAGGTTCCCAGCTGGCAGTCTGTCCATGTATCCTGACTCCTGTAAACAAGCCCTCTGAGGAATGAGCACACTACTGGCATGGATCAGACTTCTATGACTGAACTTTCTCTATTGTCTAATACATATGAAGGACAGGAATGCATGAAAATTAAACTCCTTTAGATTGTATTTAATTATTACCTAGGTCAGGATAGTAATAAAGCCCAGATTCCAACCCCATTAATTTGGCTTCTTAACTCTCTGAGAAAATCTTACTATCTTCCATTATCACCATCTTCCCAACCATTCTCCATATTTGTCATATTAATTCCTAATACCGAGGTCTGTGTCCCTGTTCTTGATCCCGAGGCGATAGCTGAGTTCCAAAAGTCTTTAACCATTCCTTGCTGTTGGCATTGATCATTTGTATGAGGTTCTGTACATAGTGGTATAATGCAAGCTTTATTTCTAGGGAATCAGCATCTCCTTTGTTCTTGTTATCATTGAATTGATACAGGTTATATCATGCAAATACTAATATTTCTTGAATTCCCAAAGTAAAGACATGGTGCTGCTTGTTCTAGTTTGGTGTAGCAGCAATGTTTTCTCCCAGATATAAACGTCAACAACTCCAGGCAGAATGACACCTCTGCTCTGTATGTTGGCTTACATAAGAACCAGTTCTTCTATAACATAAATATGGTGTTCATGTATGAAATTGTTAAAAAGTAAAACATCTACAAACAATAAAATAAAGACTAAAATATATATACTTATTCTTTTAAAAATAATATTTTTATTGATTTTTTTGAGAATTTCATATAATGTATTTTAATCATATTCAGACCCTCCTGCCCCATCTCCTCTCAGATCCAAGCCCATCCCCTACCCTCTCCTCACTTCATTTCTTTATTTTTTTTATTTTTTAAGGCTGTTATATAGGACTGTCCTCTGAGTCTGACAGATGCTATCTTCCTGAGTTCAGCTGTGCCTGTTTGCAAAAGAGAATCACAGCTGGGATTGCTGACTGCTAACATCCCCACACAGACATAGAAAGAGGGGCAGGGAGAGTCATGGGACACTTGCCTGACTGTCCAGCCACACCTCCTAACCCATGGTGGGTAATTTCACTCTAATTGTATGTGTCCTGAGGGAGGACTAGAGTATATAGGCTGGGAAAGACTATGGGGGTAGGTGGGTTGAATATATGCAGCTATGGGGAAGCCATCATCCGTGTTTGGATGAAGATTTTTCTGGTGTGGCCTTAAGGGGAAATACCCACAGTCCTGTAAGTAACCCCTTACTCATTGCCCTGTAAGTAAGACCAACAAATTTATTGGTTCTGTGGGGTGTACTTTGTGGAACTCATACTTCAGTTTGTCCTTAGAACCAAGGGAGGAAGGTGTAGATGCTCTTTACATCTCCCCCAGAAAGAATCATAGCAACAAAGGCCTATCTAGTATCATTTGTGTTTCCCCAAATGCTCTTGGGTGTGTGTCCACCCTCTAGAGCCTGATCAACTAACCTCGTGTCACACTTTTAAAGAAAACTGAGTATCTCTCTTCCAGAAGCTATCAATTGCTAATAATTCCTTTACTAAGGCTGGGGCTTCTAGTCCACCTTCCCACTCCATAACAGAATATCGACTGACTTGGGTTTGTCTAAGTCTTTGACACATGCTGTCGTCACAAGTACTGTGGGCTCATATATGCAACTTTCCTGTTGGTTCTGGAAAGCACATTTTCATTTTATTCATCTACTACCTCTGGCTCTTAAAATCTTTCTGTCCCCTGTTACTGCAATGATACCTGAACCTTGGGATGAGAGGGTGTGATATAGTGTCCCATTTAGGGTCAAGCACTCTGCAGCCTTTTGTTATCTGAAAGTTGACCAGTTGTGGGTCTCTGTGTTAATTGCCATCTGCTACAAGAATTTTTTTCTCTGGTGAGAACTGAAAGATGCACTACTCAACGGGTATAAAAATGAATCATTAGGAGTAGTCCATTTAGCAGAATAATAGTAGTAGATTCTCCCCTGCAGCCTGTGACCTGCCTAGGCACAGGTTTTTGGCCCTGGTAACAGTGCAGGTATGGGCTCCATCTTGTGAAGTGGCCCTAAAATTCCATCAGAAAGTGATTGGCTATCACCTAACATTCATGAGACTATTGCACTAGTGGGCATGTTTTGCTAGGCCAGTCATTGTAGCTTGTAGGTTTCATAGTTGGGTAAACTTGATTAGTTTTCCAGTAGCATGCATAGTATCTTCCAGCAATATGAAAGTCAGCCAGTAGAGAAGAAATTTCAGGGTCAGCACTAGCTTGATTTCTCCAATGTTTGCCCTGGGACTCAAATATGTAGTGTCTTTGGCAGTAAGGTCTAACCATCAGGTTATGGAGGGAAACCAAGAGCAATGGCAATAGCCAATATTGTTTGAAGAATCTATGGCAACTTCTGGGTCAACAACTCCAAAAGAGGGAGCCTGTTCTGGCATTGAACTTTTTATTTGCCAGCCTGTGGTATCTGGTAGGGTCACTGAACCACCATTATAGAGTAACTCCATTTAAACTCTTCTAATGCATGTGTAATGTGTATGGTTTAAGAAGCTTCTATAGTAGTAGGTTTACATATGACTTTTTCACTTTAGTGTTAGTTAACCCTCCCCGTGCTCTCTTCTCTACCCTGCCCTCTCACTCCCCACAGCATTTAACCCTTCCAATCCATTATTTAACTCTCTCCCTTTATATCACTGTTTTTGTTAGCCCATCCATTGAATGTCCTTGTCCTGGCCACTTACTAATTTCCTGATCTCTATTGATTTTGCACTTGAAACATTCAAAGCTGACATCCACATATGAGAGAGAACATGTGACGTTTGTCTTTCTGGGTCTGGGTTACCTCACTCAAGATGATTGCTTCCAGTTCCATCCATTTGCCTGTGAATTCCATATTTTAGTTTTTCTTAAGAGCTGAATAATATTCTTCTGTGAAAATCTACCATATTTTCATTTCCATTAATCAGTGGGTGGGCATTTAGGTTGTTTCCATCCTGGCTATTGTGACTAGAACAGAAATGAAAATGGAGGAGCAAGTGTCTCTGTAGTAGGAGATAGCATCCTTTGGATACTTAAGAGAGATAGGAATAACTCCTGAATAAAGTCCAAGAAAACACAAAAGCGTAACTGAATGAAGTGGTAAAGATAACTCATAATTTGAAATCTGAATCCAGTAAAAGAAATACTGGAGAAAACTCAAGCTGAAATGAAGATGGAATTGAAAAACAAAACTGAGTAACCCAATTAGAAAACTCAAGGGAAAGCCTTACCAACATAATGGACCAAGTAGAACAAAGAGTGTCAGGGCCTGAAGATAAAGCGGAAGACTTAGACCGCTCGATCACATAATATTAAATATTTTTAAAATACACAGGAACTCCAGGGCACAACTGAAACACCAAATCTACAAAATATGGAAGAAGGAGAAAAATCCCAGGTCAATGACATAGACCAGATTGTCAACAGAATCATATAAGAAATTTTTTTCAAATTAAGGAAAGACATATCCATACAGATACAGACGCACACAGAACAGCAAATAGGCAGGACCAGAAAGGAAACTCCTCATGGCATATCATCATTAAAACACTAAGTGTATAGAACAAAGAGAGGATTTTAAACTTCTAAAGAAAAGCCAAAAGTCACATATAAAGGAAAAACCCATCAGAATAACAGCTGACTCCTCAATGGAAACTTTAAAACCCAGAAGGACCTGGAGAAATATACTCCAAGTTTATGAAGATCACAGATGCCAACCTGGACTACTTTACCCAGCAAAATTATCTTCTATAGTTGAGGGAAAGAAAAACTTCCCATGATAAACAGGCTGAAATAATTTCCAAATCAGCCCTACAGAGAATACTGGAAGCAATACTGTGGAGTGAAGAGAAGAATAAACTTAGGCAAGAGGCTTCAGAAAGGAAACAAATGAAGCTATGATTACTGAAACCCAAAATAAGATCAAGAACACGAACAGCAAAAATAAAAGCAAGAACAAAACATTAGCGATCAACATACATTTCACAATAACTTTGAACATTAATGCCATCAACTCCCCTATCAAAAGACACCGATTAGTTGATGGATTAAGAAACAAAATCTATACTTTTGTTGTGTACAGGAAATTCAATTTACCTTTAAGCATAGGCACTTCCTTAAAATGAAAGTCAGTTTTCTTTAAGGCTGTGATATCAGGTAGGTTGATTAGACATCAGGGGATGGACCCATTCCCAAGAGCATTTAGGAGACATCATTTAGACTCAATAGGCTTTAAAGAATAATAGTGGACATGAGGTGAGGGAGCGTAGGGAGATGGAGAAGGATATTAGAGGAGATGGGAGGGGGTCTGAATATGATCAAAACACATTTTATGAAATTCTAAAAGACAATAAAACATTATTTAAAAATGGAACATATTGAGGTATTTTATTAAAACCTTTTAAAACTTATTTATTTAATGTGTGAATGCTATGCTTGCATGTATATAAGTGCATTCATGTCGTGCAATGCCCATGAAGGCCAGAAGAGAGCATGGATCCCCTGGATCTGGAGTTATGGATGGTTGTCAGCCACTATGTGGGTGCTGGGATTTGAACCTGGGTCTACAAGAGCAGACAGTATTCTTAACCACTGAGCCATATCTCCAGCCGCTATTGCAGTATTTTTAAGTAACATTACAGTTATACCTGAATAAAGAAGCAGGGTCTCAGATTTTAGTTTTAAGGCCAAGAGTGGACCAGAACTCTTAGAGTTTGTTCCTCCAATGTGTCTTGGAACTGTGTTCTTGACCTAGGCTTCACTCATACTTTTATTGAAGCAGAATTTCCAACATCAGTTTGGGAAGTGGAAGCTAGTATCCACCCTTATCAGAGAGATCTTGTCTTTTGATGGCTAGGTCAAAAATACCTCACACACAATATCAAGCAGACCTCTCAATTATTATCATTGTTTTCAATGAAAATAACACACTGCTTCCAGTGCTTTGATATGTTAAACAAGTACACTTATATTTATTCACTATCTTGGGTGAAGGGCAAGGTAGGGTCTTGAGGAATTAAGGTGCTATGTCCAGGTCACAAGAGAATATGGCTCAGGGAGCTTTTTTACATTATAAATAGCTTTTTGGTACAAGGTTAAGTAAAAGTTATCAGTCAAGATTCTGTCATTCCTATACCATATGGCCCAGCTGTTCCATTCCTAAGCATATGCTCAGAGAACTCCATATTCTACCCTATAGGTATCTGCACATCTACATTTGTGGGTTCTCTATTTTTGATAGCACAGAAATGGAACCAAACTTGATGTCTATCAACAGATGAATGAAGTGTTAAGAAAAAATTAAATCATGACACTTTCAGGAAAAAAGATGGACTTCAAAAGGATGAACTTGAAATATTAAGTGAGGTATCCCAAACTCTGAAAGTAAAGAAAACCCCATGGTCTCCATCATATATGGAGCCTAGCCTATAATATACACATGTATATAGGTAAGCAGGTGTAAGTGTGACAGTATAACATTTAGAAAGGAAACAAAGAGTAATGTTAAGTGTTGAGAAAGTACAGAATGCAGGCAAAATGACATGAGTCATGAAGAGGATGGAAAGCTAATAGTTTTTCTAGTTCTAACTCTGTCATACTCTTTTTCCTTTTCATAGCAGATAAGTCCATGAAATGTAATTTAGAGTGAAAAAGTAAAACCCTAAGTGAAGCTCTGTGGCTTCAGAATGGGCATTCTAAGTATTATAGAAATTCACTGAGATGTATAGTGTTTGGGACTGGGAAGGTCCTTAATCTAGTTTTTATTATGTTTTTATTTGTATGTTCATTACAATAAAGTGATTTTTAAAAGTGTATTTTTTTGCAGAAAAGGATGAGAGTAGCATTTGTCAATGGATATTAAATGGAAATATTTAGAATACAGTTTGGGGCCAAGTCAATTTAGCTAAACAGCAGCAGTGATTGACTCTCTAGGGCCTACAACTTCCCCAGCCATAGGTTTTTGACAAGGTTTACAGTACTATTTGTGAATTCCCTCTTCTGGAGTTGTGTTCGTATCTACTTCCATAACAGCCATACCACTATTGCAACAGTGGGCACATCATGCCCCAAAGGTTGCCACTGTAGGTTGTAGCTTTCAAAGGTGGGTAAGACAATTGATGCCTTATGCCACAGCAGCCTGTGTAGCACTTCTGCTGCTCTGAAAGCTAGCCAGCAGAGGAAGCATCCAGGTCAGTACCAGCTTGATTTTTTCCATGTTCTATGATCAAAGTGTGTGATGTCTTCAGAGATAGGGTCTACCTTCAAGTTTTGCTAAATGACCAAGAACAATGGTAACAGTCTGCATTGTTTTGGGGTCTCTGGGACTCCCTTAATGACAAATGGAAGAAAAGTAGCCCACCTTATCCCTGAACTTTGTCTGATAGTCATTGGTTTCTAGAAGGAGCAGTATCTTCTCATGTAGGGTAACTACAATTAATCTCTCATTCTTTCTCTGTCCCTTCTCCTCTATGCATACACATGCATGTAATATAAATACTTAAGTTATATAAATTCATAGAATATAAATTATATGAATAAATGTGTATTAGGAAGCTTATAAAATAATAGTTTTCCATCTTTTTCTTTAAGCACATGTTGTGTTAGTTATTCATCTCTTTAGTTCCCGCATTTTAGCCTCCCATCTCCTTCTACACTTAACCTTTATTCCCATTATTTCTTTCTCCCCTTCATACCGTCTGTGCTCCCTCTTCCCACACAGCCCTTTTCTATTGTCCTTGCTTCTATAGGTAGTCTAAGTTGAACACACAGATCCAAAGATTTGAAGCTAGGATCCATATATAAGAGAGAGAATGCAGTGTTTGTTTTCTGGGTCTGGTTTACCTCATTCAGTATAATTTTTTTCAGTTCCATGCATATACCTAGAAACATTCTACATATACAGGCACAGGTAAGTATTTTGAATAGAACCCCATTTACTCAGGAATTAATGTTAAATATCGACAAATGGGACTTCATAAAACTGAAAATCTGTACAAAGAAAACAGCCAATGAGTGAAGGGGAAGCCCACAGAGCGGGAGAAAAATCTTTGTCAGCTATATGTTTGATAGAGCATATATCTAGACTACAAAAAGAACTCAGAGAGCACAGCAACAAGAAAACAAACAGTCCAATAAAAATGGATTTTAGATCTGAACACAGAATACTTAGACAAAATACAAATGGCTAAGAAATATTATTTAAAGTGTTAAGTACCCTTAACAATTAGGAAAATGAAAATTGAAACTATTTTGAGATGTCATCTTACCTCAGGGAGAATGGCTAAGATTAAGTAAAAAAAGTGATAAATGCTAGTGAGGAAGTGGGGGAAAGAGAACACTTATTTTTAAAAATATTTATTATTTTTATTTTATGTCTGTGTATGTATTACCTGCATGTAGGTAAGTGTACCTGTGTCATGCAATGCCCATAGAGGTCAGAAGAGGCTGTTGGATCCCCTGGAACTGGAGTTACGGACAGTTGTTACCTGCCATGTGGGAGCTGGGATGCGAACCCGGGTCTTCTACAAGAACAGCCAGTGTTCTTAACCCCTGAGCCATCTCTCCAGCCCAAGAACACTTATTAACTTGTGGTGGGAATATAAACTGGTGTAGCTACTACGAAAATATTATGGAAGTTTCTCAAAAGTTTGGGAAATAAATCTACTGTATGACCCAGCTAGTCCACTCCCGAGTGTATATCCAAAGGCCTCTCTGTGCTACCACAGTGATACTTACTCATCCATGTTGATTGATGTTTAGTCACAATAGTTTGAAAATGGAAATAGCCTAGATACCCATTAACTGATGAATGAATAATGATACATATATGCAATGGAACTTTTTTCAGGTGTACAGAGCTCATTTTTATTCAGTTGTTTGTTTTTTTGATGTTTAGTTTTTGAATTCTTTGTATATTCTAGATATTAATCCTCTGTCAGATGTATGCTGGCAAACATTTTCCCCCTATCTGTGGACTGCCTTCCCTCATTTGTAGGTTTACTTTTCTGTACAGAAACTTTTAACTTCTCAAAGTACCATTTATTTACTAAACTACCAGCATCATATTTAGAATGTCCTTATCTAAGCAGTATATTTTGTATTTTGGTTTCTAGCAAATTCAGTTTCAGGTTTTATGTTGAGGTCCTTGATCCATTTGGAGTTGATTTTTGTGCATAATGAGAAAGGGTATAGCTTCATTCTTCCACATGTGGATATAGTTTTTCCAGTACTGTTTTTTGAAGAGATTGTCTTCTCTTTAGTGTGTATCTTTGAACTTGCACCTGGTTTTTATTCCTGTTTTTATAGGTTCTGTTCTTTTTTTATATAATTAACTTTTTATTGAGCTTTTTAAATTTCAAACATTTCCCAATCAAATCCAGACCCCTCCCCCATCCATTCCTCTCTCACCCCCTTACCAAACCTTATGTACTTTGCCATACACACTAAGTCCTATTCATTCAGGTGTTTGTACCCACATGTATTTCAGTGTAAATGCGTCCACTGGAGTCTAGTCAGCCTATCCACTGGTCCTATGTAAGTCATACTCTCCCTCACCCAGCAGCAATCAGTCTCAAATAGTTCTCAATCTAGTGCTGGCCCGCCACCTATTTCTCACCTCCCCTTTGGGTCCTTCCTTAATTGAGCTGACATGGGTCCCAAGCTCGATGCCACCACTGCCACAGGCTCACATGAGGAAGCTTCCAGTGGCCTGGAAGACTCCTCCTCCCTGTGTTCATGAACCAGCCCTGGCTCTTACAATCTTTCTACATCCTCTTCTGCAATGGTCCCTGAGCTGTGGGTGGGTGAGGTTCCGTATATGAGTCCCATCCTACACTCTACAATCTCTTATTCTCCAAAACTTGGCCTTCTGTGTGCATCACACTCTGCTGTACAAGGAAGCCTCACTGGTGAGAGTTGAGGGATGCATTAGCCCTCTCTTTACCCTTTATTCTGCTATGTTCCATGAGCATTAGTTGTAGAGATTCAACTACAGATGTGTCACCTAATACTGGGCATCTCCCAGACATATGTCCTCTGTGCCTGAACAGATGTGCAAATTTGCAGTAGCCTTCATCTGTTGCAAAAAGGAGATTCTTTGATAAGTGCTGTATGGCATGCTTGTCTGTAAGAATTAAGACTGATATTTAGCCAGGCACGGTGGCACACGCCTTTAATCCCAGCACTTGGGAGGCAGAGGCTGGCGGATCTCTGTGAGTTCGAGGCCAGCCTGGTCTCCATAGCGAATCCAGGCCAGCCAGGGCTGCAGGGAGACCCTGTTTCAAAAAGACCAAAAAAAGATGGATATTAATATATAGTAAGAAGTTTCTTTTGTCTTGACACATGGAAGAGATAGGGTTTTCTCCAGGATCTATGTCCTCTCCTGCCATGTGTATTTGGCTGAGTTTACAGTACCACCCATGAGTCCCCTCACATTGAGGGGGCTTTAAGTCCAATTAGATAGCTGTTGATTACTGCCCAGATAACAGTGCCAGTACTGCACCAGTAGAGGTAGTTTGCCATGCTGGTCACCTTGGTTATTAGGCTTCAGGCCTGGGATGGACCATTGATTGTTACTCTCCCTTGGCAGTTTACATATCATCATCTAGTGTTATGATAGCCAAAATTCTGTTAGATGGCTTCCAGGTAAGTATAACCTGCTCCATTGTTTCAAGTCCTGTACCCCAAATATGTCCTTTCCTCAACAGCAGAGTTTTATCTCTTAGTTCTGGGTGATAACCAAGAGGTTTGGCAATATCCTGTGTTATTTTGGGAGTCTCCTGGACCACCTTACCTACACTCTAAGGGAGGTCTCTTCTACCTGACACTGTGTTCCCTGCCAAGCAGTTCCCAGGTGTATATATATGCACTAATGTTCAGACACTCTGTATGCATTTCTCATAGTGTTTCTAGGACATGACTTTTCCCCCTAGGTTTCCTAGCCCCCCAAGATCCACTCATCTCCACCCTTTATTCTCCCATCCTCCCTCCCTCCCTAGTCAGAGTGCCCCATTATCCCCACTCTCCCCCAATAACTCCTGATTCCCACCATCTTTCCTCTCCTGACTTCCCTCCCTCCCCCATACCATGGCACCTTGCATGTCCCTCCCTGCTGATTACTCCCACTTCTCCCACCTCCCTCAGGTAACATCTGTTTCCTACTATCCCCCTTTCAGGTTGTTACTTTTCCTTTACCTCAGTTTATTCTTTCCCTTTTCCTGGTTCCTGGTGTTACATCAGAATTTATATACTCACATATAAGAGATTGGTGCTACAATCCACAAATGAAGGAGAACATACGTTGCTTGCTTTTCTGTTTGTGTTACTTCACTTAGTATAACACTCTCTAGCTCCATCCATTTACCTGCAAATTTCATAATTTCATCTTTTCTTACTGCTGAGTAGAACTCCATTGTGTAGATGTATCACATTTTCATTAACGATTTTTCAGTTGAGGGGCATTTAGGTTGTTTCCATTTCTTAGCTATTGTTAAGAGAACAGCAACAACTATGGATGTACAGGTATCACTATAGAATGAATCCTTTGGGTGTATGCCAAGGAGTGGTATCACTAGATCATATGGTAGGTTCATTTTTAGTTTTTTGAGGGTTCACCACATTGCTTCCCATAGTGGTTGCACGATTTTGCATTCCCACCAACAGTGAATGAGTGTTCCTCTTTCTCCACACCCTCTCCAGAATTTGGAGTCTTTCATTCTCTTGATCTTTGCCAATCTGACTGGGGTAAGATGGAATCTGAAAGTGGTTTCATATCTGTATTTCTGTAATTACTAAGTATGTTGAGCATTTTTTAAGGTGCTTCTTAGTCATTTTTATTTCTCCACAATTTTAGTACAGGCTCTGTTCTTCATGCTAAAATTATCCTTTTCTTATGTAGAGGATAGTGATTTAATTTATATACTAAATTACTTTTCTGTCATTGACAGCTCTGTTGTTCTATGCCACTGAGATTTCAGAGTTTATTTATGACAAGAACTGGTGCTACCTTTAGAAGCATATGGAGGATGATATTTCAGGAAAAATACTTAATGGAAAAAGGCACAATGAACCAGTGTCACATTTTAAAAAATTATTTATTTAATAACCACATAATTAGAAGAAGCATTTCATTATGACAGCATTGACATAGTCAATAACAATTTCCAGAGCTAAGATGCATCTCTTTCAAAATTGACTGTAAATTTTTAGGTTTAAATTTGAATTAATACAGTTATATTATACAATACTGTACTCAGCAAAAGCCCTATAAAGACAAAACTGAATGAGGTTTTAACCTTTAAGAAGATCTCCATTTCATTATTAAAATATACTATTTCATACAGAAAAACTCATTTTTAATTCAACTAACACTTAGATGTTTGCACATGCATCTCTAATCTCTATGTATCTGATTATTACTAGTCACAGCTGGGTACTTTCTGAGATCCTTGGCACCTGAGCCTAGATATAAAGTCATCAGGTAGATTTCAATGGTAATGTTTTTCACATCTACTAATTAACATGAAGCAAATTTTTATGCTTCTTCCTCAAATATAACTCATCTTTTAAATTATAGGTTTTTTGTGTATTTCATACAAAACATCCCAATCTTATTCATCTATATACCCACATCCCAAGTGACACCCTCCAATGCCACCACCCCTCCGCTGGATCCTTATACTCTGTCATCCTTGTTACTGTCCACTGTATTGTCAGTGCTCCCAGTGCTTATCCATCTGTTGAGTCTAGTATGCCTATCTATAGTTCCTTATTTTAGGAAGATCAACTTTTTCTCATCTAGCAGCAAGCTGTTGCCAATATTCCTTTAGATAAGATTGGGGTCTGCTGTTTATTTTCTCAGTTCTATGCTGGGTTACTGTCTGTGAGTCTCTTGAGCTACCCTGACCAATGACTCAAAGGAGGGTATCTCCTGTCTGGCATTGTTTCTTGTTATGTAGCCTTTAGCTGTACACATGGACTCTTAAAGAATTATATTGATCCCTTTAATATTTCATTATACTTTCCTTTTTGGTCCTTAAGACCATGCAGTTGGCCCAGATAAACCAATTTATTTTCACTCTTAAGGTCGTTTTAGGATCTGTTTCTCAGGGGTCACATGGGCTTAGGAGGGGCCCCTGGCTCCTTTTCTCTACCTGCTCTGTCTATGTGAAGATAAGTCAAGGGTCCTACTCAACCATGGATGGCTTCATTTGGAAGCATGGAGGAAATGTTTCCTCTGTGTTGACCCCCCTCTTTGTATACTGGACACTGGTTCAAGCTCATCTTACCGGGTCTCCATGGCTTGCCTGATCAAAAGGACAGGTGAGTCACCACAGTTACAGGACATTTTGAGAGATGCTCATAGTCACCTTGAACTTAGTTGACCTTGGAGGACAAGGAGCAAAAACTGTCCTTTAAGCCCCTCTGACCAAATTAGTATAAGCCTCAATGTATGGCTGTTAAACATCCAAGAAGGTTAGTTCCACCAGTCTGGTACTTTTAATTACCATGTGCTATGTAGATAAATCTTGGGCAAAGATCAAAAGCTCTCAGATAAACCTTGACTAGACATATTTTATGTTCCTTGAGCTGGCTGTATGTATAATTTGTCAGTAAGTTGTACTAATATGATTCCCTCTGTTTTTTTTTAAACTAGCTAGGAATTATTTATCTCTCACATTGTCTAACCTTTCCACGATGGTTTCCCCATTTAAAGTGCCCCCATTTTTCCTATTTCTCCCTTAATAATACCTTTCTCCTATGATCTCACCTCTTTTGAGCTCCTCCTTTCCCTTTATCCCCAAGGTTCCTTGTATAACCCTCCCTTTCCCATCCCTTTCAAATAATCCCATTTTTATTCATATCTCCCTTATTAACACCTGGTTCTTACTATTCTTCTCTTTAAGATTCTTTCTTTTCCTTTACCTCCCTGATTCCTATTCATTATCCTGGTTCCCATAGTTACATCTAGATACATACTCACTTATAAGGATTTGGTGCTAGGATCCATGTATGAGGGAGAACATATGTTGTTTTTTTCCCCCTGAGTCTGTGTTACTTCACTTAGTATAACAGTTTCTGGTTCCATTCATTTACCTGCAAATTCCATGATTTCATCTTTCTTTACTGCTGAGTAAAACTCCACCGTATAAATGAACCACATTTTCATTATCCACTCATCGGTTGAGGGACACTTAGGTTTCTTCCATCTCTTAGCTATCGTGAAAAGAGCAGCAACAATATGGACGTACAAGTGTCTCTGCAATAGGATGAGCTCTTTGGGTATATGCCCAAAGGAGTGGTATGTCCCGACCCGTGAGACAGTTAACGTGGGTACCTGGAGGGAGGAGAGGGGACTGAAAGGGACAAGTGACGTGAAGAATGGAGACAAGACAGGCTTTCTGATCAAGTCTCATTTATTGAACATCTACACAAAGTTTTTATAGTGAGGAAAAAGGGGGAAGTTGGCAGGGATAAATCCATTGAGGCAGAGCGATTCAATTAACAGAACAATCATCATAATAATACCACACCAATTGATCACAGAGTAAATTCCATAGTAACACCACAATTCTATAGCAAGTTATAAATCAATTATAAGGTTACACCTGCATGATTACAAGGCAATACAAAGATGTTTTCTAAGCAGTTCCATGAGAAATGAGGGAGTCTCTCAAGCGGTAAGTGCCCGAGTTAGAACAACATGTTTGTGTGAGGCTTTCAGGTATAGTCATCTGGTTAATCTCATACCAGGCCAGCCTTGATGTCTGGAAAACAGCTTTGCCAGGAGTCAGGTCTTGCTATTTCCTGGGGTAGGGGCCTACGGCTCCCGACAGATCCCCCTTTCTTTTATATTTTAAAAAGAAGGAAAATGAGCCAAAATAATCCCTTAGGGAACTGTACCTGCCGTGGTTTTAATTTGCATTTCCCTAATTACTAATGATGTTGAACACCTTTATAAAAATATTTTATTTGTAATTTTAATTATTTTTTATGTTTATGAGTGTATTGCCTACATGTATGTGAATGTACCCGTGTCATGCAATGTGGTGGAGCTCAGAAGAGGGCTTCGGATTTCTCTGTTAAGATGCTTCTTAGCCATCTTTAATTATTCTTTTGAGAACTCTCTGTTCGGCTCCTTAGCCCATCTTTTAATTGGGTTACTTCCTTTCTTGATTCTTTGTTTTTTGAGTGCATTATATATTCTGGATGTTAAACCTCTGTCAGAGGTGTTGCTGGTGAAGATTTTCTCCCATCCCATTCTGTGGGTTTTCTCTTTCCTTCCTTGGTTTCTTTTTTTTTAATGTACAGAAGCTTTTTAGTTTAATGAGGTCCCATTTGTTGATTCTTTTTTATTAGATCATGTTCAGTTTTAGATTCGAACATTATGATTTTTGAAACAAATTGTGTTTTTTAACTTTCAAAAAACTTCATTGAGAATTTCATACATGCATGCCCACCCCCTCCCTTCCAACATTCCCCCCTCTGAGAGGTAACCTAAAATCTTTTAAGTGTTAGATACAAGCTCCCAAATACTTTTGACATTTTTGGCCTTTGGAATAGAGTATGTTGTTAACAGAGTATGTCGTTAATGCAGGCCGCTCTGGCTTCTTCCATGCTGAACAGGGATGCAGGGTGAGGCAATTGGAGTACCCCTTCAGTGGGTCTATCTAAAAGTCTCTCAAATTGCATAACTCTTGTCTCTAAGGGGGAAAGAAAGTCCTTGAATCATGATTAGGAGATGTGAAGGAGAAGTAAAGGAAAGAGTAATTAGCATTGCAAGTTCTAGACAGGGAAATAGAAAAAAGTCAGAACAGGGCAATTTTCAAACATTCATACGAGAGTCCACTGGAGTTTCTTGACAAGGGCTTCCAAAAGCATCTCTTTATTGGGATTTTCCTCATTTTTCTTTTGTTTTCCAAGGCTGGACTAGTTGGCTGCGAAGAGTGGCTGGAAATTCAGATGAGGGTCCAGTGATCCTGCTTGGCACTCCTTTAATGAATGAGCACTACCATCAACAAGCCCAATTGTGACTATGTGTCACGCCATCTCCAATGAAGCCCGCGTGAGATCCTCCATTGGTTGAGGCTGGAACTTCAAGGAAGGTTGCCTCTTGGAATTGGTTGTGATAAGAAACATGCAGTGTACCTGGCACGCTCTTACTTGCTATTAATCTTCTAACTGTCACTGTATCTTGGGCTTTCTGGGGGCCCAGAAAGTGCCTGGTGTCCTT
>NW_008329811.1:95422-96424 GCF_000622305.1 Nannospalax galili
ACAATTCATGGATAAATTTTTAAGATCAAGACCACTTTGGTATCTTTTGATAAACAATCAATAAGAGAGCATTAAAGAGCAAATATAGAAAGTATTTGAAAATTGGTAGGATAAGAGAAAAGTATGGTTTCATGGATCCCTAACATGAGAAGCCTTTTTTGGGACTTATAGAGTTAAACTAACTTAGAAGCCCTGTGGCTCACTACAAACAAGCAAGGAATGTTATCAGATCATTAAAAAAGTAACAACCTGGCACCACTGGTGTTGGAAGTGCTTAATGGGGTGCTTAATGAATCAAGGCCTTTCTGACTTGGGACTATAAAGCCGAGCAGAATCTTAAGTGTGTGAGAAAGGCTTACATGAAAAAACACAGTAAAACAGGAATTTACTGTCTAGTGTCAGGTTGATAAGATAGAGAGATATGTTGGCAAAATTATGTTTTACTTTCACCTCTGGAACTGTGAATCTTAGCATGACTGTTCTGCGGTTTTTTGTAATCTTTGCTGTATATATTTCAAACCTTGCAACTGCGAAAATTACACTCAGACTTTAATCAAGCTCCTTTTGCATCTGTTTGTCACTCGCCGACTCCTTGTCCACCCTCTCGATGACCCTGTTCCCATCGGACTGAACTGCCCCGGTCTGGGCTGGTCCGTTGCAACTATGTTTAGTGATCAGACTCGGCCGAAGTTGTGATGGTAGTTATTTCATGCAGATATTCTTGACCTTGTTTCCTGAGCAATTGATGTCCAGTTTAGAAAATCCCTTCTTACACCTACATCTTGTAGGTTATTGTCAATGTTTTCTTCTAACAGTTTCAGAGTTTCAGGCTTCACATTAAGGTCTTGATGCATTTGGAGTTGACTTTTGTGCAACGTGAAAGATAGGGGTTTAGTTTTATTCTTCTGCAGGTGGCAATCCAGTTTTGCCAGCACCATTTGCTGAAAATGTTGTATTTCCTCCAGTGAATGTTCTTGGCCCCTTTGTCAAATATCAGGTGGC
>NW_008329811.1:96488-97042 GCF_000622305.1 Nannospalax galili
ATTTTTGTGCATGTACCATGTTGTTTTTATGACTATAGCTCTGTAATACAGTTTAAAATCTGGTATAGTGATACCCCCAGGCATTGCTCTTAGTGCTCAGGGTTGTTTTGGCTATCCAAGGTTGTCTGTGTTTCCATATGAATCTTAGGATGATTTTTTCCATTTCTATAAAGAATGTCATTGGGATTTTGATTGACATTGCATTGAATCCATAAATGGCTTTTGGTAGGATGGTCATTTTAACAATATTAATTTTTCTAATCCATGATGATGGGAGGTCCCTCCATCTTCTGATGTCTCCCCAATCTCTTTCTTTAAAGATTTAAATTTTTCATTGCAGAGGTCTTTAATATCTTTGGTCAGGAATGTTCTGAGATTTTTTTTGCAGCTATTGTGAGAGGAAGTGTTTCCATGTGCTCTTTCTCTGATTGCTTGTTATTGGTATGTAGAAAGGCTACAGACTTTTGTAGGTTAATTTTGTAACCTGCCACTTTACTGAATGTGTTAATAATTTCTAAGATTTTTCTGGTGGAATTTTGTCGTCTCTTAAATAT
>NW_008329811.1:97270-97784 GCF_000622305.1 Nannospalax galili
TTCTCCATTTAGAATGATGTTGGCTATGGGTTTGTTGTATATAGCTTTGATGATGTTGAGATATGTTCCCTCCAGTCCAATTCCCTCTAGACGTTGAACATAAATGCATGTAGAATTTTGTCAAAAGTCTTCTCTGCATCTATTGAGATGACCATGTGGATCTTGTCTTTGAGTCCATTTATATGCTTTATGACGTTTATTGACTTACATATATTGAACCATCCCTGCATCTCTGGGGTAAAGCCAGTCATGGTGGATGATCTTTTTGATGTGTGTGTGTGTGTGTGCTTTGCAAGTATCTTGTTGAGAATTTTTGCATCTATATTCATTAAGGATATGTGTCTATAGTTTTCTTTTTTGGATGTATCTTTTGTATCTTTGGTTGTATTAGAATTTCACTGTAAATCCATCTCATCCTGGGCTTTTTAGTTGTGAGGTTTTGTATTACTGTTTCAATTTCTTTTTGTGTTATGGGTCTGTTTAGACTGTTAATCTCTTCTTGGTGTAGTTTTGT
>NW_008329811.1:98109-100205 GCF_000622305.1 Nannospalax galili
GCCCTGATTTTTGTTATTTCTTCTTGTCTGCTGGGTTTGGGTTTCATTTGTTGTTGCTTTCAACTATCTTGAGTTTCAATGTTAAGTCATTTATTTGTGTTTTTACCAATTTTTAATGTAGGCACTTAGAGGTATAACCTTCCCTCTAAGGACAGCTTTCAGTGTGTCCCATAGGTTTTGTTGTGTTTATTGTCCTTTTCATTTAGTTCCAGGAACACTTTTCTTTCTTTCTTAATTTCTCTTTTGTCCCATTCATCATTCAGAAATGTGTTGTTTAATCTCCATGTGTTCATGTGGTGACTAGGGTTTCTTCTGGTGTTGATTGTGAGCTTTATTGCATTGTGGTCTGATAGAATGCATGGAATTATTTCAATCTTTTTGTATTTGTTGGGGTTTGTTTTGTGCCCCAGTATATGGTCGATTTTGGAGAAGGTTCCATGGGGTGCTGAGTAGAAAGTATGTCCTTTGGTGCTTTGGTGGAATACTTGGTAGATTTCTGTTAGCTCTGTTTGATATATGGTATTTTTAAATTCAGATGTCTCTCTGTTAACTCTCTGTCCTATTGACCTATCTAATGGCAACAATGGGGTATTGAAGTCCCCTGCTATTAATGAGTTGGGATTAATCTGGGTCTTAAAGTCCTTTAGGACTGTTTTTATGAAGTTGGGTGCACCAGAGTTTGGTGAATATATGTTCATGATTGAAATATCTTCTTGGTTTATTCTTTCTTTGATCAGAATGACGTGGCCCTCTTTATCTTCTGATTAGTTTTAAAGTCTATTTTATCAGATATTAGAATTGAAATGCCATCTTAGTACCATTTGCTTGGCATATTTTTTCCCCATACTTCCACCTTAAGATAGTGCCTGTCCTTGTAAGTGAGATGGGTTTCTTGCAGACAACAAAAAGATGGATTTTGTTTCTTAATCCATTCAACTGGTCTGTGTGTTTTGACTGCAGAGTTCAGTCCATTCATATTTAAAGTTATTAATGAAAGATGTGTATTGATTCTTGCAGTTTTGATTTCTGTTTGCGTTCTTGGTGCAACTGTGCTTTTCCACAGTTATACCTTTATTAAGTTTCTTTCTGTTACCCCTTGGGTATAGTCATTCCTTTCTTCAGCTCTTTGTATTGCTTCAAGAACTCTCAAAAGTCATGAATTCCTTCAGCCTATTTATGGCATGGAAGATTTTCTTTCTCCTTCAACTATAATAGACATTTTGGCTGGGTTGGCATCTGTGGTCATTTAAAACTGGGAATACTTTGGTCCAGGCTCTTCTGGCTTTCATAGCACTGAAAAGTGAGCTGTAATCCTAATGGGTTTTCCTTTATATGTGACTTGTTTTTCTTTTCAACTTTCAGTATTGTCTCTTCATTCTGTATGTTTAGTATTTTTACTATGATGTGCCATGGAGAATTTATTTTCTGGTCCTGTCTATTTGGTGTTTTATATGCTTCTTGTATTTGTATGGGCATGTCTTTCTTTAATTTTGGGAAATTTTCTTCTATGATTCTGTTGAAGATCTGGCCCATGCCATTATCTTGGGATTCTTCCTCTTCCTGTATGCCTATGATAGGTACATTTGGTGTTTTTATGGTGTCACACAATTCTTTCATATTCCATTCTTGTGCTTTCTTAAATTTTTCATAATCTTTGCTTGCGTGATCTAGTTCATCCACTTTATCTTCCAGTCTTGATATTCTGTTTTCCTTTTCGTTCATCTTATTGGTGAGGATTCCTCCTCTCATTTCTAATTTTCTCACTGAATTTTTCACTTCCTTCTTCATTTCAGCCTGAGTATTCTTCAATATTTCTAGCTTTTTTTCTGAATTCATTCAGAAGTTTATCCCTATCTTCCTTCAGTTCTTTGATTTCTTTGTGTGTTCTTTAAATTCACTGAATTCTTTTATCATGTTTATAATTGGTCTTTTGAGTTCCATGTATCTGGTATATGTTGTTTTGGTTTTTCATGTTATTCTTTTTTCTCTGTGATTTTGACACCTGAATTTCTTTTGTAGTTTCTAATTCTTGTGTGAGACTCAAGCCTTCAAGTTTAGGTCTGCTTCCTTTTGTGAAGTCTATGTGTCTTTGTGGT
>NW_008329811.1:100422-107249 GCF_000622305.1 Nannospalax galili
CTTAAGGAAATATGCTGGTCTTGGGAAGCTGGTGGCCATGCCACCCAGAGATGCAAAGGGAGATGGGGGCAGGAAGAGGCCCCAAGGGCTCCTGGGGACTGTACTGAGGAACTGTTTGGTCCCTGAGAGAGGCTGGCAGGTTGTGCAGGCCCAGGGAAACAGAGGAATATGAGGGCTGGACCAGGCCCAGATGGCTCCTGGGGATAGCGTGAAGGAACTGGGTCCATCTGGATGCAAGGGATCAGGAAGCAATGGTGGTTCCGGTCCTAGGGGTCAGCCCAGGTGTCTAGGAAAGAGGTTGGCCGGTTGTGCATCCCAGGGAAACAGAGGGAAGTGAGGGCAGGACCAGTCCAGAGGCATTTCTGATTCTTGTGTGATACTCAAACCTTCCTTTATTGAGTTTAGGTCTGCTTCTTCATGTAAACTTTGTGTGCCTTTGTGGTGTACTTGTTGGGCATGAAAAATTGGTCTAGGCTTCAGGTTCTCTCTTTTGATTTTATATTGAAGGGACCAATTTGATTTTGTCTTCCTGCTCTGAAGTTCCCACAGCAGCCCAAGTCAGATGAGGATCGGATGCTCTCAGGCTTTCTCCTAAGGACCGGATCCCTCCAGGAAAGATGCTGGCCCCATGAAGCTGAGAGGCTGGGTTGCCCAGACATGCAAAGGGAGGTGAGGACATGAAGAGGCCCCAAGGGCTCCCGGACTAGAGGGAGGAATTGCCTTGGTCTGGATGTAAAGGATCAGGAACTAGTGGGGAGTCTGGGCCAAGAGGTCAGAAAATGGGTCTGGGGTGTCACGACAGGAGATGGGCCAGTGTCCCTGCTAGGAGGAGAGATGGGGTCGGGGAGCTGGGAGGGTGAATGAGGCTGGGGGAGTTCCATTATTCACTTTAAAAAAAACATTAAAAAATTTTTATGTGTATGCATGTATTGCCTGCATGTAGGTAATTCCCCCGTGTTGTGCAATGCCTGTGGAGGTCAGAAGATTCTGTTGGATCCACTGGGACTGGAGTTATGGACAGTTAGCTGCCATGTGGGTGCTGGGATTCAAACCCAGGTCTTCTGCAAGAACAACCACTGTTCTTAACCGCTGATCCATCTCTCCAGCCCCCATTATTAACTTTTATGAATGTTCATGCACATAGAGAAGTGGGGGCTCAGAAAAATTGGCTGGAGGTGACATCATCAATGAAAACATGATATAAAAGCCTTGCCATAGGACTTAGAGTTTAAGTTTGTGTGTGTTGAGATTTAAACATACACACAGCCACACATGGAGATGTGCACTAGACAGAAGAGCAGAACAGCAGCAAGGTCTGGACAGTCTGGGATTCAAATGGAGATGAGGGAGTCACAGGGAATATAATAAGCTTTAGGGAACAAATAAAATGAATGGATCAAGGTAGGAAACCTAGTCCATGTTATCCTGGAGCATCTAACCTTGCATATGACATGAAGTGATGGAATTGCATATTTTTCAGGTACAATAAAATATGCATATAAAGAATTTTGCAAAGCAAAATACAAAGGAAATGAAAAAGTCCTTAAAAACTGAATTTTAGTACAGCTGAAGGCTATATAACAAGAAACACAGTATCAGACAAGAGGAACCTCACCCAGAGATGTGAGTCAGGGTAGTTCAGGAGATTCCCAAAATGATAGAGGGTATTGCTGCAGGCCTTGATTACCTTCCAGAAATTGAAGGTAAGACCTTATTGCTGAAGACAGGACATACTTCAGACACAGGATTTGTAGCTGGAACTTCCCCCTGCCTGAAGACTAGCTCATAGTGCTGAAGGATTCTATGCAAGTTGCTAAGGGATAAAATTAATCAATGATCTGACCCCAGATTTAAAGTCTAATAACCACAACAATGACTGGCACAGAAATATGTATCAGTGAAATAGTGGCACTTCTATCTTGGGGGTAATCATCAGCTATTTAATTTAACTTAAAGCCCTCTCAATGAGAGGGAATTCATGGGTAGCACTGCAAACTTATCCAAATATACATGGCTGGCAAGGTCATAGATACCAGAAAAAATCCTATGTCTGTTATATCCCTAGACAAAAGTAATTTCTTACTGTATGCTAAATATGTATACTTATATTTACAGACAAATATATCAGTCACCACTTATAAAAGAAGCTTCTTTTGCAACAGATGGAGACTATTACAGAGTTCCACAACTTGTCACACACAGAGAACAAGTGAGTGTCTGTAGATGCCCAATCCTATGTGACACATCTACAATGGAACCTCTACACCTAAGGTTCATGGAATATAGTGGAATGAGGGGTATAGAGAATACTAATACATCTCTTATCTCTCACCAGTGAAGCTCCCTCATGCAATAGAGGGCGATGAACACAGAAGGCCACAAGTGGCCAAAGTGTAGGGAATAAGAGACTGCAGAGACTGTGCCACTGAATAAGACTCATATTAAATCTTACTTACCCAGGGCTCAGGGGCCGTTGTGGAGAAGGGGTGGAAAAACTGTAAGAGCCAGAGTGGTGCATGACCCCAAGAAACAGAGTCTTACAGGGTCCTGGGAACTTGATCATATGAATTTATAGCAATGGTGATAGCATGCAGAAGACCCATACAAACTCAATTAGATACAAGCTAGCATAGACCTGAGGAAATGTGCCAGCAGGCCCCAAACTTAGCTGAAGAACTATTGGCAGCTGATCACTGTTGGGTGAGGGAGAATAGATCTTCTTTAGGGGGGTGACTCTAGATAGGCTGACCAGGCTCCAATGGATGAACTCACACTGAGAGACATTTGGGTACACAAACTTGAAATGGTAGACTTTAACATATATAATAAAATTCGTGAAATCCTCTGGGTAGGCTATGGGAGTGCAGATAGGAACCTAAATATGATTAAGATGTTTCTTATGAAACACACAAAAATTCCATAAAAATACACATTTAAAGGAAAAATTGAATTTTATTCTTCTTCCAGTTTCTTTTTCTGAGTTTTGGGAAATAAACTGAATGGTTCCTGGTTAGTTATTAATTCAAGTTAAAGAAAAATATGATACAAATAACACTAATTTGCGAGAGGATCCAAAATTTGTTCAGGGTAAAGAGAGGCCAGAAAAGACAACATAGAAATAAAAAGGGAAGTGAAAGTTAAGAGATAAAATGATGCAAAAATTAGTGTAGAAGACATTAGGAGGTGTTTGTGACACTGAGATGTTTGCATGCTATCAAGCTAAGATCATGATACAATATTACTATTTAAATATTATACTGAATTCAAAATAAAAATTTGCATATAATGATAACATTTTTGTATAACTTAAGGATGTACAGAAATGGTGCTGGAGAGATGGCTCAACAGTTAAGTGCAGTGGCTCCTCTTCCAGAGGACCTGGGTTCAATTACCAACACCCACATGGTGACTAACAACTGTCCATAACTCCAGTTCCAGGCAATCCAATGCCCTCTTATGACCTCTGAGGGCATTATGTGACACAGGTGCACTTACATGTGGAACTACGCTCATACACATAAAAAAGAATGTAAGGAATGGAGACCAGATGAGGCAGTAGATCTCATCTCATGCTTTTCTAGGAGCACCAGTACAAGGCAAAAACAAAGGTGTCATTGAGTAACCAAGGCTCCCTTCTCTAATTGAGCTGCTTTGCCAAATTTTCTTTCCTTTGCATACCGAACATTATGTAGTGTATCCTTTGATGTGCATACCATGAGTGTCACATACTGTAATATTCATATCAAAACATTTACTACATAAATCAAATAAAAGCCTGCAAGTGCTATCATTATAAAGAGATTTTCTTCTTGCGAAGGACTCTTATCAGGGCACCTTTCATGTCTCTGTTCCTCAGGCTGTAGATGAAGGGGTTCAGCATGGGGGTCACAGCTGTGTACATGAAAGCCATGACAGTCTCCTTCACTGTAGAATCATTAGCTGATGGACATAAGTAGAGACCAATAATTGTCCCATAGAACAGTGACACCACAGACAGGTGGGAGCCACAGGTGGAGAAGACCTTATGGATAATCCGAGTAGAAGGGACCTTCAGGATGGAGGACACAATTTGTACATAGGACACAATGATGAGCAAGAAAGGGATGACAATAACCAGCCCTCCCAGGATGAATATCATTAATTCATTAATAAAAGTGTCAGAGCAGGCCAGCTTAAGCAGAGCAGATATATCACAGAAAAAGTGGAGGATCACATTGTCCTCACAGAAAGACAATCTGGCTAAGAGCAGGGTGTGCAACAATGAATAGAGCATAGTCAGCACCCAGGACAGCACCACCAGGCATAAACAGAGCTTGGGGCTCATAATGCCAGTGTAGTGCAGAGGGAAGCAGATGGCCACATAGCGGTCATAAGCCATGACCACAAGGAGGAAGCTTTCCATGTCTCCAAAAACCATTAAGAAGTACATCTGTGTCAGGCATCCTGCATAGGGGATGGATGGTACTTGGCTCTGCATGTTCTGCAACAATTTGGGCACTGTGACAGAGGAAAAGCAGAGGTCAGAGAAGGACAAGTTGCTGAGAAACAAATACATGGGTGTGTGGAGATTGGAGTCCAGTCCAATGAGGACAATGATGAGAAGGTTCCCCAGCACAGTGGTGATGTACATGGCCAGGAACAGGGCATAGAACAGGTGCTGGTGCTGTGGCGGGATGGGCAGGCCCAGGAGGAGGAACTCTGAGATCGCAGTTTGGTTGTTCGCCATTATTCTCAATCTCAAGTATCCTAAAGAAAAACAGAATGATCTCTCAAAATTCAAAATATAAATGAATATAATTATGGTATATATTCTGCAATAATTACTCTTACATTCATCACAATAATTCAATAATTATCATCTTTAAGCCCTAAGTATCTGTAATCACAATACTAATTAATGACTTTCTCTCAACTACTTTTTTAACATGTTTCAGTATTCCATCTTTTCCTAAGCATTTCTCTTTTCTATTGAGTTACAAGATATGTTAGTATTTCTATATCCTACCTCATTGATTCCCTATGCGACTGTTATTTGTTAATTTTTAATTTCATCTATATTATTTTCTATGTTGGTGTTCTTGAAGAATTTCTGTCAACTTTATCCTCATAATTTTATATAAACCCGTAAATGTTCACATACTCCAATACTTACTTAGTTTACCATTTTACTCTGGTGTGCCCATCTCTAAAACTTTCAGTGACACCTAATCATCTTTCATTGCACACATGTTAGGCATCACAGGCCCAACGACTCCAAGTGAAACTTATGACCTCAATCTGTGGTATCCCAACTTCCTCTTTTTCTTACTTCTCCACAATCTCATAATGCAATAAAAGAGGTTCAGGATTGAATCAGAAATCTGAAATCTGTTGTGTTCATTTTTTGTTTACCTTGAGCTCCTGTTGTGTGCCATACAGAGTCTCCCCTTCATTCTCCTACTTCATCATTTCCTGTCCAAAAGATTCCAGCCCTAGATCAGGACCACATCTTTTCAGCCCTGTAATATGGAAGTAGACTCATTTCCTGTCTGTGTTCCCATCCCTCCTGACACATCCTTCAATGTGCATCATTCATATCGATGTTCTATCAGGGGGAAGTCATCATCAGGCACACAAATGCTGCTTCATCATTGCACATGTAACTACACAGCCTTGTAAGGCCTCACAGTGGCACTTGCATTCTTCTCCTCAGCCATGCTGGACCTGAAAGTCTTAGGTTTTCCTGCTTTTCTGATTTCACAGTTGCCCTTCCCTTGCCTGCCACTTCCTCCCTTCTGTGTTCTTTTCATCTGGTCTGTCCTCCCTTATCTTCATGGATATTTCTTGTCACATACTCAGCTAAGACTTTTCCTGTCTCCACACACCTTTGAGACCTTCTGCTATGTATCGCCAGCATCCTATGCTCATCCAACGCACTTAATGCTCTGATCACGACTGTAAGGCATCTTTTCAGTACTTTAAAATCCATACAGAAAAGGCCACATGCATCTTCATCCCCTAGCAGGGCTGACACCCGGTGGTGATGCCTGAATGTGGCCAGTATTTCATGAGTATTTTTTATCTGCCACTCAGAGAGAGGAAGATTCCTTCAACTTTAAAGGCATTAAAAACTTACATTTAAGTTTTAATGAGAACTCATATTTGATGTTCTCTAAATATACATTCACCAATTGTGACGTTATTAAATTTTGACACTATGTGTTGAACTTCACAGATATCACTTTATATCTGAAAAATGCAAGAATAGATCACTTGCAACCTCTTCAGTAATACTGATGACTCCAAATAACATCTTTATGTTTTAGTACAAAAATGTCTATGATAATAGGTTGGTAAAACAGACATCATAGGGACTTTCTGAATCATGGAAAAAATGAAGGAAAGTTATTTTGGAATTTTCATTCGAATTATTTCTTGCATGTCTATACAGTATGTGATGGTTTATTTATCCATCAAATGGAGTAAGCCCTGAAAAAAAATTTGGAGAAATATCAGTGTTAGATGTTCTTTGAAGGTATTATTATGTCTATGAAGGTATTTTACAAATGTTAAGATTTAAATTAGCACGCTTATAGTAACATTATTCTAATACTTCATAACATGATGAGCCTCACTCAGTCAGGTGAAGGACTCAAGGAGAAAAGGACAGTTTACTTAAAGAATAATACTGTATCCATGAACTCAAGACTCTAACCATCATTGTTTCCAGTCTGGGGACTCCTTTGGCCAGCCCTTCAAATGTTGGACTTCTAAGCCCCTACACTGTGTGGGTGGTATTCTAAATCTCTCTCTCTCTCTCTCTCTCTCTCTCTCTCTCTCTCTCTCTC
>NW_008329811.1:107310-111281 GCF_000622305.1 Nannospalax galili
GTCTTGAAAACCCTTAGGAACTGCAGCGTTTCTCAAAGACGACAAAGCAGGGCAGGCGCATTAACAAATGTATGAAGCTTTCTCTAAAATGATATAACTGAGTCTAAGTGTTGGGGTCTTCACCCTGCTGGATGCTTTATGCAGCATTCAGAGTTTGTCCACTGGGTGTTATGTTTTAGCATTATAGAAGGAAGAACCATGTAGGGAAAGTTTATATAACCTTTAAAAGACCGAGTCTCATTATATATCCCAGTCTGACTTCAAACGTGTAATGTTCCTGCCTCTATCTCCTGAGCACTAGGATTACAGACATGTACCACTGCATCCAGTTTCTGCTTCTCCTGGAAAGAACAGCATCCTTGTGCTCTATGGGAGTGTGTGAAAGGTCACAAACCAGAAAAATCAACCTCAAATGTTGCTGATGGACCAATGAGTTCCATACCTTCTTTAGTGGTTAATCCAACAGTTCTGAACTTGGACAGAACATGAAAATCACAAGTAATGTGCTTCTTTACACACACACACACACACACACACACACACACACACACACACTATTTGAGATTCAGTGAAAGCACTGATGTTTTTGTTATCTCTCCCCATATATTTTACATGAACACCCATATAATATTAACATTGTCATTGGTGGGTTACACTTAGGAGCAATTATATACACTTCCACTAAAATACAGATTTGTGAGCTTGTATAGATAAAATTTCTCATCATCTTGGATAGGGTACTTGTTCAGAGTTTGTTAAACTCCACTGGTTAAAGTATAGCAAACACTCCCTAAGCATTACAGCAGTGAACTCTATCTCACAGAGACCTTATTATATTGAAATTATTATTATATTGGGGAATAGTTACACAATAAGTAATCATGAACCCCATCAATACTAAAGCTATAAATGTTTACTATGACACAAAATAATTCACAAAATGGCAAGTCTTGAGAGACAGAGAGAGAAAAGAAGAATGTTATGATACCTGAAAGACTGTCCTACCTGACACCTGGAAATTTAAATCCTTCAATTTGGATGGACAGTAAGACACTAGAGCATTCTCCTGAAAATTTACCCAGGTTGACTGAAGGTAAGTCAAGGTTTCCGGTTCAAGATCCTGCTCACTTTTATTTTGTTTAGAGACCCAGGAAGCAACAACCTCTGTATTCACCATCTATCTGTACCACCCTATACACATCTCCATTTCTAGCCATCCCTGGGCCTAAGAGGTTCTGCATCCCAGAGGACTCTGATCTCGTGTAACTCATTAAAGATGTAGTAATTACTCAGGACCTTTCTAGGACCAATTATCCCAGAGCCCTCTAGTGGGGCTTGATAATAGTCACTGATCCCTCATTGCTGTACTGTGGTAGGAGATAGTGATGCAATAATTATATAAATAAATGAACATTGAATTAAATTCAATTAAATGAGTTCTCATTTCCTGTTCATGGAATGAATAAGGGTTCTGTATGACCAGAGCACATTTTTTTAGTGGGAAAAATGAAGAAGGTTCATTGGAAAAATCACTAAAAATAATCAGAAACTATTCTGTTAACTATTCTGTTACAGTGTCTTACAGCACAAAAATTTACACAAGATGCAAATGTTAGCTTTTGAGAAGCATGCTACCAAAAAAGTCACATGCATTGTGAAGATCTCCAAGGGCAGAATCTCAGTTCAACACGACTACCTGTAAAAGGCCTTAAGAAAGATAAACTACTTTCTGATGAATATAAAGCTTTTATCATCCATCTTCTTTATGTACCAATATGTGAAAGACAGGGATATGGTAAAAAGAATGATGCTTTTATTCTGTATATTGGTTGACAATAGAAAAATATGATTGGTTGTTAGCTCAACTTCCAATTTAGTAAAACTGTACTGGTGTTATAATTATAGCCCCAAGTGGATCAAATTCTGAAAACTGTAGTAGTCACATATATAATGTAGTTAGGTGAGGAGGTTCCACTGTAGAAGTATCACTTAGGACTAAGTATCTCTCTGACATATATTCTGTGTGTGACTGATTGTGGAACTCTGTAATAGCCTCTATCTATTGCAAAAAGAAGATTCTTTGATGAGAAGTATATGTTACACTTGTCTATAAATATAAGGATCCATATTTAGCATATAATAAGACATTTTATTTGTCTAAAGATATGATAGTAGTAGGATTTTCTCTAGGACCTATGACCTCTGTAACTGTGTGTATTTGGTTATATTTACAATACCACCCATGAGTTCCCTCCTATTGAGAGGGCTTTAAGTCCAATTATACAGCTGTTGATTACCCACCGGATAAAAGTACCACTACTGCACCAATAGAAATAGTTTGCTGTGCCATTTGTTGTGGTTATTAGGAGGGGTCATAGACCCAACAGAGCTCATTTTTTATTGGGTAGTTTGTTTTTTTAATTTAGTTTTTTGAATTCTTTGTATATTCTAGATATTAATCCTCTGTCAGATGTATGCTGGCAAACACTTTCTCATAATCTGTAGGCTGCTTCCCCTCACTTGTAAGATTTTTTTGATGTAAAGAAACTTCTAATTTCATGAAGTCCCATTTATTTGCTGAACTACCAGCATCATATTTAGAATATCCTTACCTAAGTCTATACATTGTAGTCTATTTCTTATTTTTTTCTCCAGCAAATTCAGAATTTCAGGTTTTATTTTGAGATCTCTGATCAATCTGGAGTTGATTTTTGTGCATGGCAAGAGAGGGCATATTTTCATTTTTCTACATGTGGGTATCCAGTTTTTCCCATAATGCTTATTGAAGGGATTGTCTTTTCTCCAGTGTCTCTTTTTGGCCTTATGCTTGATCTTCATTCTTATTGTTTATGGGATCTATCCTTCATGCTTAAAAATTAGGTTTTTCTTGTGTAAAGGAAAATGATTTAATTTATATGCTAAATTTCTCTTTTGTTATTGATAGCTGTTTTGCTGTGGCACTGAGATTTTAGTTTATCTATGACAAGAACTTGTGCTACCTTCACAACTGTATGGAGAATAATATTTCAGAAAGAATATTACATGGAAAAATGCACAATTCAAAACTGCATGAACGTTAATGAGT
Source organism: Nannospalax galili (assembly GCF_000622305.1). Classification (NCBI taxonomy): domain Eukaryota; kingdom Metazoa; phylum Chordata; class Mammalia; order Rodentia; family Spalacidae; genus Nannospalax; species Nannospalax galili. The sequence goes on from NW_008329811.1 coordinate 110,396, forward strand.
ATTCATGCACATACCGAAGTGGGTGCTCAGATAACTCGGAGGGAGGTGACATCATCAACCAAAACATGATATAAAGGTCAAAAAGAAGGCTTGCATGGAACTTAGAGTTCAAGTTTGTGTGTGCGGAGACTGAAATGCACACACAGCCTCACAGGAAGATGTGTACTAGACAGAGGAGCACAACAGTAGAGAAGTCTGGGCCAGCAGATTAAAGTGGAGATGAGGGAGTCAACAGAATATACACGATGACAGGTTTTCATATATAGTTTTATAGGGGACAAGTAAAGAAATGAATGGATCAAGGTAAGAAACCTAGTCCATGTCATCCTGGAGCATCTAAACTTGCATATTAGGTAAAAGTGATGGAATTGTACATTTTTCAGGTATAATAAAACTTCTAAACAAAGAATTTTGCAAATCAAAATAGAAAGCAGTGAAAGACATCCTTAAAAATTGAATTATGTTCTTATTTAAGGTTCTTTTTCCTGGTTTGGGGGGAAATAAATTGAATGATCACTGACTAGTAATTAATTCCAGGTAAAGAAAAGTGGTACAAATAACACTACTATGCAAGGGGCTCTCAAAATTTGTACAGGGTCAGGACAGGCCACACAACATAGAAATAAAAAGAGAGGGGAAAGTTAAGAGAAAAAATGATGCAAAAATTAGTGTAGGGGAGGCCTCTTGGGGTAAGTCTACAGCGCAGCTCTCCGCGCTGGGACTCCCTAAGCCACATTCCCCCTTCCCCCCCCCCCCCTCGCCGTTCTATACTCCTAGTTTGAGCCCTGCGCCACTCCTAGTCTTGGGGCCCCAGAAACCTGGGGAACCAATACTGCTTCCTGACCCTTCTCACCCAGAGCAACTCAGTCCCTTTCTTGGGCTCCAG
>NW_008329811.1:118129-129704 GCF_000622305.1 Nannospalax galili
CTCTGGAAATTGTTATTGAATATGTTAATGCTGTAATGAAATGCTTCTAATCATGTGGCTATTAAATAATTTTTTTAAAAAAAGTAATTGACTGTGACTAGTAATAATAAGATATATAGAGATTAGAGACTCATGTGCAAACATCTGAGTGTTAGTTGCATTAAAAATGAGTTTTTCTGTATGAAACAGCATATTTTAAAATGAAATGGAGATATTTTTTAAAGGGTAAAATATCATTCAATTTTATGTCTTATAGGGTTTATACTGAGTTCAATATTGTATAACTCTATTAATTCAACTGTAAACCTAAAAATTTACAGCCAATTTTGAAAGAGATGTATCTTATCTCTGGAAATTGTTATGGAATGTGTCAATGCTGTTGTAATAAAATGTTTCTTCTAAAAAAAAAAGTTCAAAAACCTACTGAAAATACACATACCATACAATGCCTGAAAGTGTGTGTGTGCATGTGCGTGTGCGTGTGCATGCGTGTGTGTGTGTGTGTGTGTGTGTGTGTGTGTAGCTGAAGGCTGTATAACGAAAAGCACACTGCCAGACCAAAGAAACTTCCCTTCGAGTTCTTGGTCAGCATAGAGATTTCCCAAATACACAGCTATTGCCACAGCCCTTGCTTACCTCCCAGAACTTTAAAGTAATACCTTATTGCTGTAGGCAGGACATACTTTGGACACAGGACTTGGAGCAACAAAGCTGGAACTGATGTGGAAGTCTCCTGTAGAGACTAGCTCTCACAGTTCTGTAAGATACTATATAATCTGCTATGGCAGAAAGTAAGTCAATGGTCCAATCCCAGCTCCAAACCTGATAACCACAACAATAAGCAGAACAGAAAATTATATTGGTGTAGTTGTGGCACATTTATCTTGGAGGTATTCAACACTTATCTAATTGGACTTAAAATTTCTCAATGGAAAGGAACTCATGTGTGGTACTGAAACACAGCCAAATACAAAAGGCTTTAGTTGTTGTAGATTCTAAAGAAAACCATATGTTGGTCATATCCCTAGACAAATATAATTTTTATTATATACTAAATATGGATCCTTATATTTACAGGCAAGTATACCAGTCAAGGAAGCTTCTTTTGTAACAAATGGAGACTATTACAGAGTTCCACAACTGATCACACACAGAGAATAAGTGTCTGTGAGATGCCCAACCCTAAGTGATACATCCACAATGGAACCTCCACACCTAAGGTTCATGGAATGTAGTGGAACAAGGGGTAGAGAATAGTAATGCATCTCTTATCTCTCACCAGTGAATTCTAATGCATCTCTTATCTCTCACATGACCAAAGTGTAGAGAATAAGATATTGTAGAAAGTATGCCACTGGATAGGACTCTTCTATTAAACCTCACCCACCCAGGGCTAAGGGACCATTGTGGAAGAGGGGGCAGGAAAACTTTAAGAGCCAGGGATGGTGCATGACTATAAGGAAACAGAGTCTTACAGGGTCCTGGGAACTTGCTCATATGAACATACAACAATGATGACAGCATGCACAAGACCCATGCAAACTCAAACAGATAAAAACCAGTATAGAACTGGGGAAATGAGTAACAGGCCCCAACCTTAATTGAGGAACTATTTTCATCTGGTCACTGATGGATGAAGGGAGAGTTGGTAAAATTTTTAAACAGTGGCTGCTATAATAACTCAGCTTATGGGTATAAACACAAATATTTGGATGGTACTTTAGCAGGTGCATCAAATCCATCTAATAAAACAATTGCAGTGAATTCCCCACTGGAGCCTATATCCTCCCCTGCCATAGGGGGTTGGCCTGGTCTACAGTACCAGATGTGTGTTCCACTTCTAGGAGCAAGCATTAGATCCAATAGAATATTTGCTGATTGTACATACACTCGATGTGCCACTATTGCACCAGCTGGAGCATCTTGTTTGGCATGTTGATAGAGCAGCATGCCGGGTCAGTCATTGAGCAGAATTATAGGGGATAATTCTCCCTCATACATCTGCATGTCACCTTCTGGCACTATGAAAGCCACCCATCCAGTGGCAGGGAGTTTCCAGCTTAGTCCAAGCTTGATTTCTCCTCCCCTACACTCACATCATGTGGTGTCTTCAGCAATAAGGTTTTACCATCCACTTCCAGTGTAAAACTAACATAATTGTCAATGGCCTTTACTGTTTGGGGGACCGCTAGGAACCCTCTGACCAATAGCTCATGGAGGCAACCCACCTCTGGCACTGGGATTCTCATTTAATAACTACATGGCTTCTAGTAGGGCTTTCTTCCAGCCCCATAGGGTTCCTTCTGTGCTTAAGGCTTTTTAAAAAAACTCTGTATTGGGATAAATCTTTTCCTCTTTATTCTCATAGTTGTGTAGCCTCCCCCCTTTAACTACCCTCTTTTTGCATATTTCTTCTTTAGTAACACCTTTCTCCTACTATTCTCTCTCGGTTTCCTTCTTTCCCTTTACCTCCCTGGTTCCCTTCCATATTCCTAGTTCTTGCAGTTACATCAGGATTTGCACTTACTTATAAGGATTTGGTGCTAGGATCCACAAATGAAGAACATACATCTTTCACTTTTCTGAGTCTGTATTACTTCACTAAGTATAACAGTTTCCAGATCCATCCATTTACCTGTAAATTTCATCATTTCATCTTTCTTTACTGCTGAGTAGAACCCCATTTTGTAAATGTACCACATTTTCATTAATCACTCATCCATTGAGGGGCACTTAGGTTGCTTCCATCTCTTAGCTATTGTGAAAAGAGCAGCAACAAACATGGTTGTTTAAGTGTCTCTACAATATGATGAGTCCTTTTGGTATATGCCAAGGAGTGGTATAACTGGGTTATTTTTAGTTTTTTAAGAGTTCTCCACACTGCTTTCCATAGGGGTTGTACGAGTTTGCAATCCCACCCACAGTGAATGAGCCTTCCTTTTTCTTGACATCCTTGCCAGCATTTGGAATCACTTGTTCTTTTGATCTTAGCCAGTTTGACTGGGGTAAGGTGAAATCTTAAGGTCATTTTAATTTGCATTTCCCTAATTACTAATGATGTTGAACACCTTTTAAGATGTTTCTTAGCCATCTTTATTTCATCCTTTGAGAACTCTGTTTAGGTCTTTAGGCCATCTTTTAATTGGGTCATTTGTTTTCTTGTTTGTCTTTTTTTTGTTCTTTATATATTCTGGGTGTTAAACCTCTGTCAGATGTGTCACTGGTGAAGATTTTTTCTCACTTTGTGGGTTTTCTCTTGATTGCTTCTTTTGCTGTACAGAAGCTTTTTAGTTTATTGACGTCCCATTTGTTGATTGTTGACCTTAAATCCTGAGCAACTGATATCTGATTTAAAAAGTCCTTTTCTACACCTATATCTTGTAGGTTACTGCCAATATTTTCTTCTAATACTTTCAGAATTTTGAATGTCACATTGAGGTCTTTGATCCATTTTGAGTTGACTTTTGTGCAAGGGGAAAGATAAGGATCTAGTTTCACTCTTCTACAGATGGAGATCCAGTTTTGCCAGCACTATTTGTTGAAGATGCTGTCTTTCCTCCATTGTGTGTTTTTGGCACCTTTGTCAAATATCAGGTGGCTGAAATTGCATGTATTCATGGTTGGGTCGTCAGTGATGTTTTATTGATTTATGTTTTTATTTTTGTTCCAGTGCCATGCTATTTTTATGACTATAGCTCAGTGGTATACTTTGAGATCTGGTGTAGTAATCCCCCAGTGTTGCTCTTTGTGCTTAGGGTTCTTTGGCTCTCTGGGGACTTTTGTGCTTCTGTACAAATTTAAGGATTTTTTTTCTATTTCTGTGCAGTATGTCATGGGAATTTTTATTGGGATTGCCTTGAATCTATATGTTGCTTTTGGTAGGGTAGTCATTTTCACAATATTAATTCTTCCTATCCATGAACACGGGAGGTCCTTCCATCTTCTGGTGTCTTCCTCAATTTCTTTAAGGATTTAAAATTTTCATTGTAGAGATCTTTGATGTCTTTGGTTAGGTTTATTCCAAGATATTTCATTTTATTCTATTTTTGTGGCTAGCATAAATGGGAGGGTTTCCCTCTCCTCTTTCTCCAGTTGCTTGTTATTGGTATATAGAAAGGCTACTGAGTTTTGTAGATTGATTTTGTAACCTGCCACTTTACTGAAAGTGTTAATCAGTTCTAAGAGTTTTCTGGTGGAATTTTTGGGATCTCTTAGGGATAGTATCATATTGTCTGCACAAAGGGATAATTTGACCTCTTCCTTTCCAATTAGTACACCTTTAATTTCCTTCTCTTGATTTATTGCTCTAGCAAGAGTTTCAAGCATCATACTGAAAAGGAATGGAGATAGTGCACATCCTTTTCTGGTTCCTGATTTTAATGGGAATGCTTCCAGGTTTTTTTCCATTTAGAATGATGTTGCTGTACACAGCTTTAATTATGTTGAGGTATGCTCCCTCTAGTCCAATTGCCTTTAGAAATTTTATTGAATGCATGCTGAATTTTGTCAAAAGCCTTTTCTGCATCTGCTGACATGACTATGTGGCTTTTGTCTTTGAGTCCATTTATATGATTGATGATGTTTATTGACTTGCATGTAGAGACTAGGCCTTCTTCCAGTGTTGATTTTAAGCTTTATTGCATTGTGGTCTGATAGAATTCATGGAATTATTTCATTATTTTGCATTTGTTGAGGTTTCCTTTGTGCCCCAGTACATGGTCAATTTTTGACAATGTTCCATGGAGTGCTGAAAGGAAAGTGTATTCTTTGGTGCTTGGGTTGAATATTCAGATGTCTGTTAGGGCCATTTGATGTATCTTCTTGGTTTAGCTTTTGTGATTCCCATGATTTTAGATACACATCAATTTCTTCCAGGTTTTCAAATTTAATAGGGTATAGATCTTTAAAGTATTCTATAATAATGTTCTGGATCTTTTTGTTTTCAGTTGTGATATTTCTTCTTTCATCTCTCATTTTGTTGATTTGGAGTTTCTCTTTCTTTCCTTTGGTTAACTGAGCTAAGGCTCTGTCTATCTTGTTTAGCTTTTCAAAGAACCAGCTCTTGGATTCATTGATTCTTTGTATTTTCTTTGTTTCTATTTCATTAATTTCTGCCCCAATTTTTGTTATTTTTCTCTTCTGCCGCATTTGGGTTTCATTTGTTCTTGCATTTTCAGAGTCTTGAGTTGCAATGTTAAGTAACTTATTTGTGTTCTTTATGATTTTTTTAATGTAGAAATTGAGAGCTATAAACTTCCCTCTTAGGACTGCTTTTAAAGTGTCCCAGAGGTTTCGTTGTGTTGTATTGTCCTTTTTCTTGAATTCCAGGATACTTTTATTCCTTTCTTAATTTCTCCTTTGACCCTTTTACCGTAAGGTAGTGCCTGTCCTTGAAAGTGAGATGGGTTTCTTGAAGACAGCAATGAGACAGATTTTGTTTCTTAATCAATTCACTTAGCCTGTGTGTTGTGACTGGGGAGTTCAGTCCATTGATATTTAAGGTTATTATTGAAAGATGTGTATTGGTTGTCATCATTTTGATTGCTGTTTGTGTTCTCTAATGTTGTGTTTCCTCGATTATACCTTTATTTACTTTCTTTCATTGCCCCTGGGGTATAGTTGTTTCTCTTTATGCTCTCTGTATTGCTTCAAGTATTCTTTGAAGGGCTGGTTTTGTGAACATGAATTCTTTCAGCCTATTTGTGTCATGGAAGATTTTTCTTTCCCTTTTGACGATAATAAATATTTTGGCTGGTAAAGTAATCTGGGTTGGCATCTGTTCTTGAATTCCAGGATACTTTTATTCCTTTCTTAATTTCTCCTTTGACCCATTCATTGTTTAGGAATGTGTTGTTTAATTTTCATGAGTTTGTGTAGTGACTAGGGCTTCTTCCAATGTTGATTTTGAGCATTATTGCATTGTGGTCTGATAGAATGCATGGAATTATTTAAACTGTTTTTGTATTTGTTGAGGTTTGTTTTGTACCCCAGCATGTGGTAAGTTTTTGAAAATGTTCCATGGGGTGCTGAATGGAAAGTGTATTTTTTGGTGCTTGGGTGGAATATTCAGAAGATGTCTGTTAGGTCCATTTGATCTTTTGTGTCATGGAAGTTTTATCTTTCCCCCTCAACTATAATAGACATTTTTGTTGGATAAAGTATTCTGGGCTGACATCTATTGTCATGTAGAACTGGAAGTACCTATGTCCAGGCTCTTCTGGCTTTCATAGTTTGCATTGATAAGTCAGCTGTAATTGTGATGTGTTTTCCTCTGTATGTGACCTGTTGCTTTTCTTTTGCTGCTTTCAGTATTCTCTCTTTGTTCTGTACATTCATTGCTTTTACTATGATATGTCATGGGGACTTTCTTTTCTTATCCTGTCTATTTGGTGTTCTATGTGATTCCAGTATTTGTATGTGGATGTCTGTATGTGGATGTCTTTCCTTAATTTCAGGAAATTCCTTTCTACAACCCTGTCTAAAATATGGTCAACACAGACGTCTCTGTTTATTCTTTGTCTGGTTGAGCTGTCTAACGGAGGCAGTGGGCTATTGAAGTCCCCTACTGTTACTGAGTTGGGGTTTATCTATGACTTAAAGTCCTGTAGTGTCATTTTTACGAATTTGGGTACACCAGAGTTTGGTGCATATATGTTTATGATTGTAATTTCTTCTTGGTTAATTGTTCCTTTTATCTGAATGAAGTGACCCTCTTTATATCTTCTGATTAGTTTTAGTTTAAAGTGTATTTTGTCAGATAATAGAATTGCAATCCCTTCTTGTTTCTTTTCATGGTGTCCCACATCTCCTTCATATTACATCCCTGTGTTTTTGAAAATAAATTCATAATTTTCCTTGAGTGGTCCAGTTCTTCAATTTTATACTCCAGTGTTGAGATTCTGTTTTCCATTTCATTCATTTTTATTCTGTACATTTAGTGTTTTTAGTGTTTTTACTATGATATGTCATGGGGAGTTTCTTTTCTGATCCTATTTGGTGTTCTATGTGCTTCCTGTATTTGTATGGGGATGTCTTTCTTTAATTCCAGGAAATTCTCTTCTACAATCCTGTTTAAAATCTGGTCAACAACATTAACCTGAAATTCTTCTCCATCCTCTATTCCTATGATCCATAGATGTTGTCTTCTCATAGTCTCCTACATCTCTTGCATATTCCATTCCTGTGTTTTTTAAAATTCTCCATAATCTTTGCTCAAGCAGTCTAATTATTCAACTTTATTCTCCAGTGTTGACATTCTGTTTTCCATTTCATTAATTCTAGCAGTGAGGCTTTTCCCTGTTGTTTCAAGTCAGCTTATTGAGTTTTTCACTTCCTTCTTCATTTTTACCTGAGTTTTCATCAATGTTTCTATCTCTTTTGTGAATTCATTCAGAAGTTTATCCCTATCTTCTTTTAGCTCTTTGATTTGTTTGTTCATGTGTTCTTTAAATTCGTTGAATTCCTTGATCATATTTATGATTGTTCTTTAGTGCCCTAGGTTATCTCTAGGGGGTTTTCCTTGTAGAACTTTTCTACAGAATTGATGGAGTTTGGGGGGGGGGACAGAGTGTTTTGGCTTTCCATTTTATTATTATTTTGTTGTGGTTTTGGCATGTGAATTTCTTTTGTTGTTTATGATTCTGATATGAGAATTAAGTTGAAGTATGCTTTTGTTTGTATTATCCAGGTGCCTAGATCCTTTCTTTATTGGCTATGTAAAGCTTCTTGGTACAGGGTTCAGGTTCTCTCAGGTTTATTTTGGATGGAACTGATGGCTTCAGATCAGCTATTCAGGGGTACCCACAGAAGCCCAATTCAGGTTCCAGTCAAGTACACTCAGGCTTCCTTCACCACGTGGAGGCAGTATATAGGTGCTCTCAGGCAGTCCCCTGGGTTCTTAACCCTATTCCAGAGGGAAGCCAGAGGGAGGCCAGAACTGGGCACTCTCTGTGGTTTGCTGATATCCGAGTCCCTGCACAGATGGAGGCCTGAATCTACCCTCTCAGGCTGTCTGCTAGGATCTCAGCCTTAGCCTACCAGAGCCAGATCTGCCCTGGGGCCTTGGGAGGGGCCTCACAAAACCCCAGGTAGGGGCCATGGGTATGGCACAATTAGGGGAAGCTCACCACCATGTGGAGGCAGGATCCGGGGGCTCTCAGGAAGTCCCTTGGGTTCTCAGGCCCTCTGTTAGATGGAGGCCAGAGCTCAGCAGTCTCTGGTGGCCTGCTGAGATTCGAGCCTGCTACACTGATGTGGGTCCAAACCCACCCTCTCAGGCTGTCTGCTAGGATCTCAGTCTTAGCCTATCAAAGCCAGATCTGCCCTGGGGCCTTGGGAGGGGCCTCAAAAAACCCCAAGTAGGGGGATGGGTATGGCACAATTAAGGGAATCTCACCACCACATGAACTCAGGATCTGGGGGCTCTCAGACAGACCTCTGGGTTCTCAGGCCCTCTGTTAGATGGAGGCCAGAGGAGAAGACAGAACTAGGCACTCTCTGGCAGTCTGCTGTGATCTGAGCTGCTATACCGATGGAGGTCTGAACCCACTCCCTCAAGCTGTCACAACTGCCTTTTCAATGCAAGCTACAAAAGTCAGAAGATCCTGGACCAAAATATTTCCAGTTCTAAAGGACCATGGATGCCAACCACAAAGACTTTATTCAAAACTTTCTATGTTGAAGGGGAATGGAAAATTTTCCATGACATAAATAGACTGTCCAACAAACCAGGCCTACAGGACTGAAGACAGGAATGAGTATACCCAAGAGGTTACAGAAAGAAAACAAAGAGAGGTATAAGAATAGAAACACAAAATAGGACGAAGAACACAAACAAGTTTAAATGATGGTAACAAACACACACTTTCAATAATAACTATAAATATCAATGGCCTCAACTCCTCAGTCAAAAGACACAGGTTAGTGGAATGGATTAATAAGGAAAATACAACTTTTTGTTGTCTTCAAAAAACTCATTTCATCTTAGGGTAAAAGGATGGAAAAAAATGTTCCAAGCAAATGGCTCTAAGAAGCAAGCAGGTGTTGCAATTCTAATATCTGACAAAATAGACTTCAAATTAAAACTAATCAGAAGTGTTGAAGAGGGTCACTTCATTCTAATCAAAAGAACAATCAATCAAGAAGATATTACAATCATGAACATATATGCACCAAACTCGGGCGCACCCAATTTCATAAAAACAGTCCTATAAGAGTATAGAACACAGATCAACCTTAACTCAGTAACAGTGGGTGAATTCAATACTGCACTGTCTCCAAAATAGAGGTCAACTGGATGAATAATAAACAGAGACATCTGAATTAAATGACATGTTACATTAGTTGGACCTAACAGACATCCCAAGAATACACTTTCTAATCAGCAGATGATGCAAGTTTCTCAGAAAGTGACCACATACTGGGACCCAAAACAAATGTCAAAAAATACAAAGAGCTGAAATAATTCCACACATTCTATCAGACAAAAATTCAGTAAAGCTTAAAATCAACAAAAGAAGTTCTATTAACTATACAAACTCATGGAGATTAAACAACATATTCTTGAGTGATGAATGGGACAAAGAATGATTTAAGAAAGAAAATATATTCCTGGAACTAAATAAAAATGAGAATATAACACAACAAATCTCTGGGACACTTTAAATGCAGTTCTTGTTTGACTCCTAGAGCTTGAAGGTAAGACCTTATAGTTGAAGATAGGTTACACTTCATACACAGGAATTGGAACAATTGAACTGGATCTGAATTGAAAGAGTCCTCCTAAAAGACTAGTTCTTATGGTTTCAGAGGATACTGTGTAAGCTGCTAAGGGATAAAACCAAGCAATGGTGCCTACCCAGCTGTAAGCCTAATAACCAACAATGACTAGCCCAGCACACTATCGCTATTGGTGCAGTAGTGGTACTTTTATCTTGGGGGGCAATCAACAGTTACCTAATTGGAATTAAGTCCCATTTATTGGGAGGGAATTCATGTATAGATCAACTCTACAGTCCATGTTAGATATATGAGAGTGCATCAAATTGGGCAGGGGGCATAGTGGATGGAGGTACAAATAAGGGAGGGGATCTAAACATCATCAAAGTATATTGTATGAAAATTGCAAAAATTCAGTAAAAATAAATGAAAAATTTAAATAAAGTTCACTAGCCTCCCTATAATGCCCCCTGTGGTCCCAATGAAAACTAAATGGAAAAAAAATGTAATATTCACATAAATACATTTATTAGATAAAAGTAGGTAAATATCCTAGGTGTATTACCATTATAAAGAGATTCTCTTATTTAACAGAACTCTTCTCAGGGCTTCCTTCATGTCTCTGTTCCTCAGGCTGTAGATAAAGGGGTTCAACATAGGAGTCACCACTGTGTACATTAAAGCCATAACAGTCTCCTTCATAGTTGAATTGTTAGCTGATGGACATAAGTAGAGGCCAATAACTGTTCCATAGAACAGTGACACCACAGACAGGTGGGAGCCACAGGTGGAGAAGACCTTATGGATACCCTGAGTAGATGGAACCTTTAGGATGGAGGAGACAATTCGTGCATAGGACAATGTGATGAGTATGAATGGGATAACAATGTTGAGTCCACCCATGATGAACATAAGCACCTCATTAGTAATGGTATTAGAGCAGGCCAGCTCGAGTAGAGCAGATATATCACAGAAAAAGTGGGGGATCACGTTGTCCTCACAGAAAGATAATCTGGCCATGAGCAGGGTGTGCAACATAGCATGGAATGTGGTCAGCACCCAGGACAGCACCACCAGCCACACACACAGCTTGGGGTTCATGATGCTGGTGTAGTGCAGAGGGAAGCAGATGGCCACATAGCGATCATAGGCCATGACCACAAGGAGGAAGCTTTCCATGTCTCCAAAAAGAAAGAAGAAATAAAGTTGTGTCAGGCAGCCTGCATAGGGGATGGATGGTACTTGGCTCTGCATGTTCTGCAAAAATTTGGGCACTGTGACAGAGGAAAAGCAGAGGTCAGAAAAGGATAGGTTGCTGAGAAACAAATACATGGGTGTGTGGAGATGGGAGTCCAGTTGAATGAGGACAATGATGAGAAGGTTGCCTAGGATGGTGGTGAGGTACATGGCCAGGAGCAGGGCATAGAACAGATGCTGGTGCTCTGGTGGGATGGGCAGGCCCAGGAGGAGGAACTCTGAGATCACAGTTTGATTGTTTCCAGGCATTACCCTACTGCAATAGCTGTAATGCAAAAATAATAGGATACTTTAATATTCCAAATAAAAATGAGCACATAACTATGACCAGTTTTGTGTACTAATTGATCTCATAGTCATCACGATAATCATAATTTCCAAACTCTAAATGTTTCCAATAATTAAAATAATTATTGATGACATTTTTTTGTTTTGTTTTGTTTTTTGAGATGTGGCTTTCCTATAGTCCCAGCTGGCCTAGAACTTGCTGTGTAGACCAGGTTGGCCTTGATCTTACAGAGATTTATATCTCTCTGCCTCCTGACTGCTGGGATTAAAGGTATGTGCCATCAGGCCCAGCCTTAATGACATTTCCATATTC